>NW_023998415.1:8528632-8558046 GCF_014805625.2 Glossina fuscipes | reverse complement strand
TTGTTAAGTAGGTTTTTATATTAATATCTGGAAACCGAAAGTAAAGATAAGTGAAAATGGTTTCGAGTTTGAGTAGCAGTAGTGTACTTCTGACGGAATAACTGTGGATTTTCCCAATGGCAAGAGCTAAAATTTTGTTTTCATTAGAAGGTTGCCTGCAACCTCCAAAATACATGCATATATGTATTAAACCATCGTGTTCGTTTTCGGATTGAAATCTCCCAAGTGGTAAACACAAGAGGCAGCCTCGCTGCTATATTGTTTTACAGGATAATGTAAACAAACAAAACATATGATTTTAGAATCAAAAAAGAAAAAAAGAGATCAACGTAAACTTAAACAAAATTAAATTATAAAAAACTAACAATGGAGAACTTAATATAAAAGTAAACAAGCTTGTTGATTGGTTAGTGATAAAGCAGATTGATCAGATATATGTAGATCTACATATTAGACACATTTTTGTGTATTAATTAATCCGTAATGTAGAAATTACCATTTATCGCTCTCTAAAAAACAGTTTGATAAATATTGATGAAATTTCAACTTTCAAATAAATGGCATGTTTTCGGCTTGTTTGTTATTTCCCACAAAATATTGATTGGTATAAACCAAAATTGCAAATCCCATTATATATAAAAAAAATGTGCATTAGCGTAAGATAAAAATAAATTAGATAAATAATTTGTAAATTTAGGATAAATTGCCTTCACTTGCGTTGCTTTCTTATTGTTTTATATACATCCAAAACCATATGGTTTGTCAATTATTTTAATTCCTATAAAGTTTTGTAAAAAGTCGGCAAAGTTAAAGTATTAATAACACTTCATTGTGTCGGCCCTCTGAATACCACGAAGGCATTCTCAAAGGTCGAAAACACAAAAAAAAACCTTTAGACATTCGTGTCTTGAACGTTTACACGGTTGCTTACGTAATAAATATAAAATGCGTGGACTTGTTCTTCCACTAGTTTTTAAGTGTTTTTTGTCTTGGACATTCATCCACATATATTTAATGATTATTCCCCGTGGCATGTTATTTTGTCAACTGTATTTTAAATTTAAAAGCTTTCTTATGGTTTCTTTGTGTTTTCGGTCATATCAACATGACGAAAATAGAGAATTCTGTCTATGCCGAATATATCCTTTATCTTCTTCATTTTTTTTGCTTTAGCAACAATGTTTTGCATTTGTTTTTGTTTTTCTTTTCAATTTGAAACTTAGCTAGTAAAGCACTGATTCGAAAAAAAGAGCTATTGCTGTAATTATGCTAAGATTATGTGGTTTTCTAAAAAGTTATGTGTTAAGTTCTTATAAGAACTCAGTACTAGAAACTGCTTGCTATTTGCGTAAGGGCAAAGGATTGTCGAAGAGATGCCTATCGCAAAAAGGGGTGTATGATGCATCTATTAGAGGTCCTGGTTCAATTAAAAAAGATGAGAGTGAAAAAATAACACCGTTAGGATGGTTTCTATTGGTAATTTTTGCAATTCATCTAAATGTAAATGATTTAAATATAAATACATCGGCTAGATGATACCAATAACAACTTTCGGTCTGGGTTGTTGGCAAGTTAAACGTAAATTATGGAAGGAGCAATTAATAAAAGATTTGAAGCATCTTACCGGAATACCACCAGTTGACTTACCTGAAGAGTAAATGGTTTTTGTTTTTGTTTTTGTTAAGAAGGGCAACAATTTGCTAAAATGTATTCCAGTCTAGATACTTTAAAGAATATGGAATATAGAGCTGTTAGAGTGCGGGGCACATTTTTGCATGATAAAGAGTTAATAATGGGCCCACGTAGTTTTGTACGTCCCGATGGTGCAGAAACGGCAGGAGGGTTATTTTCACAACGAGATGCCGGCAATGGCTATTGGGTTGTAACACCATTTCAGTTAGCCGATAGAGAGTAGGCATTTGCGCATTTACTCAATAAATTTAAACTAATATTATTATCTCGATAGTGATATAATTTTAATTAATCGTGGCTGGATTCCTCGCAAATATTTAAAACCCGAGTCACGCAAATCGGGGCAAATAAAGGGTGAGGTTGAACTTACTGGTGTAGTTCGTAAAGGGGAACAAAGGCCGCAATTTACGCCCGAACATAAAGGAGATGTGTTTCTTTACAGGTGCGATGTTTATTAAGATTCAGGCTTTTTTCTTCTGTTTATTTTAAAACTTTAATAATAATAGAGACTTGCCGAGAATGTGTCAACTGACTGGAGCGCAGCCAGTTTTATTAGACGCATCCTACCAGACAACCGTACCGGGCGGGCCCATCGGTGGTCAAACAAGAATTACACTACGCAACGATCATCTTTCTTATTTGATAACTTGGTACAGTTTATCGTTAGCTACCAGCTATCTATGGTATCGTATTATAATTAAAAGGAAACCATTTTAAAGCTTATAATCATTTCACTTAACAGATGACATTTTATTGTTTTCCACTTTATCATTATTCTACGTTTATTTACTTTGTAGATATGTAAAAATAGTCCTTCTCTTATGATGTTTTTTGTTCTTAATATTCCTTTTTTTTTGTTTTTTGTTTTTTGTTTTTTTTTTGCTTGAAATAATTCAAATTAAAGTCAGTAATATGCAATATAATACTTGTGTAAATTATTATTATTTCTCCTGCGTACCAGAAACAATAAATGCGTACATATGTATGTATTGAAACTAAGTATTGCCCCGTTATTTTTGCATTTAAGTAATCGTGATTTATCGTCTTATTTTATACTTTACATATATATATTTTGATATATAGGTCGGATAAAATACTCGTTTATTTACAATACACACAAAGAACAATGAAAAAAAAAAAAAATTAATAATCTTTAACAAAAGAAAAAAAAAAAAAAAAAAAACGAAGAAAGAGTATATACTTGTATTCAATACTGTGCAGCAGTTGTTTATCTTCCGCTATTCAATTAGCCGGAACGTATACAATAGAATAAATTGAATAATACGTAAACATTTGTGATTGTTTTGTGAATAAGAGCTTTGAATTTAAACATTAGTAAAGTTGTTTTTTGTGCCCCAAAGTGAAATTCTACAATTGAGGCACACTGCCCCAGGAACGCAATACGCCACTGCGATGATATTTTTTGCCTATAGTTTGCACGTGAAAACCCATTTGCTGCAAACGCTCATGGTCAAGAATCTTACGGCCGTCAAACACATAAGCTGGCTTCATCATAGACTGATAGATACGTTGATAGTTAAGAGTCTAAGAAGATGAAAAAAAGGAGGCAAAAAGGAAAGATGATCAATTTTTGTTTTATTTTTTTTCTTCGATTATTCGCGACTTACTATAAATTCATCCCATTCGGTACACAAGACAATAGCATGTGTTCCTCTGACAGCGCTATAGGGATCGCTGTGTATCTGTACGGCTTGTTTAACACTTTCAGGAGATTCTGTAACACAGGGATGTGTTAAGTCATCTATGATTTGTTCCGGCTCGACTTTAGGATCATAGATATCCAATTTGGCCCCCTCTTCCAATAAAGTTTTACATACTGTAATGGCAGCTGTTTCACGAGTATCACCCGTATTTTTCTTAAAAGCAAACCCCAAAATGCAGATGTGCTTATTGGAGACCGTATTGAAAAGACTTTCGATAATCTGAAACAGTCAAATGAAACTATAAATCGATTTATGTTATAACGATGAATTATTATACCTTCTGCGAGAATCTGTTTTTCTGATATTCGTTCATATCAATGACTTGCTGCCAATATGCTGCCACTTCTGGTAAGTTTAGTCCTTCACATATATATACCAGATTGAGTATGTCTTTTTGAAAACAGCTTCCCCCAAATCCAACAGACGCTTCTAAAAACTTTGAGCCAATACGTGTGTCTAAGCCAACCGCCCGCGCCACCTCAGATACATCGGCTCCCGTTGCTTCGCACACTGCCGATAATGAATTAATACTCGAAATGCGTTGAGCGAGAAAAGCGTTAGCAGCTAATTTTGATAGTTCGGAACTCCACGTATTCGTGGTAAGTATATTCTCTTTAGGTATCCAATGTTGATATATCCACGAAAGTTTATCTATAGCTTTAGAACCGTCTCTGGTCTCCTCGCCACCGATAAGTACACGGTCTGCGTGCAAAAGATCTTCAATCGCAGTACCTTCAGCCAAAAATTCCGGATTCGAAAGGATATCATAACGTATGCCAGGTTTTTGATTCGCATGTAGTATATGCATAATGCTTTCGGCCGCTCGCACTGGTACAGTACTTTTTTCAACCACTATCTTATTAGATTGGGCTATATCAGCAATCATGCGAGCAGCACCTTCTACATATTTCAAATCGGCAGCACGACCTACAAATTCAAAAACAAAAAAAAAAAAAAAACAAAAAAAACAAGGTAAATAACGATAATAAGATATTTGAAAAACGGATAATTTGTATAATGTTACCTTTGCCATTACCAAAGGTTTTTGTAGGCGTATTGACTGATATGAATATTAACTCCGCCTCTTTAATAGCAGTTTCAATATCCGTTGAAAAGAATAAGTTTACATTACGACATTTTTTAACGACCTCATCTAGTCCGGGCTGTTTATGAAGAAAAATTCGAATGCAATCAAACAAAGAATGATATGTTTCTTAATAATGACAATATGTCTATTGCATAATAAAATGCGCTTATATCCCATTTTACAATTTTGAATCGCGCTATATATATAAAAATGCAAATACAAAACCTACTAATAATTGCTTCGATCATTTTGACAGTGAAAGTGATGATTAGCACAAGTTGGAGAAAATAAAAGTTTCGAGTCCTCCGGTGAAGTTCGAAATGTGTAAATGTGCATATTAATAATAAACTGTACCATTATCAATCGAACCTATGCAAATACATGTAATATTGTATGTAGCAAAGGCGCTGCTTGTTACATATAGAAATATGCGACGTTCACATTATGCATATCTCTATCTACTGAAATTTTCATAGATAACCTCATCATTTCCTTCATCAGTTAAAGATCAATTAAATCGACCGAACCTCTGAAGATGCGAAACCATTGAGTGCTGCTTATAATAATCTTCCCAATGCTGTTCAACTCTATGAAGCGTCTTATATTATGCTTCAATGATGTTTTCTTTTAGCAACAATTAACAAATAACTGACTTTTTATTCATAAAGTTATACAAGTTATATAACAATTATAAACAGTGATCCCCCCCATAAACGTTCAGTCGCCTCATCGATACCATAAAGCATTAAATAAATTATTTTTATTTTAATTTTTGGTCCATTATCGATATTGCTTTGGGACTTATTCGCAAAGTGGACGAGGATTTGTTTTAAGTAAACGTTTAACAATTTAATTTTGCGAATGAATATGTGTCAGAAAAAGAGACCCGATCAGATGGATATCGGATTGGGTACAGTGTATGCCTCACTTTTTTATAGACCCGTTCAATTAAACATATTCGGGAGCTATAAAATTAGTATCATGTCATCTTGTAGCGGCACGTGTTATAAATTTATTTAAATTATTTATTTCTTAAATGGAAATCTAAAATCTTATTGCTAAAGTATTTAATTTTAAAATGGAAACAAAAAAAAGCTTTTAACAATCTTATCTACTACACTATACGTACCTATTAGAGATACGTGTACATCTGGCTATACATTTACGTATATACACCGTTAACCTTGTAATATTTAATAGCACAGCATATTTTATACCATTCAGTTATTTAATTAATTATGCATTTATTAAATTTACTATCAAGTAAATTGTTAAAGAGAAAACCTTTTTTAAAAAAGTACTGATGTCGTTAATTGGTTGATTGTTTGTCAATCTTTATTAATAATTGATTGCGTTGATTGGTTTTTTTTATCGCTAACATTCGATTAAAGACATACCTTGAGATTGGCATAGTATGTGCAATTTGTCGATATTGTAGGAACAGTTTCGTGAAACATACGCGGTCAATTGTGAAATGACCTCTAGTCCAATGTCGCGAAGGTGGAACAGAATGTATTCATTCGCGATTGAGTGAATGAATACAAATTGAAAAGTTACGTGGATTTGCCCTTCACCTTCTCATTCCATCAATGGCGAACAAATTAATCCTAACGGCATTCAAGGCGAAAACGAATCGTTTCATTTTGGCTTTCAAAGCACGCCCGAAATGGATAAAACCTTTTGATTTATCATATTTAACATTTCAATGGCTTTTCTTCTCTAAAGTTCATTTATATATTTAAATAGTACTAGTTTTTAGCGTACTATCTGGATCTATAAACAAATCTGCACCACAAAACTCTCGACTCGAGTTAATAGCCTCCGTTTGGCATCTGATTTTAACTGTCATGATCGCAAGAATTCACATACCACAATTTTAGTAGACCTTCTGCTAAAATCTTTATTTTTTAAAACGGAGAACACGCGTCCTACAACAAAATAAATTAAGTTATTAAAAAAGTAAAGACCCTAAAATAAAGCAAGCTAAAATTACAAAAAGTTGGAATTTTCAACAGGCATCAATCTGGGAGGATCATGCAGTATATGTGGCCAAAGTTCGACGATTTTTATATGCTTTGCCAGGTGAATATCCAAAATTCATTTTATAGGAACATGATTTTTCCTTTGTTGTTATTTGCAGTATTTCAAAGGAGTTTTGCTTCGGGTGTTTGACATTTGAATTATGTTACAAATAAAAAAATAACAACTTATGTGTTTTAAAATTTTATTTCCATTAATTTTTATTTTCATTTTAGGGGTCTTTACTTTCTCCTATGCGTTTGTGTGCATGCATACAATATTCTTTTGAATGCAATGTAAGTGAAACCATTAACTTGTTCCTGTCAGAAAACAAGTAATCTATACGTGTGCAATTAATAGTATGTTCGCAACATATGTAAGCGGAAGTTGAAATATGAGATAGCCTGCGCCTATCAGCTCGTACGTTTTCACTAAGAATATACTATATGCTAACAAGCAATACGTTTGTAGTAAGCACTAGTAACATAAATGAAATGTAGCAAAAATAAATATAAAAAATGTAGTGATTCTTTTTTTGGTTTGGTTGGTTAACTTGGTATCGCTTAACAGGCTTAAATTACATTGACCTTGCGCAACACTACATAGTTAGCATACGCGTTGTCATCTTCTATACATTCACACGGCGTACATTTCCGTGCATATGTTGGTCTAAATGCAAATCAATAAGACGGAGGGGTGTGCTTATCGAAGTTTTCTTTAATGAATAATACTCCATGACCAACGCGAGCTGTTCAATGCTTTGATTTTTCGTATAGATATATTACATATATATATGTATATTGTTTTTATATATAACAAGAAAATAAAGAATCAATCAAAGTATTCCATCCTATCTATACATGTTAGAAGGAATTCCCCATGGAAACTGTTTTTTTTTTTTTTGGTTTTCATGTTTTCTTACATTAACTGCAGGTGCTGGTTTCTTGTACATTGTTACGTTTTCATGCAAATTCATATGTAGACTTGTTTTCTTTACTCACTTCGTAAATTGGGAGTTTGTCGGAATTCCATTGTGCTATACGTTCTGAGCTCTGATCTACTACTGTCACCGTAATGTCAGGACACTTGAGTGCCATTACAGAGCATGTAGGTCCACCCACATAACCAGCTCCAATACAACAAACCCTCTTCACAGTATTCATAATTTCGGTTTCTTATTACTTAAAAATTGCCCTTTTTCTTATTACACAATTTAGTGTTTTTTAGAAAACAGGAAATAGGTTTAACAACATGCGCTTGCCGAACGCGAAAATGATGTATTGTTGCCAGTATATTTCTTTTTACTATTAAACTAATAGATATAAATTTTGCCAATTGAATTTAACCGTGATAAGTACTCTTACTCTTTTTACTTTTGCACCATAATAACTAAAACGTCTTCTTAATAAATTGTTTTTGAAAATATAACGCAACTGAATTCTTAAGAATACAATAACAATACAAAAAAATTGATGTGTGCTCACTTTACAGCCAATTCTCCAACTCTCTCTCTTTCTCTTTCTCTCTCTCTCTCTCTCTCTCTCTCTCTCTCTCAAAACAATGTCTATATGAAATCTCTGTTAAAATCAGTGTTGCTGTATTGTTAGGAATTGGGAAAATTACTGCAATCTTGAAAAGTTTCATTATTTGCAGATCGAATTTGGGTTGGCAGTACTGTTTTTAAAGGCAATTTCATTTATTGTACAAGAAATTTATAAGTGAAACTATTTTTTTTAAAAATATATATGCTGATATTGTTAATTTCGATTTTTTCGATAGGGTCGAGATCACAAATTGCTTATATATAAATGGTACGGGTTTCCCATCATTTATCGTATTCTGCAGGGAAGCTATTTGGGGTAGAATAATTTTTAATTTATTCATTAATTATTTATTATTTATATTTACTATTCTGTTAATGATTTATTTATTTTAACACATTTGATAATGCCAACACTTTCTATTCAGACCTAATTGAATTATATGCTGGGTTTAAATAAAATAACCGCTTCCGTAATCTAAAAAAAAAAAAACTTTACCCACAATTGCGATCGTGTTACGAGCTTCTTGAATTTGGCAGATATAATCGATTTTAAATTGAAATTGAATTTGCAGGCGGGTTAGTAAAGACTATGCTGAAAATAAAGTTAAAAGGGTTTATTAAGTGTTCGTTACGCTGTGGCGTTAGGTCTATCCCAACTCAATACAGCTACAACATTTTGCAACAAAATTATGAATAGGTGCACGTTTTGCCCCGTTTTCATTAAACAAGGTACATATTCACACTTTGGCAAGATCAACTCGTAATTTGCCTTACAAAACTTCATTGCAATGTTTAAAGGTAAACAAAAGTCCGAACAAGAGAATCGCTCATGCGCAATCAATATTTCGTATTTTCCATAATTTTATGATTGAAATGACGTAAGATTCCGGGCGACAATTCATTGAAAAGTTTCATTTCATTGCAACAATCCTTAAGCCCGATCAAAATGCGGAACAAGAGTCATAAGTAACTTTTCATATTTTTTATATATATATATATATATATATATATTTTGTTTTTATTAATATTTATATATTAATATTTGAATATTCTGAGTAACATGTAACAACAGTAATTAATGGCAACACTTTACAATTTAAATAAGAAATATCATTCGATTTGGCTTCGTTAAGGGAATCGAAATCCGCCACAAGATCTTCATCTCACATTATCTTGACGTTATGTTTAGTATTTCAAGTTTTTCTAATATTGTAACGTATTTTATTGATATAAAAAAATATAATTTATTTATTCTTTCAAGCAAATTTCTATTGAAGAAATACGGTTTTAAAATTAAGCACAGACCAATCGTATGTTTCCCCATTGGTATTTACATAAAATAATCGCCACCAAAATTAGGTGGTTGTAAATGGTCTGGATTCGGATTTGGGCGAAGGTTTCGTTCGGGTTGTGGTCCGTAGGGATCGAAACGTGGTTGCATGCCGCCACTGCTTCCAGGGCCGACGCGGAATTCGGGGTGCGAAGGGAAGGGAAATAAATTACCATGACCTCCACGTCCTAAGGGATCTAAATCGCCTCGACCCACTTCCGGGAATCCGAATGGTCGCGGCTCCACTCCAACTGGATGATATTGTCTGAGTTCATATTTTAAAGAAAGAGATGAGGAAATGGTCGAGAATACCCGATATTATTGTCCAGTCAATTGATAAAAGAATTTTCATACCCTACAGGTGGATGCATAGGCATTCCAATACGTAATGGATCCGATTGATCAGTAGTGGTTGACGTTGTATTGGTCTGTGTAGTAGTAGATTTGTTTTGGCCTTGATAAACCTTAAAATATATTTTAATTACATTTGGAAGTTCAATAAACGACAACTTACTGGTTCCAATAATTCTCTGCGGTACCTATCTGCCAGTTGAGAAGCAGAAGGTATCATCTTTGTAACGGAACCCCTAATGTCGTTCACAATCTCCTCAGGTGAGAGGCATATATTGGAAACTTTACGAGTTTTTACATTCAGCAAAGTAATAATTAAAGAATCCTCAGTTCTCAAACCTAGTAAAATGTACAGTTGCTTGTCGTAAATGTAACGAAGAGCATAGTTATTCTCATCTATATTCCAATTATCCGGCAGCAATTCGGAACCTGAAACTTCTTCATCCTCCATCAAAATTTTCTACGTAAAAAAAAGAAACAATAAAAGCAGTCAAGGATAATATGGGAATACCCAAACTCACATCTTCCCCCAAACCAATGCAGCGAAATTGCGAATACTTAGTTAAAACGAAATGAGCTAAAGCAATGAGCAAGTCATCTTTTTTATTGATATCCTTCTCTATGGTTTTATACAACAAATCCCAACCGTAAAAATAATCTCCTGGATTTGACATTTCTTCTTAAAAATTGTATTGTTGTCCTTTTATGTTATACAATTTTTTGTGGAGTTCGTTCTTTTCAAACCGTCTTTTTACGTTTCTATTCTCTTTTGTATTTTGCAATCAACTGACAGCAGTTGGTTTGAAGGTTTTTTAAATAAATTTACAATTTTTTCACGGGAATTTTCAAATTTTTAATTTTACATTAAAGGGATGGGAATAATTTTGTGTTACGACATCCCTGCGTTTTTACTCGTTTTCAATCGAAATGAAGAAATTTATCGAAAATTTTTCAAATACATTGTTCTGATAGTTTCTCATTTCGTGTTTTTAAATTTGTATAACATAGTTTTTAGAATCAGATATTGAAGTTTTCTTTGTAAGTTAAAAAAAAGAGAAGAATCAGAATGAAGGAAAAATTTCAATGAATAAAATCAAATTTAAAAAACGGACCTACAGCACTATTTGTAGATATTTTGAAGTAAGAATATAGAGAATAAGCTTCGAACAAATAAAAAAATTATATTAGTTTGTAATCGAACCTTTTGTGTCCACGGCTCCTATACGTTTCAAAAAAATTCTTCCCATCCCTTCAATGTAAAATTTGAAAATTCCCGTGAAAAAATTGTAAATTTATTTAAAAAACCTTCAAACCAACTGCTGTCAGTTGATTGCAAAATACAAAAGAGAATAGAAACGTAAAAAGACGGTTTGAAAAGAACGAACTCCACAAAAAATTGTATAACATAAAAGGACAACAATACAATTTTTAAGAAGAAATGTCAAATCCAGGAGATTATTTTTACGGTTGGGATTTGTTGTATAAAACCATAGAGAAGGATATCAATAAAAAAGATGACTTGCTCATTGCTTTAGCTCATTTCGTTTTAACTAAGTATTCGCAATTTCGCTGCATTGGTTTGGGGGAAGATGTGAGTTTGGGTATTCCCATATTATCCTTGACTGCTTTTATTGTTTCTTTTTTTTACGTAGAAAATTTTGATGGAGGATGAAGAAGTTTCAGGTTCCGAATTGCTGCCGGATAATTGGAATATAGATGAGAATAACTATGCTCTTCGTTACATTTACGACAAGCAACTGTACATTTTACTAGGTTTGAGAACTGAGGATTCGTTAATTATTACTTTGCTGAATGTAAAAACTCGTAAAGTTTCCAATATATGCCTCTCACCTGAGGAGATTGTGAACGACATTAGGGGTTCCGTTACAAAGATGATACCTTCTGCTTCTCAACTGGCAGATAGGTACCGCAGAGAATTATTGGAACCAGTAAGTTGTCGTTTATTGAACTACCAAATGTAATTAAAATATATTTTAAGGTTTATCAAGGCCAAAACAAATCTACTACTACACAGACCAATACAACGTCAACCACTACTGATCAATCGGATCCATTACGTATTGGAATGCCTATGCATCCACCTGTAGGGTATGAAAATTCTTTTATCAATTGACTGGACAATAATATCGGGTATTCTCGACCATTTCCTCATCTCTTTCTTTAAAATATCAACTCAGACAATATCATCCAGTTGGAGTGGAGCCGCGACCATTCGGTTTCCCGGAAGTGGGTCGAGGCGATTTAGATCCCTTAGGACGTGGAGGTCATGGTAATTTATTTCCCTTCCCTTCGCACCCCGAATTCCGCGTCGGCCCTGGAAGCAGTGGCGGCATGCAACCACGTTTCGATCCCTACGGACCACAACCCGAACGAAACCTTCGCCCAAATCCGAATCCAGACCATTTACAACCACCTAATTTTGGTGGCGATTATTTTATGTAAATACTAATGGGGAAACATACGATTGGTCTGTGCTTAATTTTAAAACCGTATTTCTTCAATAGAAATTTGCTTGAAAGAATAAATAAATTATATTTTTTTATATCAATAAAATACGTTACAATATTAGAAAAACTTGAAATACTAAACATAACGTCAAGATAATGTGAGATGAAAATCTTGTGGCGGATTTCGATTCCCTTAACGAAGCCAAATCGAATGATATTTCTTATTTAAATTGTAAAGTGTTGCCATTAATTACTGTTGTTACATGTTACTCAGAATATTCAAATATTAAAGCCCAAATCGAACCTTTCTAACGGAAAAAGAAAAATTTGAAATATATGAAAAGTTGGTTATGTTTATGGTTCTCTTGAATGCTTATCTCAGATTTGAATGGGTTTCTGATGAAAGAACGACAATGTAAGCGCATTAAAGAAGAACAATTACTACTCAAAACAACAGGAAATTATTGCTGACGGTACTGGTGTTATTTCGTTAAATTTAAAAACTAAACAATAAGGATTCTTCGTTTATAGAATGCGACTGTTCGTTCGATTTATTTGGATTCCGCGCAGACTTAGGTTAACGCGTGATCAGTGATGATATAGATTGCCTGTTTGTTTGGCATAAATAATGTACTGATGTGAACGTTACCTTGAAATTTCTGTTTTTGTTTAGCATTGCGGTTATTACAGGCACACTGGATTAGTAATTTAATTTTTTACGATTTCATAGCTATTTTTCACAGTTATTTTAGTGCTATACAATTGATTCCTTATATTGTAATCTAACAGACAGCACACTTCGTTACTTATTCTAACCTTGTATCTCAATTTTAATTTAGTTCTAGTTTTAGTTTTATTAATGTATAATTTAATTATTATATGTGATATTAAAAATAAAATAAGATGATTTAAGAAAATAAATGAAAACGGGAAAAATGCACTTCATGAAATCAATATATTTACGTTGCGGACGTAAGAACACGCAGGAAACAACTGCGACCAAAACTAATTGGTAACTTTATTAGTTAACACATGAGCTATCCATTCATGATTTACTGACTTCTTAGAAGAAGAAGATAAAAAAAAAAAAATAAGTAAACGGTAATTAAGGGTGAATGTTCGAATCATAGAAGAAGAATTCCGCAACATTGCCATTTGTAGTTAAGGGCCAAGAAAAAACAAAAGTTTTTTGTGTTTCTATAGTTAATCAAATAGAATAAGAAATTGCTAGGCGCAATGAACGATTTTCTATGGTCTCTAACATTATGCCTTCTATTCCTAATCTACTCGTTACCATTGTTCGTTCGTGTATATGGCACCACACAAATGGTTATCGATGAGGAATTTCATTTGAAGCAAGGCTTACATTTCTGTAACAAGCGTTTTGATGTCGTATGTAAATTTGTTAACGTATCCATTTATAAAATTAAATCTATATAATGTGTCTCTCGCTTGTAGTGGGATAATAAAATCACAACATTCCCTGGATTATACTTGTTTTCGTTGATTTTATATCCATTCAATTTTTGCTCTGTGCTCGGATTACGTTTAATCTCTTTGGTGGCTGCCGCGGTGAATGTTATCCTATTTTATATGATTAGAAGGTCGCAACTGGAGAAATTTAGAATAGGCAATAACACAATGGCTGCCTTAGAGGCTTTTACCATCGCTGCATTGCCACCGTTATATTTTTTCAGTCATTTATACTATACCGATACACTGTCGTTAACCATGGTCTTGGTATTTTATCTGTACTGGCAAAAAGAGAACCATTTGCAAGCTGCTGTTTTTGGTAAGTCTGACACTTACTTGAAACAAATGATATGAAGTTTAATAGGAAACTTCCTGAGCTTTTTACAATTTTAGCGGCTGCTAGTGTTCTACTGAGGCAAACTAATGTGATATGGGTGGGAATGGCCTGTGCTTGTACAGCTTTGGATATTATTGTCAGTGATTATGCTTGCTTTAAAAAAATACCAAGACGTTCTGTTAACATTTTACAGGCAAAAGTAAGATAAATTTTTTTAAAGAAATAATGGTTTTAAACTTATTCAACAATAATGCATTGTTTATTTAGCTATGGTTGGAGCTATTTAAGAATTTTAAATTATTCTTCAAATGCGTTTGGGATGTATTAAAGCAGTGCTCTTTTTATATAATAATTATTTTACCATTTGTGGGTTTCGTGTTTTTGAATAAATCCATTGTCTTGGGCGATAAAAGGGCTCATGTTGCTGCTTTGCATATACCACAAGTAACTAAAAAAAAAAAATATTGAGTAATTCGTCTAAATTGAATTGTTATTTTTTTATTTTTTTTCATTTTCAGCTTTTCTATTTTGCTACATTTACCTGCATCTTCGCCATAACGAATACTTCACAAAGAATAGAAATAGCTTTACGTACCATTTTACATCGCAAGCTTACCTTTGTTTGCCTTTTGATCATTTCACTTATTATTATCAAATATAACACTTTGGTCCATCCGTATTTATTAGCTGACAATCGTCATTACACATTCTATATATGGCAACGTTTTTATGGCCGTTACATTTGGTTCAAATATGCGATGTGTCCAATCTATGTGATATGTTTAACTATCATTTACCAAAGTATAGAGCATTTAAATAGAAATTTCACAATAATGTTTTACGTTGCTGTATTTTTGTCGTTGTGCTTCCAACGTCTGCTGGAAGTACGTTATTTCCTTATACCGTTTGTATTGTTTCGTTTGCATATCAAACCAAATATTAGAAGTCGTATACCTCAGTGGTTAGAACTGAGTATATATGTGGCAATAAATGCTTTAACATTTTACATATTTTTCACTAAAGAAATCAGATGGAAAGATTATAAAGAACCGCAAAGAATTATATGGTAAGATTCAAGATTTGTTCCGCGCATCTATGAAATTGAAATGTATACTTACTATTTGTTCAGATGTATTCATATACAATTAATGATTTTATACGAAAATGAGATAAATAAAAGTGAAATCTGTCTCGAGATTTCTTACGATTTTATTGATAGACTTTCAAACATGAATAGAGTAAAATTAATAGTAATTTACACTTAATAATTAAAATTTTTATTAATGAAGAAAACAAAATGCATACATTTTTTTTTTTTAAATGAATATCGTATATGTAATTTAACGCCATTACATTGACGAGCGTCGAGTAGAGAAAGGATAAAATATTTTTATTTATTTATACTTCTATAAATCATTGGAGCCGAACGGTCGTTTGTGGTAGTATGACGCAATTTCACAGTGGCAAACTGCGAAGCTCTGTGAAAAAAATTATATTGCTTATCATTTGATAAGTGCATTATAATGTTTTCTTTTTTGTTACATTTTCAATGGCGCCAGAAAAGGACTACAACGAAACATAATAATAGCTGAATACAAACAACAATATAATGGGTAAAAACAAGAAAATTTAGGGCTTTGAAAAAAACTACATTAACTTTTATTATATGCACCATCCTTGCTAATATAAATAAATGTGAAAACGAAAGAAAAGCAAAAATAAAAATTTAAATCTATGGTATCTTTTACTAAACAACTTTCCAAAAAAAAAAAACAGAGGCACTACAACAAAAAGTTTCAAAATATTTCGCTTTCTTTAAAAATTTAATGAACGATATGAAGGATGATTATAAACATATATAATTAAACAGTTATAGAAATCAATACAACCTTAAAAAAAAAGCGAAAGTATATATAAAAACTTAACACTTAAGATATATTTTACCCAAAACGACTTACTCTTTCCGTTTCAACGTATGTATGGCATGAACTCATAGCTGAGCATAGGACTCTCAATCTGAAAAGCTTTTATCATTTGGAATTTTTGACAAAAAATTTCTACACAAAAATTTGTCCGCCCGATTATGGCTTCGTTGTATTTTTCTGCTATACAAAGTTGATGACAAAACTGGGAAAGTACAAAGGTAGATTAACGATTTATATAGAGTTAAAGTTATTAAATTTTTCAATCCGTCTCTTGAGTGAAGAGAATTTTGATTTTTTTTACGTCCCCCCTCTCAAATTCTTCGGAAAAGTTTTGTAAAGAATCTAATGCAAAGTCGGGAATTGTCGCCCTTCCACTCCTCTTGAATGTCCGAACGTATTATTAATGAAAGCATATGCGTCTGAGCACATAAACCTTATATACATGTAGATTCTGCCAAAAAAGGGAAAGAAAACGCTATAGAGGGCGTGATAGCAGGCAGCAATTTCATTGCAAATCTATTTAAGAATTGAGTACGCATTTTGAAGAAGAGTATATATTTATTGGCCATATGAGTACATCAATGCGTAGACTGTTATAGATTGAATAGAACAGCTACGCTAGCAGACTGCCTTAAGCTATACATATATATATATATACATATAAATATTCCGTGGACTTTATAATTCATTATGGCGTTTAGTTTAATTGAAACCAATTTTGTATACGCTTTAGTTGCTCGTTTTTTTTTTTTTTCTATTCTTACATTATGTCTTTCATCGGCCTGTCAGATGTGTGAGTCAAATGCAATTCTTCAAAATTTGGAATACAATACATATATGGAAACGCATACCATATAAACTTAAACGGAAAGTTTTCTACAATATATGTATGTACATAGAATCGACTGATTAATTATGTAGCAATTTAAACGCAACAAAGAGAAAAGGTTTTACTTCTGCCGCAGTAATAGACTTTACAAATTATGGTTTATTCAATTTCTGTTTTTTTTTTTTTTTTTTACTTCATTTTGTTCGTCTTTTGATTTTGTGGTATATTATCTTGTTGATCCCAGAAATCATACCATGGCCCATATGTTTTACCGTAATGTTCATCCCTTTTATTGTTTCCATTAATATTATTGATTTTCGATTGACTTTGCGTCAGATTATTGGATGATCTTTCCAGTGTCATACTAGCACTTGACTTCATAAGTCTTGTTCGAGGCAATATCGTGGCCGTTGGTGTAGTTATTATATTACTACCTTGCCTTGTTAAAGTATTATTATAACGTTCTTGATCTTGTTGATCGTACATTTGTTTATGTACTGAACGGTTTCTTTCACCATCACCGTGATGTAATTTTTGTTTTTGCTTGGCATTTGAATTGGCCGCTGTGGCGGTAGTGGAAGTGGTAGTCGAAGTTGTCGCCCGAAACGTTTGAAATTCCATTTGATGTTCCTGCATTTGCAAAGCTCTTCGGTGTTTTTCATCCTTACGCACCAAATGATCATTAATTACTATACAATCATAGGGATCGGAACTTGTGGATTTGATATCCGGTTCATCTGATTCCTCTTCACTTGTATAGTATTGTTTCAAAATATCCTTTCTTTTAACCGTTTTCATTATAATTCCTTCTCCCGTTCCGTTATTATCAAAGAAATTATTAACATCACTCATTTTTAAGGTGCCATTATCTAATTCACTTTCACCTGCCTCACTTTCTGTAGAAGGGAACGCTTCTTCCGATTTATGTCGATTTTGTGATGAGACAAGCCCTTGCCTAACCTGATTGTTGCCGTTCGTATGATGTTGTGTGCTTTTCATATCGTACGATTTCTTATGATTCCCGAGATTCAATCGAGAATTTTGTTTCGATTTATTTTCCATAATCGAATTTCTGTTATTTAAGTGTGATTGCTTGTATTGAAGTTGTTGCTGCTGCTGCTGCTGCTGTTGTTGTTGTTGTTGCTGCTGATCATGCATCATATTATTTTCACGGTAGTCTGCTTTTTGTCCCCTTTTTAAAGTACTCAAACGTTCATTCTCGGCTGGATTTTCTATATCAATCTCAATCGTTTTCATAATTTTCATACGCGACTTGGGCGTAAATCCCGTTGAATTTCTCGCGTGCTGCACTATTACTGGCTCCCTAGACATTGGCGTCATACCGTAAATATTTTCCTCATCATCATACATTTCTAAACTGGTAATGCTGTCCTTTCTCTGCGGCTGGTTCTCTTGGGACGGGCTCGACAGTATTGAATTACTTTTGGTCAGCGTGTCCGTTTTGTCCATTTCACGTTCACTTTCCATTTTACTGCTAGTCGTGCGATAGCCTTCATCACGTAACTCTTCTACGTTGCGGGCAGTGACTAAATCACGATGCTGCCATAAAGACATGCCGGCCAAAATGTCATCACCACGACCACCGCCAAATTTCCAAAATGACTTTGTACGTTTTATACCTCCACTGCTCGAAGCCTGTAATAGCTCGTCATCACTAGCTATTAAATCATATTTCATCATTTTTCTGTTACTGCCGCGATTCAAGGTCTTAAAGCTTTTGTTGTCATCAATTTGACTGTCAATGCTGCTGCGGAAATTACGGCTTAATGTCCAAGAAGCAATTTCACGATTTGCAGCATGACTGGTAGTGGTATCGGCTCTACGTCTACTGACGTAACGTTTAGGTTAAAGTTTGAGTTGTGATGTTTAGCATTTATATACGCAAGGATAGGTTAGGGACAAAGAAGTGGTGATGCCATGAATATGTAAAGTATATGAAAATAAAGTTAAAGCAAAAAAATAATGAAAAAAAAACATAAAAAGAAAATTTGAACAAAACGTTAATCACATAAAATGAACTCAGTGGATCTGAATGAAAATCGATCGGTAAGTCAATACAAGGGGAGATCCTCTTCCAGCGTTTCAGTTTCATATTCTCTTCTGAGACTTACCGTATTGGTACACGGCTGCTTGGCTGCTCATCGTCCGAATAATCGATTTCAGGTTGTGGTGGCGGCTCATTAGCGAAACCACTATCGTTGCTGCTATGCAATGATGTTTTAGCCGCAGTGGCGCCAGTAGAGGACTTCATTTGATTCATATTTGTCTGTTGACGCGTCAGAAATAAACGATTCTTTAATAAAAAAACAATATTTATCTTTTAAAAGGAGGGTTCTTTTAATCTTGAACCCCATAACTCACATGTGAAGGTCCCTGCTGTTGGCCATTTTGTATTTTTTGCTTACGTCTTTCAATGGCAGAATTGGCTCCGTTTGACGCACAGAAACTCTGGGAAGAATTTAACATACGTGTTGAATTCTGAGCAGAAGGCACTGGCGCTGGAAGAGTAGGCGGAGGTCCTGGTCTCGGATTATTGCCAGTGGTAGGGGGACGATACTAAGTGCAGAAGAATAATAAAAAATAAAATCAATTCGCGATGAGTTTATTAAATTTAATAATATTGAAATAATTGCTCACTCACTTTCTTCTGTTGACGATAGGTATCACCAAACATACGTGTAGGCGATGTCTCGTCTGCTCTATCCCTTCTATAAGATACATCATTGTCTATGCCGTTGTCATGATGATGCTCTGTATCTCGATATTGATGTTCTTGGTAGCTTGAACGTATACTTGAGCCATTACGCTCGTAATGGACATTATCGTAACGTTCATGATGACGTTCCGATTTCATTGATTTATTATCATTCATTAATTCGGTGTTAGTGTAAGAAACTGGGAACCAGCCAAACATTTGTGTACGCAAATTTTCGCCAAATTGCCAACCTTTGGCTTTGCCACCTACCAGTGCTATACGATCGCCCTCTTCCAAAAGTAATTGATTTTCCCCGGATGGCATATAGGCATACAAGGCTTTGACCACGGGACGCTGATCCCAGTGACCGCCATCGTGATCGCTTACTGAAAGGTAAAGATAGATTGATAGAGATAGAGAGAGAGAGAGAGAGAGGGAGAGAGAGCTTAATAAGAGGGAGAAAAATTAAGTAAAAATGCACTAATTTTAATAATTAAGTCGCCAAGGCAGATGAACTTACCTGTTTTAGAGTACTCATCTTTCGAATGCAGTTTCTCTCGCTCCTCCTCCTTCTCTTTCTGTTTCGATTTCTCCGCTCTTTACCTATAACTGACAAGTAAGAAGGGAACGAAGCTCGAAACAGAAAGAGATGTGGCGAGAGAGGGCGAAACTGTACAAATTTCCTACCAATTCATTACCCTATATATTTTTATTATTAATAGTTCAATTGTCGATAAGTCGATCGGCGCGTTTGTAAATGCTTTATAGTTACGTTATAGAATAAGTTGGGTAACTTACCAGTCATGGATGTTGTTGGCACAATAGAGCTGCTCAAATTGAAATCAGATTTGGCGCGTGGCAGTGAATTTTGTGTATAAGATATGTTCGCCTCATGCATTGTACGCATATCACCGTACGGTGCGTCAATGCTTCGCGATTTTTTCAATTGATTAGATGTGGCAGCATTGCCATGAAAATCTTCTGAATCTTTAAGGCGCTCCTATGTAACGTCGATTTTAATTTAATATTATATAATTTTAATAAGTTACACGAAGAAGAAGCATATCTTTGAAGCTAGCACTTACCAAACGTTTGTTGCCTAGCTGCATGCCATTACCGTCATAGACAGAAGCAGGTAGAATCTCACGCGAAGCAGCAATTTCCTGCCAATTTTCTAAATTATTATCAATTATGGATTTGCCAGTGGTATGATAAGCCATCCAGTGTTTCGCTATCGAACATTGACGTTCCAATACAAAACCATAACGACGACGTTCTTGTTGCAAGGCCTACGTAAGGCAAGATAATAGAAAACAATAAATAATTATGTCAAAAAAAAAAAAAGGAGGGACGGATAGGATACATACGTTTTTATAACTTTGTTCGCAGAAAGCATCCAATTTCTTCTTTTGGTCTTCCAATAATTGCAAATTCTAATGCGAATAATAAATGAAGAGGAAGGAGATCATAAATAATATTTAGGTTAAGTTAAATTAGTTCATGTGGGATGAGATGATGTTACCCTTAATTCTTTTTCTGTATTTTCTGGACTGGATTTTTTCTTGCGTTGTTTTTTCATAGTTGACATGGCCTTTTGATAGCTTTCCATGCGCACCTTATGCTGTTGCAAGAATTTCTTTTGCTCATGTTGCACCACTTTGGTATCCTTCTCTAAATTCGTTTCTAATGGCACTAACAGATCCACATAGAATGCTTTTAACTGTATAAATAATTAATTTAATTAATTATTTTAAATTATAAAAAAATAAAAATGAATTAATTTTATTAATTAATTACTTACAATATTCATTTGTTGCTCTTGTATTTCTTTATAAACACTAACAACATTCAATAAAGCCACTCCTTTGAAAAATAAATTAATGAAAACAAAACATCAACAAATTACAAAAATACGTAATTAAGTTAATATTAAAATAATTATGTGCGCAGATATAAGCTGATAAGTAGGCGAATAAATGGTATTTGTTTTTGTGTTTTTTTTTTTTTCACTTTTTTTTTCATTTTCTTTTCCTCTCTTCTATATTAAATAAAATCTTTTCTATTACCAATATCGTTGGTTCCACTGTGTTGCGCATTCATAGCAATTTTAGCTAAAGCTTCATTAAATAAACGCGCCGCTGTAGCTGCACCTGCATTAAAAATAATTTCGAAAGTAATATTTAAAGTGGTTTTTTTTTTTTTTTTTTTTTTTTAAATACATAAACTTATAAGGACTTACCGTGAAGAGATTTCAAGTAACCCTTACCGGCCGTTATTAATTGTCTAGCTCCCGGATTAAATTTCTCTAAAATATTCTGGAAAAAAGAAAAGCAATAGTCTTTAGGAATTCAGAATTCAGTGTCAAAAAAAAGCAATTAAAAAATTTAATATGATTAATTAAATAACAAAGAGTTTGCATCCGCTGAACATTGTTGTTCAGCTTATGGTCTGCAGATCACAGGCGAAAAAAGCAAAATACAATCCGCTGACCAATCGTTAACATGTTACATGAATGGTGAATACCCCCTAACCGATTAGTCATAATATAAAAAGGGTGCAAGTCTTAAAGGCTCCGAGGAAACTTTACTATATCGAATATGAGTGATTTTGATTGAGAAGCGTTTGCAATTTTTTTTGGCAAACTCATTGCACCATCACTGCAGAATTGCTGAGATTTTTAGTCGAAAAACAACAACATAATGATCTTTTTGGAGGTCGGGGCGTCGTTTGACCCTAGCTTTGGGACATTAAGAGCATTTTATATGCTCGGGTATTGTTGAGTGAAGCGATCGTTGATCTCGTCAAAAGTGGTTTCGTTTCGCTTCAGCAATGACTGGCGGATGGAAACACAATCTTATCGGGATTTTTATTGTATTCAACTGTATTATGGAAGCAGTTCAAAAATGTTTTTGATTAACTTTTACTTCCGTAGCAATGTCATGTCATATGACGACATGAATCGGTCTTTCTTAAGGTTTTGAGAAATTTCATTGAGTTTGCTAACAATCGAACAAGCAGAGCGCTTTGCGCATCTAATATCGACAGTTTTCAATGATAAACGAGCAAATTATTTGCGTGCTGCTATTTTCCACTATCTCACGAAACGTTATCGCGTCAATTGACGCAATTGCAATTCTTAGGTCTATAGTCGCCAGTCCACATGCACTATAGTATAACTTGATAGGTTTCGCATTGGGAAAATTCAAGTCCAGTTATCTGGTGAAAAGGTCAACAATTTTTCTTTTTACCTCCCGAGCGATATTTACCTGTCATAAAAATAACTGTATCGAAAAGAGTATTCAGATAATTCATTGAAATGAAATATGATTTGAAACATTAGTTTTATTATCTATTATTATTATTATTATTAATTTCCCCAGAGAAATAAATTCTAAGACTAAAGTCTTAAAAGCCCTAGCATCTAAGGCTATCGGCTTTTATTAAAAATTCTAACGCACTTGAGAATCGAACCCACGGCCATTGGGTTGCTAGTCGAGATTCCTCGCCTTCGGCCACTCAGGCGGATTTTATTATTTAATTGAGGCTGAAGTATGGCAATTGTTGAGCGGAAGAGCATCAACAAGGCTTTATGGATTAAGAAGAGGAGAAAGAAGAAGAAACAAGGAGACATCCGGATGGATAGACGGACATGCTTAAATCGATTCAGAATTCGATGCTGATCAAAAATATATGCACTGTGAGGGGTCTCTGATTCTTCCTTTTGGGCGTTGCAATTGTTTTGAGTGACAAAATGAATATACCTTTCATTCTTCAGTGATGGGTACAAACACGAGAAGAACAAGATATTGAGAGGTTACAAGAGACATTTTCCTTCATTATGACTTGAATATAAAATTCGCAGCTGGTTACGTAGCTCTCTATTAATGAATTAGTTAAATTTAACAGCAGAAGGCGTTTACACAGCTAATAGCACTGTAAAAGGTTAGCCTTCTTCCATAATTTTTTTGTGATGCGCAAATACGCAAAAACGCTCACAGAGTAATAATACCCGGAGAAGTTACCTGCGAAAAGTTTTTTTATCATAAAAAATTTTTTCTATTCATTTTCACTGTTAGTTAGTAAATCGCAGGACCATAAAAATGCTCTGCCGTGTCCGAATAGTTTTTCTTTGAAAATTTTTCATTAGAGGGTGTCGTTTTTGGATGATTCCATAGTACATCTGATTTCTTTTTACGCGATAGATACGTTTCCAAAAAATTCGTGTAAAAAAAGTCGTGTAAAATATCATGCAAAAAAATATATTCGCTAAATGGAAAAATGGTAGTAATTCAAAAATTGTCGTTACAGTTCACTTAAGAATTTTTTTCGTGCTTACACATTAAATATATTTTAAAAAATAAATTATACTTTAATTGAATTTGTTAAAAATTTGTTAGCGCGAAATTACAATGTGTGTCTGTGAGCAGTGAGAATGAAAATATTCGTAAACAAAATTCATAGAATATTTAGAATCGCGTTAAATGAAAACATATCGCGTGAAAAGAGAATTTTTTCTTTTTAACTCGTGCTAAATCAAATACACTCAAACCTGTTTTTGTGCGGTCTTTTTTTATGCGCTTTTTTTTGTGCGATTCTTTTTGTGCGATTCTTTTTTTGTGCGGTATATCAATATCGACACATTGATTTCGCCGAGAGGTTAGGTCAATCTGAACTGTGTTGGCTCACTTTTCTTTGCTATCAGTGCGTATGTACACATTGCAACAGCCATTTTCATACCTATTGCATCAGCCTATTTCATTAGGCATGCTCAATGTTCTTATGCATATATTGCATCAGCCAATTTCAGCCTTGTTTAAAATTAGAAATTAAAATTTTTTTAAATGTTTCAATGTGTAATTTAATTATTTATTTTGTTTGGAAAGCACTTTCTTGCTATTTCGTGAAGCTTTGACATATTTTCTAAGTGAGACTTTTTTTAAGCGGTCCCTCTCTACCGCATAAAAAAAATTTTATTTAATATGCTGTGAAAAATTATTTCTTATAGCTATTTATGAACTTATTGAATATTTTTTTTTTGTGCGGTTTTTTTTCTGCGGTCCCTATCTACCGCACAAAAACAGGTTTGACTGTATCGTGTAAAAAAAATCGGATAAAAAAATTTAGGTTTATTTGTATAAGAATAACAAGAAACCGGTCAAATCCATTCAATATCATCGAGAATTGAAATTTTATTTGTTGTGTGTGTTATTTATTTATTTTTTTTTTTAAGAAAAGTTGTTGGGTATGAAAGATTCGGCCGCAACTGAATATAACTTCCTTACTTCGTTCTTGTCATTCTTGTATTCGGAAAATTGCTGGTACGACGCATAAGAATAAGTGATAATAATAATAAACATCTCGTTACGTAAGGACTTTGCACTGCTTGGTAACAATATTTGTAGCACGCTATCATTAAATAATGTTACCGCACGTTTCGCTCTTCCTATTATTAAAGAGTAGCTCCAGTTAATTAGCTGTTGTTGATAATGTCATTATTAACAGTTTCGCCCGGTAGTAGAAGCTCATAATAGCTACTTCAATATGATAGATTTCAGTAACACTATCCAAAAGTTCTTTTGTCTGACACAAAGACCGGCTTTGCTAAAGGCTAAAATATCCACCAATGGAAGTCTACTTACCATTATTAATTCAAAATGTAGTTATAAAGTAATGTGAGTTAGATATTTGAATATGCAATGAATGATAAAAGTTTGCGTACACGTTTTAAGGGAATATTTCTAATCATTGCCTACGTAGCGAGGAAAATTCGAAGCAAGAAAATGTTCCATCGAATATATCGCAGTAACTTTTTGTTAACCGAAAAATATATCGATTTTGAAAATATTAAGCCTCAGAAGATTATGTCATTTATTTTATTACTGCAGTCGAAGTTACAAAGAGTTTATGTATATTTTTAAGATTGATCCGCCAAACGTACTGGGAGTGTATACGTTCGGCAGTGTATATCCTCAAACCAATTGCTGATCTGGATTATTGAAATTGCCTATAAAACGACTGTATATTCCCTGAGAAAAAAATGCATATTCGTTTCATTTATGTCACTTAATTGTCCGAATAAGATCGCGTATATAAAGTCTGTACGTGTTATGTTATAGATTGAACTGAATACTCTTCCTGACAACTAAATAGAAAATTGCCAATGCATTCTATTATAAAATACCATAATCCATTTAAAAATTGTGAATGTGACTGCGATTTAAAGTATTTTTGATTCTAATTTGAATCTAATTTAAGGAGACGTGTGTATAATTAATTGCACGCATAAAAAGAGTGCAGAAGTGCATCAATCTGAAATTTTGAACGTTTCCAGTCACATTTCATTTTTACTTGCCGAATATCATTGGAATTTGCTTTAATTCAATTTGAATTGCTTATCATTAAATACCCTACCTGCACCACTTCTGCCAACACACAGGTTTTTCGAAATAAGACGGTATATGGGAAGTGGTCGAAAAAGCGATCTGATCCGAACCATTTCGAATACCGTTCGTCCTTAGATTAAAATATGTCGGCCTCGCGGCTTGTAGTCTGAAAACAGGAATCTAAGACGGAAAGATAAGCAAACAAGTGTAGATCGATTCAAAATCATTTTTTTCGATTTTTCGATTCCGAAATTCGTATATCCGTCTTTTAGTCGTGTATATTTTTGTGGGAAAGTTAGGTTCATCTCCACTAACTTACTTATATCCTTCCATCACAGATGATAGGGAATATAAAAGGTACAAAGGGGGTATTAGAAGAATCTGAGCCGTTTCTTCTAAGCATTTCTAGGCATTAGAAACGATATCAAAAAGATCAATAATACACTGAAATAGGGTTGGAATTATTTCCTAACACAATTTAAAACTCGTTGTAAAAGTAACCTCGATTCATCTATTTTAATAGACCTTATACTATTTACACATATAGGGGCGTATTAAGTTTTGCCGATATATGCAAGATCAAGAATGAATTGAGGGAAACCCCAATTTTCATGACATGAATGGATTTAGATTTGGTTTGCAAATCCATTCTATGTACAGTTGTATGTCTATTTATGAGTATATCGCAATTTTCGAGAAAAATTTTGATGGAAATAATTGCACTCACACCCACTTTCAACTCAAGGACGAACTAAATTTGAAAATCGTACGCATTAGATCGCACCATTTCTCTAACTACTTCACATATGACGCTGTTCGTTTAAAAAGTTATTATATATAAAAACATATTTAATATAATGAAAAAATTATTCTCGGGAAATAATGGTTTGGAACACTAAATGAATGCACGAAATTTAAATTTTTGATAGCCATTTCATCATATAAATATTCTTATAAAAAAGAGAGCATTGTATAGCATCCTAAGCTAAAATTAATGAGCAAAAGTGAATTAATTTACATTAAATATTTATTGTATCAAATTTGGATAAAATTGGTTTCTATACCCATGGTTACGATAATAGAAGCAACTATTATTTGTGTATGTGGGACTTGGAAGTGATTATACAATCAGCTTGGGGACAAAAGGATTGCGGCGAATCCGGCAAAACGACATTACTTTCGCTAAAAAATGACGAACAACTCGGTTCCGCGTTTCGGTGAGTTAACACAGAAACTATCCCTAGAATACCCTGACTAGATTCCTTGCAAATCTGACTGCGTCGTGTCTTTGTATTTAATCAAAGTCTTTTTCAATACATCCAGAGATCGGATTCTCTAGATGATAATGTTTTGTGACATTTCTGCAGCCGCATTAATTAATAGAGTTTCTAGTGTTTCGGCTCGAGTTTAAAGCAAAAGTGAGATCTCGCCTATTTGCCTTATCACATTTGCAAAATAGAAAGTTTGACAGCTGGCGAAGAAACGCAGCGAAGATTAGTATGCGAAAAGAATGTAGAAGGACTACGGCGATCCGAGCTACTGAAAGGTACATGGACCTTTCTAGAAATATCCAGTGTGTTGTGATATACTTCATTAACGCTTGGAATATATTTTGACATATGCATTTAGAAGCTACGTTAAATAGTTTCAAGCCTTAGTCTTAACCTCCACGCCGCATCCTTTTTGAATTTTAAGGGTCGAATAGCAAAGATAAAACTTATTATGGACGCTGAACTCGTCAGCAGGAATTACAAAGCAATTACAAAGTAAGAGGAAGGAAACCAACTTGTCCGTGTTTGGGCTTCTATAAAGGCATTCGAAATATCACATGGAAGTCGTGATAATGAATTTTATACATACATGAGTAAGTTCGCCGTCCTGCTGACACCGGAGCACAATGCCATTGCATACACGTACGCGCATATCTATGTAACAAGGGGTTTTGTTTAATGTGGAATTGGAAGTTATACGTTAGTCAGGAAAGTGGAAACGGTGAAGATCATTGTTTTCACCAAAACTTACGCGTGCGTACGTATAGCACGTTAAGTCGAGCTGTTCGTGTCTGGAAGCGTAAGTTAGATCTTTTCCAATCAATTACTCATCATATGCAGCCCGGTCGCAATCAGCTGACGCTGCAAATTAGTTAGACAGGACTAGGATCTGCTGATGCGAAGGGAAACATAAAAGCGCCAAGTGACTGTTCGCAAGAACTGTTGTCGTTTTGACATGTTATTGTCATTGCCATCGTTATTGCTGTTGATATTATTGTCACTTTTGTTGACGCTGTTGGTCTTGAGCAATTATAGAGACATATTTTTTGTTTAGAAAAACATTTGATATACACACGCGACTCGTAGGATAAAGGTATGCAAAATATGCACGCATTCTCAATATCCTAATTCTGCACTTACATACAGTTGGTTGCTGTAAGCTAATATCGTTGATGTCGCTTTGAATGCTAACTATACAATTGACAATTTATCGAAAGATCGTTTAATATTTTTCTTTGTTATTGTTGTTGTTGTTGTTGTTGTTGTGTTTTCTTAGCTATTGTTCTCATGCGTGACGCGAATTTCAAATTGTCATCAATAGCGGACAGATGGACATATGGACAAATAGGCAAATAAGCAGATTGGTAAAAAGGCAAAACTAAATCGGTCTTATTTTGATCAAAAATATTAACATATATATATAACCTATAATATATTGTAAGTTGATTGTAATTAAAAAAACTGAATTCTATTATTTAGAAACGCATTTATATTAGTGCTTAAAAGGTGGAGGTAGGGCGCGGGGCGTTAGGGGATGGGGAGGTGTTGTCACTTCTAGAAGCATTCCAAAAATAGTAACAACAATTTACTCAACAATAATCATAAGGAATTTTTATCGAAAATCACTGAATCGTAAAATTTTGTTGCTATTATTGTTGTTAGTTTGTCTGTCTTTCTTCCCTAGTTTTTAATATAGCAAATCAAACAATGACCGCTTATAACCGCTAACAGACCATATATAGAAATAGCAACAACTATAACATGCAAACAATCAAGCAATCGCCAGCAACACTATGTTTATGACCGCATTTTATATGTCAAGAAGATGTTAACTGAAATGAAATGCAAACATATAAAACAGAAACCGGCTTTAACGCAACTCGTACGTGTAGGGCTTCCCTCATAGTACATACCTAAAGAAAGAGGGAAAGAAGCAAGAGAAAGAATAATAAGAATATATATATATATATATATATATATATATATATATAAAAAGCTCCCTAATGTAGGTATGTATATGTGTAGATAGATAACAGCTATTAGCCTAGTTTTGCACGACTACACTAACACGAACGCACACATGACTAGGTAGGTCTGCATCCAAGGGAAATGCAAAGCGTAACCAAAAGAGCGAACCGTAACATAATACAATAAGAAGTATAGAGGCGAGCAAGGCAATAATATTGCAGCGGCTACAACAACTATAATAACAGCAAAAGAAGTTTTTTTTTTTTCTTTCTTCTTTTTTTTTTTTTTTTTTTTTTTT
>NW_023998415.1:8520396-8528532 GCF_014805625.2 Glossina fuscipes | reverse complement strand
TTTTTTTTTTTTTTTTTTTTTTTTTTTTTTTTTTTTTTTGTATCTAAATAAAACAAATAAATATTTAAGGTTTTACTCATGCAACAATTGTTAGGGTTTTCGAGAGTGACCAGTAACCAAATGGTGCATGGTTAGGAAGGTGTGAATACACGTTTATGCGTTTATGTGTATTGTATTGTAAAAGAAACCTTTAAAGTGCCACTTGCTTTCCAGGGTCTGCCTGGTTAACTATAAATTAGTATAATTTATTAACTTTTAAGTTTTTCTTTTCTTTTCTTTTCTTTTCGTTTTTTTTCCCCCTTTAATAAGATGAGAAGATTTTTCATTTATAAATTGAAGCTTCACTCGTCAATTTCATAATGATTTGTTGTTCATGCATTTTTGTTAAATTTATTCAATGCATTTTTCAACATTTCGGCAAAATGGACTATAACCGCAACCTAGATGTTATTAATATTAGTTTGGGGAAAAAGAAATCCATTATTTTTATATGAACTTCAGGACTTTATTTAACATGCTTCGGATTGTCCGATTTGGGTCAAATATGCACCGTTGTGTTTTATGATTTGTTGGCATTTTAAAGGTAACTTCAAAATGCCTCTCTCACAGAAGTCCTGGTCTCTATTTGCAAAAAACTCTAGTTGTCGGTTTTCACAATCTTCCCTAGATTCCAATTTTTTATCATTAAAGAAATTTTGCAATGCAAGAAAAAGATGATAATCGCTTGGTGCCAAGTCCGGACTGTATGGCGGATGCATTAAAACTTCCCAACCAAGCTCCCGAAGTTTCTGGCGAGTCACTGTAGATGTGTGTAGCCTAGCGTTGTCCTGGTGGAACACGACACCTCTCCTGTTGGCCAATTCTGGCCCTTTCTGGTCAATCGCTATCTTCAAACGGTCCAGTTGTTGACAGTAGAGATCAGAATTTAGCGTTTGGCCATATGGAAGCAACTCATAATAAATAATCCCCTTCCAGTCCCACCAAATGCATAGCAAAACCTTCCTGGCCGTTTGAGGTGCTTCACCACGCTCTTTGACCACGATCGTTTTCGCACAGGGTTATCGTATGTGATCCATTTCTCATCTCCAGTCACCATCCGTTTAAGAAATGGGTCTATCTCATTCCGTTTGGCCAAGGCTTCGCAGATGGAAATTCGATCCATCATGTTTTTTCTGTTAATTGGTGTGGCACCCAAACATCGAGCTTCTTTTTGAATCCAGCTTTGTGTAAATGGTTTAAAACTGTTTTATGATCGATTTTTAGCTCCTGGGCGATGTTACGACTGCTAACATGCCGGTCAACTTCGATCATTTCTCCGATTTTATCGACATTTTCGACGACCGGCCTACCTGTGCGAGCTGCATCTTTAACATCAAAAATTCCTAAACGAAACCAAAACTGCACATAATTGGCTGTTACAGTATCGGAACCATAAACACCATTCACAATTTTAGCCGCCTGGCCTGCATTTTCGCCTTTGTCAAAGAAAAACTGTAAAATGTACCGAATTTTCTCTTTGTTCTCTTCCATTTTTAACACGCTGTAACTCACAACTGAATGCACCAAACAAAAAACAGCAAAAGAATTTTTTTTACTGCGAAATGTCACCTTTCCAACGAGCATAAATCGGAAATTGTTTGATCGATACTTTACGAGAAAAATCTATCAGTGCAGCCATCTACCGAAAAAATAATGGATTTCTTTTTCCCCAAACTTATATATTTATAAGTCACTCTTCTATATTATTTTTTTGTATTTCTTATTTTTTTTATTAAATTTGTCTACCCCAGTAGAGACAAATGATATCGTGTATGTGCAGGTGTACAGGTGTGTAGTATATGTATGTAGCATGTAATGAAGATGGCCAAATAACACATATTTCGTTTATGTTTACGTATCCGTATTAATATGACACACGCTATATATATATATATATAAATATCATGTGAAAAGTGTGTTCGCCGCATACACGTTAGTTAGCATTTGTTACATATAATACATGTTCGCATGCAATACTATATAATACTTTAAGTTTTTCATGCAATTGGTACGGAATTAATTTCGAATTTACTTTGCATTATGTATGATCGTAAACACACCAACCTGGTTAATAAACAAAAAAAAAAAAAAAAAAGAGAAAAACATAACCGGATTAACAAAGTTTTACTTTTATTTTAAGCGAAATTTATTCCGCAATAAATATTTTCTCCTTTTGATTTAATCGATGGAAATGTTCTTGAAAAAATTTACGGAGAAGTTCTTATATGAATCAACAACGAGCATGATATGGGTAAACGATTTCAAACTACTTATGATTTAAAATCAATGATGTGAACGAAACAAAAATAAAAAAACAAATCATTTTAACGAGATGATGCAACGAACTCGGTGCCAAGGCCACACTTGACATGATTATAATTTTTTCATTGGAATTTTCTATCAGTTTATCTATACATCATAAATAATTGTGGAATTGAAAAAAAAAAAAAAAAAAAAAAAAAAAAAAAAAAAAACAACAACACAACCTTACCGACGAACTTTTGTATGACAGTCAAAGTTACGATGCAAATTTCTCAGGGATAACTTCCACTTGTTAATAACGCAAATTCCAGATGAAACTTTGCTTGTCGGTAAATTTCGTTTATTAAAAATACCCTATACCGCGTGACTTAAGAAACACTTCTTCATCTGTTAGGTTGGCGGGAAATTTCTGTCGCATCGGAATGTGAAGATGGTTGGTGGGCTCGTCAGCAGTCGTAGGACGCTTGTCTCCAACTCGGACCGCAAAATATCATTATCGACAGAAGATTGATAATCTTCTTCTTTGGCAAGTCATATGTTCTCAGATGCGAACGCTTGCAACGCCACTTCCCAACGTGTTGCCGAACTTTTTACAAACTATGATATGAAGAAATCGTGATATATTAAAAATGGATAATTTTTTTTTATACAAGGATCCGCCCCGGTGTAGGATATAAAAAAATATATATATATAAAGATATAGGAACTAGTTTGAAATTCCTTACATGTCTTTCACGATATCAGCCCTTATACACAAGATCGAGGATCTAGATCTGATTGAATTCAAACTTGTGTAGTAAATAGTGAAGATTGATTGCAAAGGTAATGTGCTTTAGTTGATTCTTTCTCCCTCTCTACTATGCTTATGGGACAAAGGCGTAGTAAGGAAGGAAGTTGGGAAGGACTTGCGACAGACCCAACTTTTATTATACCGATCGGTAGATTACCTTCTGAATCAATTTAAAACTATCTGTCCGTTGTGTATGTTCGTGTGTTCGTCGCAAATTTTTGAGGCATTTTGATGCAATTTGGTAAAGCTATATATTTTGACCCAATGGAGAACGGTATTGAAAATGATTCGTATCGGATCATTTTTTCAGCTTCGTCGCATATAACGCTTTATATTGAAAGGCCGTTATATAAATAACTGCAGGGTGGTGTAGGGTATTTAATGTTAAGCTGCGAGCAGCTATACTGTTTTTATTTGTTTATATTATTTTTGATAGATTTTGAAAAAAAAAAGTTTGTTTTCTTCTACTAAAATACTGAATACTGAATGAAGAAGAGTAAGTAGCATTTTGTTTTTTTTTTTTGGTACACTTTTACCACCAAGTAGCGCAAAAATGCCTGGGGGACGGCTATGAGTGTCAAAATTCGCGATAAACGTAAAATATTAATTAAAATTAAAATAAAATCATAACGAGCTCTATCGGATGTACTGAGCTTCTAATACGATGTAAAGATTTGTTTAGGTTATATAAAGAGAGGTGGAGCCATATTTTAATAGCAAATAAAATCGCGCAAGAGATAATGAAAATGTTGCATTCAATTACTTTAGAAGATATTATCCAGATAATGTAGACATAAGAGAATTCAATTTATTCTATTGCCGACATTGGCGAAATTGTACAGAGATGTTGATTGTATAAACGAAATGAATATGTTTATAGAGGGGTGGTAGTGGATAACGCATCCCGAAAATTAAAATGTTATTCAAAGCGTAAAATGCCTTAAACGATTAATTAATTTAGGGTGTTTTCAATAAAGCCGATCGATAGCACTTGTTGTTGTTCATTGATTTTGAGTTGCTTATAAGCAAAACAAAAAAAAAATGAAAAAAAGGAAACCGATGGAACGAAAGGACACCAATAGTCATAGCATTATTAGTGTTTTGCATTTAATAGCTCAGTATATAGGCAAACATATGTGAATGCTTAATTAGCATTTAAGCGATAAATTCTAGACGTGAAATAAATTAATTAATTCATTCATTCGCTTCATGCATTCATTGCATTTTCGTGTGTATATGTAAATCTCATTTCGTGTATGTATGTATGTTTGTATTTTGTTTACTTTTTTTATTATCATTGTGGGGTTTTATTGACTTTTAGCAAAATGTTTGCTAAATAACAACAAAACTTATGACATATCAAGGCGTGGGAATGAAATTATGAACAGGCATAACACGTAGAGAGCAATTTCAAGGTCAGGAGTAGTTATTATTATTTAATATTTTCCTTTTTTGTTTACTTTGTTTTGTTTAACTCTTGTGGGCGAAATCCGTTAACATTAATGCTTATGGCCAAAATTAGAAAAGAATTGAAAGCAAAATCAAACACAATCGGCAGAAACGACAACCAAACCAACATAGACATCTAAATGGCTTACATTTATATTTTAATTTTGCAAGATTTCGAAGCACTCTTCCAAGTCATTGGGTTTATATGTTTGGGAAATGTTGAATGCAGCGCAAAAGAACAAACAAAAAAAAAAGATGATTCGATAACATTGACGTAGTCTCCGGATAAGCCTGATCGATCGATGAATACATAGGCATAGCTCAACGTGAACGGTGCACAGGCAGAAAGGGCAGGACAAGTACGTACGAAATGTAGCTCAACTATTGCTTACTAAGACCTGGTTAAAATTTAATGGGTAAGAAAATTATTTTCGGGCGCGAGCGAGTTTTTTGCACCCGTCACGGCTTAATACTGACCAATAATACGCAGACTTCCTACTGGATGTTGCAAACGTTTTGATAGAGGAATTAAATTTTTATATTTTATAACATTAAGTAGGCGTGGCCGACTTTTTCATTTTTATACAAGTGCTGCAGGACCACACAAAGAGCATATAAATGCCAATTTTTATCATTCTATCGGTTGTGGTTTATAAGCAAAGAACAAAAAACCAAATCTGAGGTTATGTTGTATTGTGATCGTGTCCTGTAACCGATTTGGTTTAAATCCAATAACAACTTGCGTGCAAGAATTGCCAATCCTTGTGCCAGATTTGAAACTGATTGCTGCACTTTCGTAACATGTGGTATGTGCATCGCAAACATTACACAGACAGACAGACAGAGGAACAGAGGCACACGCTTAAATGGGTTTGGACTGTGATACTAATCAAGAATATAAGTATTTAATGGTATCTCTCAGACTTCCTTTCCGATGTTGCAAAGGTTTTGACAAAACGAATATACTTCTTATCCTACGGTGATGGGTATCAAAAACTTTTTTACACGATTGCATAATTCGAGCTTACAAACTTATTCACAAAATGGTTACTTTAATGGAATACAAAAATTATTCGCATTAAACATCTTACATACCTACATTCTTGCTAAAGTTTATAACAGATACTTGAAGGCTGAACACTAAGATAACATGTCAACCAATTTTCGATAGAACTTTAGGGATTGGCCGATCATTCTTTTCAAATATTTTATAAAAAGATTTTAGTCAACAAAATCCTGATATAAATTTAAAGGTAAACTTTCTGAATAACTTTTTGTTTTCAATTTAAAAAAGAACAAGTAAAAGGATTATGGTCGCCTACGGTCGGTTATTAAATACCAAAAACCACTTCGCTTATAGCGATTCTGTAAACTAAGCCGTTACATGGGAAGTAGTGGAGAAAATTTGATCCGATTACGAACCATATTTAATAGCTTTCGTCTTTGGGTCAAACATGCCTGTGTATCAAATTTCATCATAATATCTCCAAAAATTGTGGCCTATAGGTTGAACAAAAGAATACAAGACGGACCGACGGACAGACAAACTTAGGAGAGAGAAAATGATTCTAAATATGAGATGAATGTCGTTTAGATCCCAACAAACTTAATAAATAGGATATATAAGTGGGATGCAGGGTGTGATAATAATATTCTAAAAATTCATCTTAGTAATTGATTCACATTCTGCTGAAATCATTTCCCTAACGAAATACAGGTTTATTTATATCGAATTATTAAAAATTCTTATCATCTAAATATTAATTTCGTTTCAAATCTGAATAAAAACAAAACAACAAATCGACCGATATACGAATGCGTTAAATAAATCCATAGTAGTAGACATATACCGACATAAAAAAAAAAAAAAAAATGCTGAAATTTCTCGTATTGACTTTGCCTTTAATAATAAGTAAATTTTCTTATATAGCTTAACTAGACTATTGCCAAATAGTAAATAACATTAAGACATGCTTTGCATGGCACAACAAAAATAAACAAGTTACACAAGGTGTTAACCGCACAATGAAATGCACAAAAGTCAACAGCAGCATCGAGCACGGAGCGTATATTACACAAGTTATAATAATAAAAGTGAAGACAAAAATAGAAAATAACAAAAAAAAAAAACAAGAAAAACTAAAAATCAAATATCACAGTAAAAGAGAGTAAAATGTAATAAAAAAAAAAAAAAAAGAAAAAAAGTCAAACCAAAAATCATATGAAATGAAAAATTTCACGAATTCATTGCGAAGATGCAGTAAAATTGCATAAAGACAAATCATTGGTTATATAACCATTAACAGCATCATCATCATCATCATCGGCATCGTCATCGTCAACGTCCCAGCTTAACGCGAACTGAATAATATGCTGCTGATGTTGTTTGTGGATAAAGGAATTTTTAACGGTGCCAGCAGAGTGTCTTCGCAAGCGAGTGCAGAGTGAGATTCGCGATACACTGCAATTACAATTAACGTAATCAACTTGCAGACACACACACACACACGCACACATCGAGCGCATATAAGACATTTTTCACGAGGCATGAAATCGCTCAGTAACGAGACGAAACAACAGCTCCGCTAAAGCAAGCAAGACGCAATCATTTTCAACGTTACACATGAAGAAGATGCAAAAAAAAAAAAAAAAAAAAAAAAAAAAAAAAAAAAAAACTGAATAAAGAAAAAGAAACTTCACACGCGTTCAATGAACTGAAATTTTTATTTGCGGACTTTTCGGGTAAATAAGGAAATATTACCTGTTTTTTGCTTTTTTTTTTGCTTTTTCCGTTTAGTAATTTAACTTTCTTTTAAACGCAAATTCCTTTGCGGTCATTTTTCGTAGTAAAACTTACCTTATAAACGCCGTCAACGAGTTTAGTGATTTCTTCAGACTCCATGTTTAAGCTTTCAAGCGCTTCGCTTATGATATGCTGCCAGAATGCGTATGTTGCAAGATGTGTCTTTTTCTTTTTTTATTTATATATGTATGTGTTTTTGTATATTTTAAACAATAATCTCCTTTTATGATGACGGCAAGTGGTTTTTTTTTGTTTTTGTTTTTGATTTTTTTTTTTGTTTTTTCTTTTTGGTTTTGTTTTTGTGTTTTACCACAAATTCACTTTCAGTGACACAGGCGAGTTTTTGTTTTCCTTAGATGACGCGCGCGCTTTGGAATCGTTTCACTTTCTAAAGTTTTATATCTTGGGCTTCGCATTTGCTTGGCCAAGCATAACATAATAACAACGAACAATAACTAGTAACCGGACCTCGCTTAACTTGTGTTTTTACACTTGTTTGTGCTTCCTGTGGTGGTTGTTAACCGTTGCTTATACCGTTATCGACCGTCGACCGTAAGGGTTACACAAATACAACATCGAAATTCTCTTTCTTTCTCTTGCTCTTGATATAACTGCTGTTACTGATGCTGCTTCGCCTTCTGTAAGCAACCAGTTTTTCTAGCTTTCTTTCTTTCTGATTTTCCTTCAACTTGACACTTTTTTTTTTTTTATTTTCGTTTTGCAATCTATTGTTGTTATCTGTTGTCACTGGCAGCTACCGCAATTAGAAGTAGATGTCACACACACACACACA
>NW_023998415.1:8513866-8520386 GCF_014805625.2 Glossina fuscipes | reverse complement strand
TATATTATATTGATATTGTGTGCAATATCTACATCATCATAAAGATCCAACTATGAATTATCGATGTTGCGATTAATTTTTGTTAGAAAATTTTTTCGTTATCTTCCTACTTAATTGACATTTGTTACGTTCTTCGTTGACTTCCTTTAATATGCATATAACGCTTACGCATACTCTTATATTTATTAAGATTAAGAGATTTATTTAATTTTCCGCTTCATAAAATGACTTGAATTGAATTAAATAAATATCTGGAATTAAAACAAATAAAAAAAAAAAAAAATAATTTATGGTTTTTGCATTTTGTACAAACGAAGAAAGAAAAAAACGAAAAGCGCAAATGAATACGCGAGATATACTTATATATATATATATATATATATGTGATATACTTACAAGTTTACAAGCATAAGTTTTCGAAATAATTTAGTATGTAAACAAAAGACTTAAGTAACAAACCTGCTTACAAATATAAACAATCTATTGCGTCGAATTCAGTCAGACTCTGACTAATCCTTGTAATCATCGTCGCTACTATTGCCACAATAATGAATGCAATATTTCAAATCAAAATCGAAACTGTTACTATATTGTTGAGAACGCTGTGTATGTGTGTATATGTGATTTTTTTTTATTTTACTCATTAGCACACGTTTATGTGTCATATAATAATTGAAATAAATCTCAGGTTTTCTTCTTCTTTTTCTTTCTTTTCATATATTGCACTGACTTGACTTGACAGTAAGACAAGTATTTGTTTTTGTTCTCAATATTAAGTACAAGGTAAACCTCAAGAATTAAACGATTTTTTATTAAAATTTTATACGCTTATTAATCGTTGGAAAGAGAGAGAATTTTTCCCCTTTTTTTTTCTTCTTTGTTTTGTTTTTTAAGAAAAATATCATAAAAATGGCAAAGAAGAAAAAAATTGCAAAAATTTAAAAGCTTATCTTATCTTATTTTTAAGTCAGTCTGAATTGAAATTAAACTTGAACTTAAAGTCGAGCGTTCATGTTGAAAAAGGTTAATTGTTTTTTTTTTTTTTTTTTTTTATATTTCGTTTGGCTTATGAATGAGTTGAATTTGTATATAAAAGAGAACTAGCTATCGAGGAGAAGAAAAATAGAAAACAAAAAAAAAATTATTAAATTAATTAAAACACATTCTTGAAATGTTTACAAAAAGCTCTTGCATGCATAGCGCAAAGATTCGGCAAAAAAAAATCGAAATCAGAAAATATCACAAATTCCGGATATTCGAAATGTTACGCAATACATTTGTAACAGTTGAGACGTTACTTGAGCAATGGTTAATTGAATTCTTAAACCTATTGAATGGATGAGAATACATTTTTAAACGTAAGCCATCTATCTGTCTTTCCTCTATCATTTCAAAGTCTCCTTCGAACATGAGTATACAGAAATAAAACGTGAAATCTATACATGTAAGTAATATGTTCTCAGTTTTAATTTCACATATCCAAACTGAAAACTGGCGTAATTTATCCACGAAAATGCTTGCAATAGGTGAAAAAAAAGTGAAAGGCTAACTGACGGACAGCAAGGTCAATAATGTAATGTAAAAATGATTGTTGATAACTTGCAGATTATGACAAATGTGCATCACAGTTCGCAAATATTATACGAATATTTGTGCAGGATGAAGAAGAAGAGATCCGATAGAAAAATGGCTTCACTCGATCAGCTGGTACATCTGGCTGGCAAGAGAACGTTACAAAATTAAATTACAACTCCGCACTTTGAGGCGAATGTGATTTTTTTTTTTTTTTTTTTTGCTTTTATTGCTTGCTACAACGTAATTTAAGCTCTCGCTTTAAGGTAATATTGTAATAATCAAATATTGCACGCAGTAAACATTTTATGGAAATTATTCATACATGTCATATAAATTTTATGGTCTGCTGCGTAAGTCTTTTGTTTTAATTCATTCGCAACATACACAAACAAACATAAGTGATTAAGCACATTAACTTAGTGATTTGCTTTTGCGTATAGTAATTGTCTTCTTGTTTGTAAAAGGAAAACAGGAAAACAATTTTATGTATGTTTACTCTATATAGCACCATGTCATGTAGCGTTTTAACTATCAAGAAGTAAGAAAATTTACGTTCAATTTGGAGCGAAAACCTTGAAAAGTTCCCTCCTCCTTCGTTGCGGATGCAAGAGGCAAAAACGATAACCAATTTTATTTAGTCTTTCGATTAGTACATAAGTCATATTTTATTAATAAAAATATTTTCAAATTTGCAGATTATTGCGAGTTTTCACACTTGACAGCACTTATGGCACAAGGATAGATAATGCTTATGCGGATAGACGCTTAGAGTTGCCTGAGAGGAACTTGAAGTAGAAGAATAACTTTCTGAATTGCTCTAAATTTGTCTGTCCGTGTATTTGATTGTCGTGTTTTCTTTTTTTTTTCGTATTCAATCTACAGGCTGACATATTTTCGCCCAAGCATTAAGGCTGTTAAAAATGGTTCAATTCGGACCACTTTTTCAATTACTTTCTATATAAAGGCTTATTTCGAAAAGTTGTTGTTGTTGTTGTGAAAAGTGTATAAAGCTTTATGAATAATTGTATTAAGCAAAGTGGATTTGAATATCTAATGGCTTAAATGGGCATGGCTACATAGACTACATCGTTTTTACGATTAACTAGCACGACTACATTTTCAGATCCGTGAGTTTTCCATTTTTCGAATTTAATTTTTGAAATTTAATTTCAATAGTTTTCAGAGTCCCGATCTAAGTGAACTGTGAATTGCATAATTCAAAAATAAAATCTTTTCATCTTATTTGGGCAAAGGAATACTAAAATTCGTTTCAAAAGTTTAATGAAACTGACATTTAAAAAAGGTATTAATTGAAACAAGCAAGAAATTTATAGTCGACTATGACCGAGACTTTAATTCCCGCCACGTCTAGCCTCAAAGAAATTAAAAACAATCTAAATATTACATACCCTATAATATTGATGTGGGCGTGACTGATTTCCCTTATTTTTGTAGAATAGAGGTCATCTATCGTTCATGAGTAATGAGTGAAAAACACGGAAAGCGAAGGTGTCCGCAGTTTATGTTGCATTATAGGCAAGCACTGCGATCGGCCTGGGCCATATTCGAAGCTTTTTTCGGCTCTTTTCGTTTTGCGGAAGTATGTTTATCACATATATGCTACTTAGCACGGTAGACGGCCATATGGACAGATGGACGGACGGGCAAACGAGCCAAGAACGAATATGTTTTATGAGATTTTCTTGTAGCTGGCTTCTGGGCGTTATAAAGATTTTGCAAAAAAAATGGAATTTCTGATGGACGTGGGTGATTTTCCCTCCTTCTTTATATACACAATATAGGAACGCACATAGGATATACATGAAAATTTTTATACGTTCGTCTGCTGTACTTTTTTTGTGAGTTGAAACATAGAAGTGATCTCCGTTTACTGGTGGTACTGTCGGTGAATCCTCCTTAATACTAAGCAGCATAGAAGTATTTTCAATGAGTTTGCCAAAATTTGACATTACAAGAGACAGACGGACAAATGGACGTACGTGAATCGATTCATAATTCGATGTTGATCAAATAAATACATACATACATGCAGTAGATTTACGAAATATCGCGAAACAATTTCAAATATTTCATTGCTGAAAGTTTCACTAGAAGCGAAACGATGCAGTTTTTTTGCCAAGGAAAGCAATGGTTGGATTATCATTCGATGTCGACTAATCGACTATATATCGTGTGGTTTAACATCATTGGAATATTGTATTAAGATCTTTTTTGACTTCAAATATAACGAATGTATTAAGAAATTGCAAACAAACTGCGGCATTCTATTATCAGCATAAAAATTTCGTGCGTTATGTAAGAAACGCCAATGCCAGCTTGTTTTGGAATATCTTTTGTTTTTTCCTAAAAATGTTTAAAAGTTTTTTTCTTATACTTATCCTTACGTAAAATCCATTTTAAAATTCTTGAGCGAATTTATTGCGTTGTTATGTGAAACGTCTTCGGTCGATCACAGTTTACAGTTGTCAGACATTTTAGACAATTCCATGAATGGAAGACGGGTACATTTTTGCTTTCATTATGTGCGATATAAAATTTTCCTATGCATTATTCAATTGTAGGATAGAATGTTGGCGTCATAGGCAACATGTTATTGAACTTATTACTGAACGCCCATGCAACGGATAACATTTCTGTTTGCTATTCTTCGACCGTTTTCGCATGTTACTATTATAATATATGCTAAGCCGCACATTCCATTCAAAAACGTGATATATATGCCTTACGCCTTGGCAAGAATTTAATCGAATCATGAAATTCGTATCGTTCATACCGCATGCCGGACTCCGCGTTCCCATAAACGCTCTTAAATAATTAAATTGAAACTGGAACCGTTCAGATTACTAATGTAAGAAGCAATCTACGTGACAAAAGCTTTTGATTTATTCATTTATTTTTTCTACTAGTTTTCGTTTATTTATATATTATATATACTTATGAACAATAATAAGTCAAGGAAAAAATTCGTGGACTTTATCAAAAACCATATCAGAATAAGGGGCGAAAAAGATCATAGAACAAGATGGATGACACGGTACAAATGGGGGTAAAATCTGGATTGACACCTTGTAAGTCAATGCTTTACGTTTAGAGGTTTTGAAAAGGAGTCATGCTGCAATTGCTGCTAGGCGATCGATTCCACCCTTTACTCTCACCACTAGTGTGATTAATACGTGCCATTGAGATAAGGACCCCAGAAATGATCAATAGCAGAGGTATTGTCTTTCATGGCGACAATGTCAGAGTACACACACTTTGAATGAATTGCCGAAAAGCCAAGAAAGTTTAACTGAAAAGTTTCAATGCATCCACCGGGATGCCTGTGCAAATAGTTCAGATCAGCCTTTCGCCCAGAAATCCCAGAAATTCTTCAATGATGATAAGATGGCAAAAGGTTACCGATCGAAGCGGCCTATAATTGATTTAATATTTTTAACTTATTATTATCATTAATTTCTCCAGAGAAATAAATTCGAAGACTAAACTCTTAAAGCACTAGCATCTAAGACTTTCATTAAAAACTCTACCGCACTTGAGATTCGAACCCACGACGATTGAGTTGCTAGTCGAGATTCCTCGCCTTCGGCCACTTAGGCAGATATTTTAAACTCAAATTGTAAGAAAAATGGTGAAAATGTTACGAACTTTTCAATTGATGAATTATTTCTATATCAATCTATTTAATTATTTTTATATTTGGCGAAATAAATGCTGGTTTATGCATAAAAGAAACCAAAACTTTGTGCTTGAGAAGTCAGTTCTACAAAAACAAAAAAGAAGGAATTCAAAAGGCAGCCGTTTTCATGGCTGCGGTACGCATGAGTAGTCGAGAAGGTAAGGATCGCGACTAACAAGCCAGTGTACATGGGTTCAAGTCTTAAGTGCGGTGGAATTGACTTAATTGTAACTTAAGAAGTGAGTGTGAGTGTTCACTCAGTGAAAGTTGGCTTAACATTTACCGATTGGGCAAACGCCTATTAGACTATGGCCGCTATCTCTCTTTTGCTGTCTCTCTCTCTCTCTTTCTTTCTTTACTTCACTCCATTACATGAACAGGGGCCATCCTGTGGATGAAGAAATGGGAACATTGTTGCTAGCCTATACCTCCTTTATACTCACCACCGAGGGATGGGCTATACTCATAATGTTTGCAACACGCAAAAGGAGGCTTCAGAGCAGGCTGTAAAGTGCATATATTCTTGATCAGTATGAAATTCTGAATTAATTAGGTCGTATCTACCCGTCTGTGTACAATAATGTGTATGATATGGGTGTCACATAAACGGATTCGGAGAGTAGTATACGACAAGGGAAGTGTATTAATTCTTAAGTATCACAAGCGAGGGTATGCGAGATTTGGCCCCATTTGACTATAATTTTCTTACTCTTTGTTCTTTTTTGTGTTGTTAAATTTAAAAGAAAAGCCAATACTTAGCAATTCATGATTATCCCTGATCAGTGTCAATCAAACCGATTTAGAATTGTCACTTTACTCGTTGGGCTTATCCTCTAGTATCCTTAACTGTGCATATTAAGGAAATTTGACTTTTGAGGGGTGTGTGAGCGAAAGTCTCGTTTGCGTGAGATACAGTTCCTAAGTTGTATTATGTGCTCTATTATCGATACGCAACAGCTAACATATATACTCGCCAATTCATTTTATTTCATTTTATAATATTTCATCTATGAAAATGGTTTGTGTCTCAAGTCCTTTCTGTTGAAATTTCTTTTCCGTTGAACAACTTTCTTTCAATTAACATTTTATATGCATTTCATAAAAAGCATAAAAGCTATTCCCGTTTATATATCTTAAACGAATGTGTAAAAAATTTTCACTTTTTCACGGACTATGTATTAAAATGAAAGAAAACGAAATATATATATATATGTATATTTATATATATATGTATATATATATATATGT
>NW_023998415.1:8423085-8513466 GCF_014805625.2 Glossina fuscipes | reverse complement strand
AATTTGTTAGTTAGAGATAATTTATTAACAACCTCCTCTGTTTTTTTTATTTATTCTAAGAAAGGTTATTAGGAGGAATCTAGGATTCTTTTATATATATATATATATATATATATATATATATATATTTTAAATCAATATCGAATTTTGAATTGATTGTTTGTCCGTCTGTTCATCGGTTTGGATTTGTGTGGCAGAAGCAAGAATTAAGATATAAGCTTCAAATCCGATAAAAACATTAAAACTGAATGCTCGCAAGCTGGTATTGAAAATGGGCCAAATTGATCGGTGGACATGCCTCCAGTTTAACATAAACTGATAACATCTTTGCTTTGTGGCGCTTTTTACTTCTTACCCACACGCCTTCACATATATTGTATAACCGGGTTTAAAGTAGTTGTCGAAAAATGGAAATGAATCAATCACACCCACCCAATATTGTAGCGTATCGAAATTTCCTTTTCTTCGAGTATTTGTTTTCAGATAAAAATAGTTTGTATAGAAGATTTGACCACAGCAGACCATAATTTTTTTGTTTACTTTTATTACGTACTTCACGCTAGGTTGGTTCCCTTCGAACCTATTGCTTCAAACCTATCGAAATGATTGAAGCGTAGTAGGATTGCTTACAAATCTTTTATTTTGCATAATCATTAAAAAAATCCTTCACTTGTTTATTTAAACATAGCCAGCCTGCTTATTAGTAGTAATGAAAAATTAAGAAAAATGTACACGATACGTACCGTACATCGTTGTTCACTTTCTGAGAAAGATGCTCAAACATATATTGTTGTCGCTTTGGAGACTAAAATCTCTTAAGCCATTACGGATTGTATTGTGCTTAGCTTCCTAGTGCCGGCATATCGAATGATAAACTTAGTACACTTCGTGTCAGGGATAATTGTACAAAAAAAAAAAAAAAAAAAATCCAAAAATGTGAAATAAATGAGAGAAAAGCAAACCTTGGATGAGAAATTCGCTTTAAAAACGTGCCAGTTTAAATGTTGAAAGCCATAAACCCATGAAAAGAAATTAACAAAACAAATGAAAAAAGGAAAGACAGGAAAAGTAATTGTAAAAGAAACGCAATCATCACACATATGCGTATCAATGTATTATAATCCCTCGCTGCATGATTTCAGGAATTTGTTTATCGCCATTATTATATGCAAGAAAATAGACAAAAAAAAAAAAATTAAAAAAAAAAAAACTCAAACAACAAAATTTAATAAACGCTTAAAATAAGAAAAAAAAAATTAATTAAATTTAATCGAATGAAAGTGCATTGCTTGCAATTCAATATATTGCGATATAATTCAATGTAGTTCGAAATATTAAATCTCTATAGACACGAATTGTAAATAGTTTGCAAAATACATGGACATTATCCTCATATTCAAAACTTAGATCAGTGCCCGTCAAGTAGAGGACTACTTATGGCAAATTCTAGTCATTTACTGCTACTACTACTATTATTACTACTACTACTGTTGCGACAATAAGTGACGGCACACATTAGACGGCACATAAATGAAGGATAAAGTTGATTAAGAATCGCACGATTCTTTTGGTCGATACTGTTTGATTTGATCTTAAGGAGACCTTATGACAATTTGTAATTTTACAAACCAATCTCGTATAGTAATAGGTGCTTGCATGTATTTTGATCACATCAATGACATCTATTAGCGAAAATGACAAAGTAATGCAAATGTACAATGAGACGCTAGCCATAGAACACTCAAAATTACATTTTCGACATTCATTACTTGTTTACTTGGTTGATTTGAAGAGATCCGCTGTCGAAGCCCATCAAACATATCGCATATGTTGGTTTGGAGGATCAAAAAACTTCGCAAACAATGAATTGCAAGACTTATTCGGTCGAAAAGCAAGCTCAGATTCTCAAAGAACTGTCAAATAGTCTAGCACTTGATGACTCCCATTGTCATAAATTGCCAAAGCGAATAGTGCATGGATTAGCCCATGAAAGCCATCCGTATCCACATAAAGTGTAGTGTATTACGAGCTGCTAAAACCGATTGAAACTGTTATGGCAAATGTGTAGCGACGTCAATTGAACAAATTGATCGATGCATTGTTGCAAAAACGATCAGCTTATGGCGATTGACAGACGCAAAGTCCTCCCGTCTTGCATGACAATACTCGCACCCAGCTTGTTCAGCAGACATTAGTCTGGTTTCTGATTACCGCTTGTTTAGATCGATGCGGCACGGCTTGGCTCGCAAGCGGTTTCGATATGCTGAAGAAGTGCAAAAATGCTTCCATCACTTAGTGCATCGCTGCCAAACCATTATTGTTCTTTGGGCACATTGTCGCCATGTTGTTTGATTAATTGATAGATTGTACCAATTTTTCTCAATAAATGCCTTTTTCAAGTAAAAAATTAATGATCAGAATACATGCAAGCACCTACTATAATAAAATTTTTCTTAAATATTTTATCTGTTTTAATGTTTATAGAAAAAAAAAAAGACGAAATCCAAATTCACTATCTTCATAACCAATTCAATCAAAGCCTTGTTCGATTTCCTATCTAACACTACCTAATGTACACATACATTGATGCGATTATAATAGAAATTGATTAATTGAGTCATACACGTTTGGATGTTGGTTCAATTCACGATTACGATCTGAAGTGACAAACTTGTTCTCAAATTCTTTTTCTTATCATTCGTCAGTTTAAGATAAACATCAGCTAAGTCAACTAAAACTGGGCGGAACAATATGAAAATGTGTTTTTGCTTTTTTTTAGTTTCATTTTTTTTTTGTCTATCAAGTTCAGCGTATACTTTGTATTTGTTAATATGCTGATCATATGAATGTACGTCGTATACATATGCGTATCTTTTTAAATATGTATTGTATCTTCCTATGATCATAATATGTCTGTCTATCGGGGTACATTAAAGAATTCGGTTCAAATTAAATCTTGATAAGATCTCTCATATTGATCATGTAAGTCGTTTATTACTTTCGTGAAGAAAGCATTTATTTATTTATTTATTTATTTTTTTAATCAATATTTGTTTTTGTTTTTTGTTCTAATTTTTCATTCGCGCATACCGTTTACTTTTAAAAGGTCACTCACTATATATTTTCAAATGCCTTCTATTTTATTATTCACTGGTAACTTTTAAAAAAAGATCCGCACATTATCTTAAGCCTGATAATCGTACGTATAAAAGTATTTATACGTTCATAATACATACTCGTATATAATAAAAGAGAAAAGAGAACAAATTAGTTTTGTCATAATTTTTTTTTTTTTTTCTTATTTTTTGGTTTTCATTTTTTTGTTTTTTCTGTTTTAAAGTGTTTGACACAAAAACAAAGACCGGCTTAGTAAAATTTTGTTTTTCTGAGCTTAAAGCTTCAAATTACTTTAAAAAAAAAAAAAAAAAAAAAAAAATAACCTGAATATTTTGTCTTGCAACCGGTTCTTAATGTGGAACATATTATTATTATTCTTTTTTTTTTTTTTTTTTTTTTTTTTTTTATTTGTAATAAAAAAATTTTTTTAAATGAATTCATTAAGAATTCCGTGGAAATAAGAATTGAATCGTTATTCTTTTTATCTTTTCAAAAACATGAAAACTTGTTTTTAAATGTTTGAAAGGTTTGGTCATTTTAAAAAGACGCTTATATTTCCGTGCAAATGCGAACAGTATTCGCTTAAAAAGAATACGTTCGGAGTAAATTTAATTCATAAACTAAACATTTGTTCAAGTCAATTGAAAAAATGTTCTAAAACAATCATAATATTTTTATTTTTATTTGTTTTTTTTTTTTTTTTGTAAGAAATTGATTTCTTCATCGTTCATTCGTATGAGCGAATAATATAATTCGTATATAGGAAAAAGTTGCAGCAACATTCTGTGTTCTAACGGATAAAAACTTGGGGATAATTTCTCGGCCGCATTTCAAGCTCGCCATATGTCCAAGGATTCTTGCTAAATTATTTACATTTTTGCAGGACAACTGATAAAGCATTTACTTACTTGATCTCCACGCATTTAAATTAATCGATTCGGATTTACATTTTAATTAGCACTCAAGCTAATTTATTGAGTGTTCAACGCAACTTCATTAGCTTAATCAAAACAAAAGGAAAGAGTGGTAAGTAAAAAGGAAACGAAAGCCATAACCAGGCGAGTAAACGCAGAAACCTAATTGTGTTCGTTGCCCATTCAAGTAGGGCGAAAGCAAACCGGAAAAGCCTTAACCCGCGACGGAAGTCTTCTCGCTTGGGCTTCTTTCAACCTTACCATTGCCCCAAGCCCACCGCTTATATTACGTCACTTTAGAATATAATTGTTACTGTTTACTTCAATTTATGATAATTTAAAACTAACTTAAGCTAACACCCTTCATCGGGACGAAGGATACGTGGGAATTCCGTTTTCCGATATTGATATTTGTTTTTTCAATTATGGTACAAGGATGCATCAGGTACGCAACATCCAGAAGAAATGGAGGTAGATCCGCTTTCCATGATACCGATCGATTCAGAATCGCTTTTTAAATCGATTTAAGCTTGTCTGTCCATCTGTTCGTGCTGTTTTCTTATATTCAACTTACCCTATTTATGTGATATTTTGATGAAATTTGGCACATGCGTCGGCCAAAGGATGAACGCTTTCGGGTCGAACTACTTTATCGACCGCTTCCCATATGTCGTTTTGAAAAGTCATTATATAAATAATCGTATTAAGCGAAGTGGTGCAGGGCATCTCATACTGGGTCGTATCCCGCTATGGTATTTCCGAATATGTTTTTAGTATGTCCAACATTTTTTCTCTCTCATCTTAGTTAGTTCTCTTCCCAAAAGAGATTTCATTTCTTCCAGACATTTCTTTGTTCCTTTTTTCATTTTCTTTTATAATAATATATGTTTTTTGCGTACGACTGCTATGCGTAAAGCAAAAACTTGACATCATTTAGATAGCTATGCAGTAGTGACATTTTTGTCGCACTCTACAGTGAGTCTCATTAATATTGAGTTCATTCGCTCGACAAAAAGTAAATCCTTGTTAAACATAGTCCATCGTCCACATATGTAATTTTTTTTTACTATTTAGTAATAGTAAAAATACATATTAAAATATTCAAAAAAATTTAAAAAAAAAAAAAATAAATAAATAAAACATTATTCCAGTAGACAAGAACAAAAAATAACCTCAGCAACTTCAAAAACATAGCGTGAATCAATATTGGGTTCTTTTCATATAAGGAAGGATACGAGAAGAAAAACAGCATATTATTAAAAATTGACATATGGAGGAGTATCCTTTTTGCTTAATAATGTCATTTAACGTTTTGACATATTTTCTATAATTTTGCTTGTGTAGGAAACAGGGATCTTACTCCATTCTTCTTATAGCCTATTTTTCTTATCTTGGACGAAAGAGATTGAGTATTTCCGCACATGGCGATCTAACGCATTTCACATATTTCTGATGGGGTTGCTGCCTGGCGATTGGGAAAGAGGTTGAAGCATCTTGGAGCAGTTACGTAATAGCCATTCTTAAAATGCCAATCGTAATAAAAAGGATACTCCTTTTGCCCTCGGAATATTCGGAGTATTAAATATTCACCAATTCTTCCTTGACTTGATTTTGTAATCATTCAAATCCATTTTTTCAATATATGCAGAGAAGCGTAAATAAATCTATTCTTATTTGTGAACCGTTTACTTATTACACTGGCAATCAGTCGATTGGAACAAAATATGGCTACGCATCCCCATACTTCAAGGCTGCACACTAACTTCGTATGTGAAGCAAGTAAAGTGGATCTTCAACATGTTAGTGTGATACGATCTCTTTAAACAAAACCAAAAAAAAACCTAAGATTATGCAGGGAAATGAAATTGCGACAATGTTAAGCAGAAGTCATACTCCCCCTAGTCAGTTACCTCTATTACTATATATGTTGTTATCAACTATTAACCAATAGGTGGGGATCCTCTGATTAGTACTTTTTCAAATTCTCTCTGAAAAATAAAGAAGCGGAACCGGATTGCTACGATATATCAGCTGATGTAAATTTCTAAAAATCACGGCCCATACTGAGCATCTGAACCATATTCGAAAAATTTCGACAACACCGAACGTTTTTATTAATAATTTACTTTCCGGCAACAAAGCAAACTGGTTCGCTTTAAACGATGTTATGTCTAAGATCGTTGGCATATTCTTAATTTCGAAGTGCTTGACCTAGGCCTAGACTTTGTTACTGTTAGACGTAAGTTACATGCTCTTGTCTAATCTGGTTTATTGGATGAGTAAGGAAGAGAAGAAGAAGAAGTTGACTCTTCTTTTTTTGAAAAACTTAAAACATTATATTGGGTTATCCGAATTTCTTTCATCATTCCAAAGTATTCAAAGCATGCGAAACAAAGCCCAACTTTTGTTAACCGAATCGAATCGTAATTATTTTCCAAATTTAAACATGTTTGCTTGTCCGTCTGTCCGCCTAACCTATAAGTCGTAATTTTCGGGAAATTTGATTAATTGACACGTTTTAAAACTCTTCCACAAATGACGCCCAGTTTTGAAGCAACTCTTGTTTCAAAAAAAAAAAAAAAAATTTGTTTCATTTTTCATGTTTCTCAAGAAAAATCGGTAAAAAATATCACTTTGACATGGACTTAAATGAACGGGGAAAACGTGAATAAGATGAGATCATTATTTAAGCCGGTTCCCATGTTCGATAAACATAACACACATTGTACATGAATATGAGTGAATGACAATTAGTTCCAAATAATGATGGAATATATAAAATCTCTTTTCAAAATTTGAACAAAACCTCTTACCTCTTTTTCTATACATATGCCATATAAATTTTTTTATAAAAAGTAAGCCTTTATACGGCAACAAAGTCCAATTTTTGCTGCGACGTCAGTATTTTCGTCTACCCAGTCCGACTACGCAACATTTTAATTTATTTTTCTTTAAAAACTTTTATTTAGTTCGTTGCCAACTGCGACAAACAGCTATTTGGATGCCTGGTATTAAAATCATAGCAAGCATTGCCTAAACCAAGTGATTGTAATAAGCGACATACAAGCGTACGTGTGAAAGTGTGATGTCAACCTATTGGGTGTGTTTAAGGGTTCGATTGTTAAAAATTGTGCGAATCTGCCAATTGGCACATATTGCAATAGCAAGAAAAACTCGTTATGCATATTATTACAGTGATGGATAAGTGCTCGCAAGATTCACTTCATCGTAATCGAATATATTATCAACATATTGCTTTGCTGATCAAATAACGTAAGCGTGCACGTAGATGCACGTTAATGTGATTCAAACGATTGAATTTTTTTTTTTTTATTTATTTATTTATTTATTTATTTATTTTATTTTTTGATGTGACCAATCACTCAGGGGATGTCCCCTACTCGCGTAGCATGGTGGCGGTCAGTAAAAAGTGGGGGGAGGGGGGGGGGTAAGGTATAGGGAGGTGGTAGCCGCAACCTAATGATTGTGTGCAGTATTTACTATTAGCTATGACGACTTGAAGCCGCGAACACTTGCTTGGTAGTCACGATTCTTACCTAATCGGCTGCTCATGCGGATATGCGCTGCAATTGAAGATTTCTTTTCTTAACTGTGACGGCTGTAAGAATTCCAATGAAAACGAAAGAGAGAGAAGCGCTCTTTCGGAAAGGCTTAAGTAACAAGTTGATAAAAATCGAGCCATAAGAAGTATGCTAAGTGAAGGATAAACTTATTACTAATAATACCTGTACGCGAAAAATGACTGCTTATAAGTAAAGTTGAATGAGGGCGCGCTTGGGTCGGGTTTTTTAGTTAAAAACATCAATATATTTGTGGATCCTTATGTGTGGATGTGTTTAAATGCAGTGCAGTGTAAGCTATTTTTTTTTTTTTTTTTTTTTTTCTTAAGTTTTTTATGTGGTGTGTGTATGTTTGGTAAAGCAAACAATTTTCACTTTCACCAATGTTGTCAATATGTTGCTGTTACAACAATTTGCATTGTTAACGTTAAACATATGTGGGGGCATATGATATTTGACTTTGCGGTTTTCTTCTTTTTTTTTTTTTCAAAGCAAGTATGCTTTCTAACTGCACAGGCACAGGTATTTCTTTTTGTTGGTTCCTCTTGCTTGTCCCTCTCTAAAAATGCTTTTTCTGTTCAAATCTCTATTGCTATCAAATAAAGTACTGTAGCTGTCATATTAGATAAACTTGAAGTGTTCCCGTCTTTTTCTGCCAAGCAAAGATAGATGGAGCAGAAGTGAAGGTGCCTCGATGATTTTCGTTTTTAGAAAAAAAAACCTCTATACACGAATATAATATAATATGTTCGGTTACATTATTTCTATTATATTAATTGTTTTGTGTCTTTATCATTATATGGTTATATGTATATCTTTGCCAACATTCCTTAATGATGATTTCTTCATTAATTATAAATCGTTATGAATGGAAACTTTAACAGTTGTCTCAGCATTTAGGAATTTAACCTTGTTTGGTTACATATGCATGTATTAAAATATTGCAAACTTGCTTGTGCTTGTGGCAAGAATATATATATATATATATATATATATATATATATTATTACTGACATGCAAGTAACTAAACAATACTTGGGCAACATCTGTAAATTGCTTGAAAGATTTCTAAAGAGCTTTTCAAGTTTTCTCATTCCATACAATCACTCTTTGTTACAATCACTACATACTACGTAGTTATATATATATATATATATATATATATATATATATATAAATGTATGTATGTATATATATATTAAACTGTAAATTAAAGAATGAAAACAATAAGAAGTAAATGAAACTTATGTAACAACACTCTCTATTTACAATTCTATAGAAAAAATTAAAATAATATTAATAAGAATATAACTTAAGAGAAAAAAACAAAATCATTATTAAAATAAATTATGTATTAATTCAATCAACAAAACTTATTTTTCTAGATTCAAACCTGCTTTCGAAAGCAAGGCATTTAAAGTCTCTAAAAACAAGAAATTCACTTCGCAGTAATTAATACAGTATTGATATCGATAGCTAAGAAGGCAATCTATTCCTCTTCACTTTCAATAGCACAGCAATACGAGTTCCAAAGTTTCCATCAATTTGTGCCTTCCTTCTCTTTGGCCACTTTTTTCATCCATCGCTGATTAGCGATATACCGACGCCACATACTTTTTCTGGCATTCAGTCATTTTGTGATTTAATGTTGAGTAAGACAAAGAAAACAACAAGTGAGAAAATTATATTCGGTCGTGACCGGATCTTTTATACTCATCACAGTTATCCTACAAAAAAGATTAGAAAGAAAAGGAAGCGAACTACATGGTCACACTCCATAATATTGGCTGGACGCAGTTGACTTTTTCTATTTTCAGCATAAGGGTGGAAATTTATATGTGTGAATGTGGTTGTATTTAATGGGTAATAACCAAAGCACATCGAAGGCAAAGGTATTCACACACAGTTTTCATTACACGGACATGTAAGCGTTGTAAGCGTGTCCTCTGATCGGTTTGGATCATTTTCAAATTCTTTTGCAAGTTCTTAGGCGATGTCTTTATTCTTGCGAACGCGACAATGCTTGCCACCGATAGTACGCGATCAAGTACACGGACAGAGGAATAGGCCAGCCCATCGCCCATAGAGTAAACGTTCAAATTTTTGCAGAATTATCTGTTTTAGGTGATGAGTAATGAGCAAAAAACCAATTGTTTATTGCATTTGAAAACCGGTTTAGTTTACGTTGCACTGTGCGTGCTTCCTTCGACCAATATTACCCATTTTCGGTGTCAATCTGCGTGCAACAATTTCCAGTGTTTCTACTGCATTTCCAATTGCGACCAGGACAATGTTTACGACAAACATTACACAGATGGACGGACGGACGGACGGACGGATGAACGGATAGACGGACGGACATATGTGAATCGATTCACATCCTTGATACTGTTCAAGGATGTATACACTTTGTGGAGTTTCCCTGAAACTTCCGTGTGGCCGTTGCAAACATTTTAACAAAATTAATATACCTCTCATTCTTCGGTTATGGGTATAATAAAGCGTACAGTTTTACTACAAATAATTAAAAAATTAATAAATGCTGCGTTTGCTTAGTGTTTATTAAGTTATAAAAGATCTCTTCAAAAATTTATTACCTTTTCAGTAAAACGAATCTTTTTTCTTTTTCTTTCTCAATAATAATCAATGATTTTGCTGCGTTAACGATAATATCGAAACAATAGGGGCTTCAGACTTGCCGTTTTCTTTATTTGTAAAGCTTGTGGTCATAAAAGTTGCGATGGAATTGAAAGCTAAAGCTGAGAGTGATTGCTTATTTGTATAGATTAATTTTTAAAATAGGCGTGGCCAATTCAGTAATTTGCTAAATGATTGCATCAAATTTCTCAATTATTTATAATGGATGAGTTAGTTCATCACAAACTTGCCATAAAAATTGTTGGAAACAATTCATGCTGACGGAATGTCCATCAAAGGGCAGATGCCATAGTTTAAGAAAATTTTGTATTTGTTACTTCAGCCAGACATATTTTTCACTTCCAAAGACAGGATATCCTATACCGTTTGTGGTACAAGAGCATATTATGTTTGTGAGGATGTTTAGAACACCCTGAAGGAATTGAGATAGACCCGCCTTTTATTATACGAATTTAAGCTTGTCCGTCCGACTGTGTTTCTGTATGTCTGTCTTATTTTCTTGCGTTTAACCTGCAGGCCATAATAATTCTTCTTCTTTTTTTTTTTGGTACACTGAGATGTTTTGACTTATCGACGAACGCTATTGAAAATGATTCGGATCGGAGGATCATATAATGCGGCTCAGTTTTAACAGCTGATATATAGATAACGGTAACGTGCTAGAATAGGATAGGATATGTAATGGCAGTGTTTTTTTCCCTATCTAATCTATCGAATTTTTTATGCCCTACATCACTTGCGGTAAATTTGGCCGGGTGCATGCAACAATACACAGGAAGTATTTGACTTACCCTCCCTCTTCTATTATATTAATTGAGATTGATGTCATTTTTAATGTTCTCCTACGAGAATTAATGGAGCATTGATTCAGACGAATTAGTCTAATGGTCGACCGTACTCGACAATTTATTTGAAAATGTTTGCATCTCTTTCTAAATTAAAAAAATCAATCAAAACGTATAGGAAGGATGGTAAGATGGAAGAGGAAATTCCTTTCATAATCCTTCTGTTCAAAATAATTAATTAAAATTTTTTTTTATTAATTTTATCTTTTCTTATTCTTCCTACTCGCTGTTATTTGTTCATTTAATTGTGTATAGGATAAGAAAAAAATTTATAAAAACCCGGAAAAATTAATCCATAATAAAAAATACATTTTTTTTTTCTTTTTTTTAATTTTTTTTTTTCCTTTTTACAATTTTACTTATGTTGGATTTTATTTAATAAAATAGATATTTCCCGCTTAATCATGTTGTTATCGCATTAAAAACAACATAAATTTCCATACAATATTATGATTGCAAATACACAAAACAACATCGGCATCAACATCGACAATTTCTTTTTATTCAAATATGCATTTGTCCATAAATTTTATTAAATTTAATGGCCATCACAACAATAATAACAACTAAGTTCATTCCGTTGGTAACATGTTTTCGATAAAAGCAAAATTTTGGTATTGTTGTTGTTGTTGTTGCCGTTGTTGTAGTTGTTGTTTTTCTCTCTTGGCATTTTTCTTCATTTCTTTTTTGGGCATTTCATGTCATTTACTTGAAACTAATATGCAAAAGGAAATTGATTGCAAATTAAAACCGACTTTTATGTATATTATATACGTGTGGCTGTGTTATTTTCAAATAATTAAAACCGAGATTATGAAATCTTTAATTTAAATCAATGCATAGATTTTCATGTTGTCAACTATGGTACCCCGGCCGCCCTTCATTCGAATTGATTAACGAAATAAACGGAAGCATCGTCACAACGCGTTCTTTTTTTGTTTCGCTAATTGTTATCTTCATTGCCTTATCTTAGGCGTTCGTTCGTTAGCCTTTCCTCTAATATCATTGAAAATGTATTAGCTGTCTCTGTGGGCAGTGCGCCTACCATTTAAGCTAAGTAATCATTTGAGGACATTTTTTACTTTATTTTTTGTACCCATATCTGAAGATATGAGAGTATACTCGTTATGTCATAATGTCTGCAACATCCAAAGGGAAGCCTTAGCAGAAAGTAATTTTCTTTAGTCTTTTGCCGATTACGTTACGATTATAATGGAGATGTCATTTTATACTGTCTACTTCGAAGTGATCTTGTCGTTCAAGTAAAGATATAAATGCTATTCTAGCTAACTACTGCGCGCTCCCTTATGTTATTCCGTAACGTGATCATGTCACCAGTAAGGGGTGTGTACATTTTTGCGAACGATCCCCATATTTCTCTGTTCTATCTATAAGTCAATGACCCCAATGCTTAAAATAGTGTCGATGCTGAGGAATTCTATGATAACAACACGCATAACAGTCGTCTTACTCCACTTCCACTCCACGTACTTCTCTCAAGCTTGCGATTTTTTTTTTTTTTTTTTTTGAAAGGGTTCTCTTTGCGTTCATTAAGCGATAGCCCGATAAACCGATATTTCATGAATTTTAGTTCAAGTAAAAAAATGTTTTCATAATAATAACGCTATCATTAATCAGCTCTTGAAATACCCGCTGGATAAAATCAAATTAACACTTGTTAAAATTTTAAAGTTTCTTTATAAGCAAATGAATGAACTTATTTAGTAGCAATTAATTAAAAACTATATATCAACTGGAAAATTTACTTTCAATTTTAACATCAGAATGTGCACATCTATCTACCTACCCATATACATATACATACAGGTATTATACAGGGTGTTCCAAACCGAACCGATTCATTCGAATCTCTATTGTATTGATATCAAATTTTTTTTAATAATAAATATAAAATCCTATAAACCACATCTAGAACAATTTAATTTAATTTGTGTAACGAGTAACGTATTATGCCGCGAGCAGTCAAGAATTATCTGCCGAAAGTTATAAGAAAGATATTCAAACTAATATTGTTACCATGTCGCGGCATTTATATAAAAATGTCTTGGAAAATTTCATCATAATTGTGAGCATCGAACGTATCCGAGGACGGTGTCCGTCCATTTTGCAAATATTTCCCATTATTTATTATAAAAAGGCAATGAATGCCGTTACAAGAAGGCAAAAAGTGGCAAGGAGTGGACTATGTATATCCAGTAGCGAGTAAGGTACAAATGCATTTCATTCTGATATGAATATATCGGGCAATTTCGGAACACCCTTCAAAAAGCTCAAGTACATATAACAACAAATATTCGTGGAGCACAATATTTCCTTTTATTTTGTTTTGTTCTCTTTTTATGTTATTTTTCCTTCTAAGCCAAGAAAAACTTGTTTATGTTGCGATTTTTCTGATGAGGAAAATAAAATACTAAAATACTAAAATACCAAAGTAACACACATACACACATACATACACACATACAGACAGATAAATAGTCAGCCAGACAGACACGCGCACACATAAATATCACCAAATCAAACATTATCGAAGAAAAGAAATAAAGCCTAGAAGAAATTATGTAGAGCTTTAACCGAATCTCGGAGCGTTTCTTTTCGAAAATAATTATGAACGTACAATAATCGCAAAGATCTCAACTGTGAAGATCATTTCGTCATTCCATATATTAACTCATACATAGAGTATAGAGTCTCTTCATGGGTGCGAATTTTCATATCTGCCTTTTATGGGTGGAGCAGTTTACTTTTCAACAGTCTTCGCAAAATGTCATAAGAAGATTTACATCATCGCGAGATCATGTCCTATGATGGTAATGGTCTATTGCCTCTTTCAAATATTCACATAACTGCCGCGTAATCTAATCTAAGCTTGGAGCTTAATAATTTTGAAAACCTAAAAAAATGGATAAGTCCAACGGGAAGAGAACAAAGAAACAATTCAATATCTTACGTCCATCATCAGATACATGCTTATGCTACAGCCCGGCCGAATATGATAAATGTAAGTATTTCCCGATCAAATGGATGCTTCAATGGAACACTGCCCGACTCAAACGGAGTTTCGAAAGGCGAGCATCTGTTCAAAAAGTTTTTCGCCCTTCGTCTTTCTTGCCTACTTCTTGCAATCATTGGGGAAATAATTTGGCAATTGGTTAAAGCATGTTGCAAAAGGCGATATGAACGCGGTAAGCCCCCTAAATGAATGGAAACTTTCAGCGTAGAGTATGTGCGTTTAAAAAAAAACAAAAAAAAAAAAAAAAGAAAGAAAAACAAAAACGTATGTTTGGTCAGACGTAATTAACCGCAAGATATTTGTAAATTGGTGTACGGCTGGTATTCAAATTTAACCATTTTTAGACTAGTGTTTCTATTTTTCGATTTCTTGTTAGTTTGCCAACAACAAACTACCTAAACTACCTGTTGCGATCGAGTTGCATGCATTGCACATAATATTAGACAGCACGACTATCTATCTATCCAAAGTCTCATGTATGTGATAAAACTGCTAAAACACTATTAAAACGACAACTCTTAATAGCAACTGCTTTAAATAACAATATTAATAATAATAGCAATTTTTTTGTAAACTTAAGGAATTTGTTTCAACTTATAATAAAAACAAGTTGAAAAAACAACAAATAATTTTTTTTGCTTTTATCTGTCTTTCTTCAAGATTAGACCCAATTCTCTTCTTGTACTCGAGTGTTCGAGCTTTATTGGAATTGTTTCTTAACGGTAGCGGTTTAATGATTATCTTTGTATGTGCATTGTTTTATTTTTTGTTATAGTTATTATAATCGGACATATTTATACATTTTTAATTGTTTCACATAGGCAGGCCTGCGATTTTTTCATATTACTTTAGATTGATGATTGCCGATGACGAATTTCTAAGAAAAAAATGAACCCATTTACTAACGTGCGTACAAGTGTATATATATATATATATATATATATATATATATATATGTGTGTGTGTGTGTGGATGAGTAGAGATTTCTGGTTATTGTCGCATTGCTACTAACTAATATTTTCGTGGCATAATAGGGCGACGCAAATGTCTAACGATAGCTTAATTCGGTTTTGAGAAGAATCGCAATTACTTATGTACTTCTTGTTGAATACTTATTTCAATAAATATCAATATATAACTCGTTTATAAATTTTTCTTAATCATTCAATTGGATGATGGTAAATATAGACAAGCAACTAAATAAATAAATTACACTTAAGCAAGTGAAGACACTATAGTGTGATTCGGCCTATCATTAAATACCCTAACTAAATTTGCTCAACACAGTTATTCATATAACGAACTTTCAAAATATGACTTCATACGGGGAGCGGTCAAAAAACTCGTCCGATCCGAACCATTTTCAATAACGTTTGTCTCTGGACCGAAAAGTCTCGGTATACCAAATTTCAACAAAATATTTCAAAAATTAAACGCAAACGGACGGACGGACAGACAAGCTTAGATCGATTCATAATCACTTTCTAAATTAAAAGGTGAGTCTATCTCGCATCTTTTTGGGTGTTGCATACATTCGCAAAAACTTAATATGCTTTTGCATCACAAGTGGCGTAGTGCATAAAAAATGTATTGTATTTCGAAGAACAATTGTAGGGAGTTAAAAAAAAATACAATATATCCCCCTGATACTTGGGATCTCTCTCAACTGTATCAATACGGAATAAGTGAAAACATTTGGGTCGGCGCCAAAGCTGATTGATCATTAAATAGGCTACGCTATTTCTCTCAACACAATTTTTTTTTTTTATTTTTATGCTACAATGTCCAAAAATATGCTTTGCTTCCGTGTAAAATCATGCTTTCGTTGAGTGCCCTTATATGAAGGGAAAAAAAACGTCTGCTTGCATGATCTTTTCACCAATCTTATTATTCTCTAACTGTTCCCATCCCATCCATTTGCCATAGATTTGCCGCTTTTTATGAGAGTCTTCATAGCGAACGGCATCCAAAAAATAGGTCCACCTGGTCTAAAGTCGATAAAGTTGACATATAGAGATTCACTTTTCTTAGCAACGGACATATGGAAAGACTTCAAAAAACTGATCCATCTATCAACTCAAAATTTTCTATGTAAATTTAACACTACTACGAAATACTTTTAGTCAACAGTTTTTGTCAAGATATTTTGAAAATAGCAAATTTTTCGCATATAACGACATTTTCAATGTAAGACGCTATATGTCCAGTTCAATCCATCCTCAATAGAGCTCGTCCGTGGGACAAAAGAAGTTGGTACAGAAGTTGGTTGCTTGAACGTAACGGTGCATAGAAAGATGTGAGGCGAACGGAAAGACAGACGGACTAATTTAAATCGTTTAAGAAAATGCTTCTGAATCGAGGGGCATAGCAGAACATAACTCCATTTTAAATCCTTTTGCGTGCTACATACATTCGTACAAACTTTTATTAAGAAGGTTGTAAAAATGCAATCGAAACGTACGCCAGGCTTCAAGAACGCTCTCGTTCGTTCACAACACCTAGCATATGTTCTTCCAAGGTGGTCTATATGTCAATTCTTTATATGACAATAATTTGGCATATAAATGTGCTATGATTTATTTGGATCACATGGATTCATTTCTGGAACTCTTTCCCTTTGGAAAGTGAGCCTTCCTACGGGAACAAGGTTTAATGTTAATGTCAGATAGGATGTTCGATATATTGCAGCGGGTATGAGTGAAGTATTGTGCTTGGCGACATGATATAGGGTATTTAATAGCCAACCTTGCCCGACTTTTACGTTTTTACTTATTTTCACCTTTGCAATATGTCGGCATAAGATAAACAAAACCTGTTCGAAATTTTGATTCGCAAAAAAAAAAAATAAATAAATACAAAGCGTTGCCGCTCTGATGCACTTTGATTCACTCTGTAGAGCGCAGGGAAAAAAGTTGTTCCGACGCTTGAGCATTTCTGCAATATTTAAGTGGACTCGTAAGATCATTATATGTCACAAAGTCCAATATTGAGAGAGCGACAAAAGAGAAATTCACTTTGAATAGGATCCAATGCTTTAATGCTGATGTCCGTTAAAGTAATTTGCAATTGCAGTTTTACCGTTAATTTTTAAGGAAACAGGAATAAGAGATCAGGTGGCTTGCAGTTTTTTAAAAATGTCTTCACGGCATCAGAAGTCATAGGCGGAAACATAAAAACACATTCTCGATGTTTTTCCAATGTTGTCTAATCTATTATGGGCGTGCATGTGGGCAAGTCACAATTATTTTATATTCGCGTTTTTCAGCTTCTTATCTCCCTTTTAGGGGAAATAGGCACATGGGAAACACCGGTAGTTATAATATTAAGCATGCCTCTATATTCGTCTCTGCGATATCTGTGCAAGGATCTACGTCATTTGTGGCTGAGTATATGAGAGTATATTAAGTTTGTGCGAGAAGGAGTTGAGATAAACCCACCTTTCGTTATAAGAATCGATTCAGAATCATTTTCTTTCGTGTAGCCCGATTTTTTTTTTTTTCTGCACTGAAATATTTTGTGCAACAAACGAACGTTATTGCAAATTGCTCGAATCCGATCACTTTTTTGACCGCTTCCCATATATATATATATGCATTTGATCTAAGGACGAACTATAACCATTCCGGCCGTATCGAATTATTTTCATGACCACTTTTTAAAGTCATTTTTTTTTTTTGAAAAAGTCATTATATATAATATATAATAGATTTACGACTTCACCCTCCCCCTTAAAGGTTTTTGCAAAAAATAAGCATCTAATGTTTGCCTACGAGATATAGGTGGTGATGGAAATGGCTGAAGAATTAGATTAAGCACAGTGTGGCAGGATATTCAATCTCTTAATGTGTTTTATATAAATTTTATGATCGCAAATTACCAGCACTTAAGTTTAAGATTTGAAAAGAAATTTTTTTTATTTTTTTTATTTTTTTTTTTATAATAATTCGGCAAAGAAAACCGGTGGAAAAACTGTAATACGCCATCGATAACAGCATATTGGACCAGAATTGCATTATCTATATGTCTGGTAATCTATTAAGTCAACACCACAAAGGCAGCAACATGTCTTAGCAGTACTACAACAAATTATTAACATTCTTTAATACAACAATGCATGCGAGTACGAAATAAACACGCCTTAAAAATATTGTTAATAAACACATGCGCAAAATCATTTTATAGCTGAAGTGTGTGAACATACATATAAATATGGCTATGTATGAAATATACATAAATACTTGTCTATATACATATATAAACGAATGAATGTCTGATTTTAAAACTAAACTTAATTGCCGATCAGAGCGCGTACAAAGGCAATAGAAAAAAAAGAAAAGAAAAACCATTAGATTTGTTAAGAAAAAAGATATATATATATATATATATATATATAGGAATATAAGTAAATAAAAAGTAAAACACAAACTCTTGCGCTTAGAATACGAGTTTTATATATATATATATATGTATATATATATAATATATATATATATTTTTATTTTTTATTTTTTCTTATTAGAGAGAGAAACTTCGCAAAACAATAAAAAAAAAAATAACGAAAATCTATGAGACATGATTTGTGGTATTAGATATACATATATGTATATATGTGGCGACGAAAACACAATGCTAAACACGTACACTATGACGTTGCATGTGCATGTATGTTAAGATCATAATGCTGCAAATATATATACAATATATGCACATATGCAAAAGCCTATCTATGTAGATATATATATATCTATATATATATATATATGATTTGTATCATAAAATGCCGTCAAGTTAAACTTACAGTAAACGTGTGCTGTTTGGTCAGTGTTGATTTTGTTATATTCTTTTTTCCTTTTTTTTTTCTTTTTTTCTCTCGACAAACTTTACATTTAATTATGCCGTTGCTGTTGTTGTGCTTGTTGTTGTCGTACTCATATGTCTTGTTGTATTCTTGCTAGCCAACATATTCAAGACTTGTACACTTGTTATTGTGCAATTTTATAATAAAAATATAAAAATTGAAAAAAAAAAAAGACAAACGTTCCACAAAACAACTTATCATAAAGTATTCTACAATTTTTATATGTTATATACACAAACATACATACACATACATACATACATACATACATACATACGTACATACATAGACAGGCTTAGTTAAAATCTACTAGAAGCCATAAGAGAGAAATTAGTGTTTGTATTAAATATCAAAGTTCACCCACACACAAACAAAAGTTTTTCAACTTTTATAAGTAGTGTGTTTTTCGCACTCTATCTACATAGAGTTCAGGCAAAGAATTCGATTAAAAACAATATACATTCAATTCATAAAGAATAAACATTTCGAGGTAAGCTTCATTTTTGCAAAGCATCGAATTTATTTGATTTTGAAAACAAAAGTAAGTAAAAGCAATGTAACGATAATTGTACTTTTTTTTATGAGAAACAAAAAAAAACAAAAACAATTAAAAACATTATAATGGGCCACAGCGGTCCACACCAATACGTTCCCATCGCCAAGCATTCAACGAGTTTTTAATTTTTTAGAATAGTAGTCTGACCCGAATCAATTTCAATAAGGTTCGTCCTTGAGCCAAAAAACACGTCAGCGTATTAAATTTCCTCTAAAAATTGCGATTTGTATGTTGAACACAAAAATGCAGGAGGGACGGACGGACAGATGATCAGACAAGTTGCATTCAGAATCGCTTTCTAAATCGATTGGTGTAATAGAAGATGGGCTTACCTCAAGTCCTTCGTTATATACAACCGCACTGAATATACTCTTGCTAAAGTGCTTTTTTTATTCCTTTTTTTATCTTCACTTAAGCCTTCACGTAATCTTAGTAGTCTTACTTAAATCAGCTTAACGCAGTTTGTAGCCAAAAAAATCGAAATACTTTTTTTAATAACGGAAGTATTTCTCTGTCTTCATTGCATGACTTTTCTTATATCTTCTAAAAATATGCTTTGTTCGTCCGCTCTTTCTTTCATGATAAATGCCGCATGCTTTTTGCGTACTATGATTGTATCCATAAAGCAAAAATTAGATATCATTGATCAAATTGGCACAACTTTATATAAAATCACATTTGTACCGCAATTCCCGTATAGATAATAAAGAGCGGGAAAAACACCAACCCTTCCCCTCCCCCATAATAGGTTTTGAATTCGAATAGCCTTAAAAGTGTCTTTATCGATTAATCTTCAATCTTCAATTCTGGCGACCCGCTAACACTCCAAAAATTGACTGCTTTGATCTGAGCCAGGCCTAATCAGAGAGAGAGAGAGAGAGAGAGAGAGAGAGTGAAAGAGAGAGAGACAGACAGATGTGGAGAGTAAGCCGCATTTGGAAAATATTCCCATCCCAAGTGGAAAATCACCTCCTCGATTGCTTTTGCTGGAGACGGACGGACGGACGTATGCTAGTATTTCATCGTTTTCAAAACAACAATATTTTGCACCAAACTTAGCAAATCACTTTCTAACTATTTCATAGCTTGCGGCATTGTTGCTTTAAGCCAACTTAATCATTTAAGCAGCTTCAGCGGCATTGCCTTAAACAACATCCATCATTTTTTTACATACACTGTACACTGTAAGCACAACTATCTAAGCTAAGCATATTCAAGCATATTTCGTTATATACATTTTATAAAGTCATCACTGTCAAATTGTACAACCAATAAGTTCATCGAACACTCGGGATAGTCGGCACGTTTGTTACATACACTTGACAAATATGACATCCTTTTTGTAATAGAGATAGGAAGCAGTGAAGAGAAAGAACCGTGAGAAGACATCTACCCGCTAGCAAAGTTGGTACACCTGCGTATAGTGTCAATTTACAGGTCCATTAGAGATCCATTTCTCTTTTGTAACTCTTTGGACTTCACACGATGCACAAGGGCGATATGGGCGAATAAACTTAATTTTTTTTTAGCATGGATCCATTTAATTCAACGCACACATTTAAATACGTTAAATGCGTCTCTCGGTTTAATGACATAGGATATGAATATATAGACAAACTGTAAGTCGATAAAGTTTTCCATTATGAACGTAAGCGTTGCATGTCTCGTTACAAAGAATTTTATAAACAGCTACTGAGAAGTAACTACAAAGTGAATTTGGTGCTCGGTAAAGAGAGCAGTTAGTTATTCACTCATTGTATTAGAGACATCGCACAATGAAGCCGACTACCTACAAACTAAATCAATCCTTATGCGAAGGCATTAATGTTGGTTTTTAACGCACACTTATGTTGTGTTAACTCAATAAATAAATTGCGGAGAATAAATGATGAAAATTAAATTTGCTTTTCCATGAGATCCTTTTAAATATTTTTATATATGAATCTTTGTTTTTAACGATCATTTTATCAAATCCCCATTTTTCATGCAATACCCATTATCTTTTCATTGTTCGGACCTTTTCTTTTCAGAATATGTTTAAACTTATAAATGGAATGAATTAGGATACAAAAATTCATTAAAATTATGATTATTTGACTGAGTATTCAATATATAGACAATCGATTTTCAACAACGGACTCACCGTACAATCATCCCCTACTCTGCTTATGATAAACAGAGTGTTATGGAGTCCTATGGATTTTGTCTATCCGCCTCATGTGTGTCCATACATGATATTCCGCATGAAATTTGGTATAGTGACATGTCACCGCACATGCAGTAGGACTCAAATGAATAGATATTGTAATCCAATGAAGAGATATTGTAATCTCAGCATAATAGGTCTCCAAAAAATAGATTCAAGATTGCATATATATGTTAATAAATAAATCATTTTTGCAACTACTTCGCATATATAGACCCCCATTAAAGAAAATGGTGTTATATGGAACAAAGTTGTCATTTTTGTTCTAAGCATATTTCTCGACAAAAGTTGATGAAAAATACTACTTGTATGCATAAATCTTGTAACGTAAATCTTCGAAAAATAAGCTTTTATGTGGCAACAATATTTGAAATGAGATGAAAATTGATTATGAAATTTAAAACCCATTAATTTATATTTCGGACCCTATTCCCATAAGCATCGGACAACAACATTTATCGATTCTAACTCCACGAACATTCACGATTTTACCGCCTTTTGCCGTAGACGGAGAAATTTGAACAAGTGCATGAGTCTTTTGTTAACATAAGTAAGAGAGAGAGAGAGAGAGAGAGAGACGATTTAATCAAATCAGCCTTCCTTCGTCTGTCTGTCTATCTATCGGATATTGATGTTACTACAAATTCAATTCGTTTTTTTGATCATCATCTAAATATTTGTACAAAAAGATTATCCTAAGGCAACGATTGATAAGTTAAACGAACAATGAAAGCTATGTTTGCATATTTCTACTTTACTCGATAAGCAAAAAAAAAAAGTCGTGTACAACTTTCCCAATTGTTACGATAATGTTATGATTATCACTGACAAATGATTTTTACATAATTACTCTATGTATACATGTCATAATTATTACCAAATTATTTCTCAAGTGATTTATGATTTTCATGATGGTGTTAAGATGCAAAAAGTATTCGGTCACAGTTATTAAGTTCGCAATATGCAATCGAAATGGACATGAAGTAGTTATGCTATTAATCTATGATATTTTCAACGTATTTTCACAGTAGTCAGCTGTACCAGATTTATAACCCATAGGTTGAGATATACGCCAACTATGTACGCATGTACAGCAAATTTGTTTACGGGCTTTAAAATATTGTTATAAATAAGGAAATTGAGCTAAACGAGTCAATTCCTAACATATAACATTGGGCGGGACTAGAACGTTTTTAACCGATTATTATGTAAAATGCAGTTAATTAATAATGAAATTTCAATTTAGGCCATCGTCATAGTTTGAATACTTCACAAAGCTCTCTCATGAACCAAACAGAGATAGTTAAGCTTTCAACGATTCCGGTCTCCTTTTGAAATTAAGTAGCAATTGCAAATCGCACGCATGGCCGAGTTGGCAAAGGATCTGGACTAACAACTCGATGGTTGTGAGTTCAAATTTCAAGTTTGCTAAAACCGATAGGTGTAGCCTTAGGAAGACTAGTGGTTTAAGACTCTCTAAATTAATAATAATAATAATAATAATAGTAATAATAAGCTACAGGTGCACATTTATTGAAATTTTCCTTTTTAATGAAATCTCTGAAATCACTCCGCTTTCCGGCATCGGGACTGAGATTGGAATTAATTTAGTATAAGCTTTTTACTACACCAATTCAATCTGTTCTTAACCGTACACTCTCTCTGAAAATTAACTCAACTATGGATATACATACCTTAGAAACAGCGTAGCATTAATTGTGCGTTAAATGCCGTTAATTATACGAACAAAAAAAGGAAAAACTTTTACATATTTCGAAACCACTAAAAGAACTATCCATGCGCTTCCATTGAAAATACTTCAATGCCCGATAATCGGTTTAGAGACTTTTCAAGCAAATTGTTCGAATACAGTTTTGGACTCAAAAAAAAAAAAAAAATCTTAAAAATTTCATCCAAATATTTAAGTACTGAAATGCAAAAAAAAAAGAACGAGGCGAAAAAGAATATGAAAACTTTTTTAATAATTTGCGTATAAATAAAATATATTTTTAAATGTTTTCAAACAATTTCGTTTCCTTTTCTTGGCACTAAAATATTACTATGCGTTCATAAATATTTGATGTTGAAATTTCGATTTACAATCTGCAAATTTTATTGTCTTCATTTTAGTTTTGTTTTGATTTGTTTTTTTTTTTCATATTATTATTATTATTACTATTATTATTATTATTAATTGTTATTATTATTTCGTTTTTTTTTTTTTTTTTTTTGTTAAAAAAAAGTTAATAAATTCATTATCTTATTTTCTGTTATCCGTTACACTAAACATTTCACTTTCAAAACCGATACTCGACTGTTACCGCAAATCTAAACTAACAAAACACGTACTCCATGATAGCTTTTAGATATGTAGCAAGCAAAAAGTACCTTTTGCTATTATATTTATTAAACGTATCTTTTAAGATCTTTTCTTCTTTTTTTCTTTTTCTCTCCCTACCTCTCTCTCTCTCTGACTCGCTCTCTCACGATAAAATATACTAATTCTTTCATTATGTTTGTAACAACCCAACAAACATATATATGCAACAGATTATTTGAAAATATCTCCCATTTAGGAGAATAGCATCCACTATCGTGTCTTACTAAGGACAGCTTAGCTTAATTCATCGTATAAATGCTATGTTTTTCCTTTACGTTTTTAAGAAGGGCAAATAGACGCAAAATTGATTATTTGGTTATTTATTAAAAGTTGATATATATATATATATAAAAATCCATAATATAAAAACGCTTAGGTAGGGCATTAAAGTTTCGCTTTCAAAATAAATCTCATATTCTCACAGTTAAGCAATATTGAGAAGCTTAACAGGCAGCCGGAAATTTTTTAATGCTTAAAGCTTAAAGCTGTCCCTTATCGAGAGAGTAAAACGCCTGAGAGAGTAAAAGTGCGTTTTACACTGACTAACACTGTTTTATTTCTCTGTTTTGTTTGTTTTTTTGGTCATGGTAAACAGAAAAAAAGCTCATTTCTAATATGAAAGCTCACTATAGAGAAACTATGAAAATTTCTCCTCGAGAGAATAAATAAAATGAATTCTTTTTTCTTTTTTTTTTTAACAATATTTTTCAAGTCTTCCATCACGTTTGCATGATTTGTGTCTAAAATTTCCCCCGGTTTGTGTCCGAAATCATACACATATATTTCATCTCATCTTACACACATCTTACACACACCATTGGAAAATCAAAATTTCATATGTGTTAAGAGCTAAACAAAATGAATTTTGCATTTGCATTTGCATTATGTGTATTATGTGCATTACTATAAGCATAAATGTTTTTATTTTCACATTTTGCTTCATCTCCGTACCACTATCAATAGATGACTACGAAATATTTTCAAAGCACAGAGTCGCTTATAATAAATAAAAATATTTGCCAAAAATGGTTGAGCGCCCAACTAACAACTAGAGGCTATCAGCCGTTTTATACCTTAACATAATTATTCGTTTTGCAATTTACAAAATTTTTTTAATTTATTTAAAGGTACGGCACCCCGAACTTCTATAACAAAAAAAAAAAAAAAAAAATGTAAAAAAATAAAAAAAACAGTAGTTACGGCAGAACAGAAAATGATTTCACTTAAGATACTTTAGAGTAAATTGTCAAAGGGGAGGGTTACGGCAAATTCATACGGTAAGTTCATAAATTAAAATGCACCCTTCTTCTCATCTTTCATTGAACTGAAATTTCCCAGAGCAGAGCAAAGACAATTTGTATTGCATGCATACATACCCCTCTTCTTGTTTTCCTCCGATTTTTTCTTTCTTCCCTCGTATGGCTTATGAATTAAAATTAAAACAACAATTAAATAGAACAATATGACAGACATTCCAGAGTCCAGATTCTAAATGACTTAAATATATTTGTCCTTTGCTTTTTATATTTGACATTTTTCATAATTTATTTCTCGTTATTCCTATAATTACACACTTCTTTATCTATGTAGTTAATTTAACAAAACTTTCACTAGTGTAACTAGTCCAACATTGATCTAAATCATTTTTTCTTTACATTTAGTTTTGGTTGAATTTATAAAGGTATGTAGCGATTAAAATATTTAATGACGTAAAAGTAATTTAGCATTAATTGTATTTATTTATTTATTTATTTATTCATTTGTTTATTTCTTAATATGTGCATTAATGGACTACAAGTTTAGCAGCGATAAAATGTACAAACATACCTTTATTTATTTTATACATAAATATATTTACCTATACCTACATGCGTGCACGAATGCAGTCATATATTATATATATATATATTATATATATATATATTACATATATATTATATATATATATATATATATGTGTATTAACACACACACACACACACACACACACACACACACACACACACACACACATTCACACGCGCATTCACTCACACATTCACATCCATACACATACACGCATATTCACACATCCGCATACAGGCACACACGCGCGCACGATGCACAAGTATTTGTTTATTCTCTTTCCGCTTATGTTAGTTCATGTATCTACAAATTTATATAGTTAGGCTTAAATAAAAGAAGATCACGCCTACGTTTTGCATATTAAAGCTAAAGATGTTGGCATAATAATGTATACTTAAACAAGAAGACGACGGGTTATTATTATTGTTGTTTCTTTTTTTTTTTTTTTTTTTTTTTTTTTTTTTTTAATATTACTTTTAAAATGCAACACATACTCTAAATAATGCAAACAATGATTTCTAGTGCTAGTATTGTACATTTTATTTGTTTTCTTTTCTTTTCATTTCTTTTGTTTTTTTCTTTTAGGTTTAGTTTGAGACTTTGTTTGATATGATGATATCTTTAGATAATTTTATCAATTTCGGCAGTTATTATTTATTACGAAATGTAATAAAGCAACAATTTTTAGTAAACAAACAACAACAAAAAAAACAAACGAACTTTTCAACTTATCAAATCGATTTATTTGTAATAAGCCGAACGAAGAAAGCGAGAGCGTAAATTAAGTTTTGTAATGTTTGTAAAAATATTTAGCTTTAAAAATTTGTTGCAAATATCGGTTAACAAGGGAAAGGGATTGATTTAAAAATTATACGGTAAAGTTTTCAAAATTGAATAAACTTATAAAAATGTAAAGTCCATAGTTTCACTTTCGCTGTTTAGGAAAACTGCAGACATAGGAAAGTATGAGGCAAGATTTTCGGAGAAATGCTTAAAGTTTTCTTTTCAGAAACTCTTCAGTTCAAAGTGATTTTAGAATTGTTGCAAGACGCACACACACACTCACTCACACACACACACACACACACACACACACGCACATTTTAAAAGGAATAGTAAATTTTCTTTGAAAATTTTTGGTCTACTTCGACCCATAAAATAGGTGTTTTCGAGTTTTATCTCAATATTGTTGTGTTAACCTTTATAATTGCAATGTGCTTATGGTTAATAATTCACGACAGGGCTTTAAACAAATAGTAGCTGTTGCGGCAATGCTTGATACTTGGATATAGGTAATAACGCTGATGAGTATCGTAAGTTTTTATGTATTGGCTATAAGATAAGGAAGGAAATAACTGTTAGTTTATTTATAGTAAATTAACTTTAACCATTTTTAATGATACTTTACTTTAAAATTATTGTATTCTATCAAACTGAAATTTTCCCTAAAAATTGGAAACGTGATCGTATACTTGATAAAGTTTATGAATTGAAATGTAAGCATTCAAGGATGAAAAAGTGTTTTTTCCCATTTATGATATTTAGCAAATAAAAGTTTTCAATTTTTTTTTGCAAGATATTTTCTTGTGGCTTTAAATCCAGCATCAAAACTTATAAATAAATTTGGTAAAATTATTATTATTTAGCAATTATTGTGGCCTTAAGCATAAATCAGATATAGGATAAGTAAGTAAGTAGCTCATTGAATTTATGTACCATGTTCAGTATCAATTTGATTTTCTCTTTTGTTACTCCACATTCACTTCTCATAGATTTGATTTTGATTTTTATAATTGAAGTGCGAATAAATTGATTGATAGTATTCAGCAATTAGATATGCTTTTCGTTTACCAACTCCCAGAAAATGATTTGCGAAAATTTATTCTCGATCAAGGTGAAATTTTAAAGCAGTTTAATTGTGTCCGTTCGTCTGTTCTCTCTTAAAGGAACATTTATGACCTTAAAAATTGATATAGAAATGCTCGAAATCTCTAATGTCAAGGTGACATTAACGTGATCGAGCAACTGGCCCACCAATATTGAAGAGAATATTTTGTGATGACAATTCGTTGGTTTCATTCAGGGAATATCAACGATTCACTTAAGATCAATTTCACTATATTGTTTGCTCTTTAAGGAAAAAAACTCTTTATATCTATTCTCAAAATAATACTCACTCAAGTTATTTGTATTATAAGCCTCAGGTATGATTAAATTGTAAATTTAAAAAATATAAACGTATGTTTTGTTTTTCTTTCTTTTTTTTCGCAGACTCTTGCCAATCCAATAATTATAGACGTTTCGAAAAACGAAGATGTTCAATATTTTTGTTTAGCGTTTTTCCGCAAAAGTTACCCGGAAAGCCTTGTACGGCTTTTTGAAATTCACTTTTAATTTCTTTATTTTTGGAATATATTCTTTTATTCTTCTACTTTGCACTTATAATTTTGCGAAAACAAAACTATATATAATGAAATTTACAAGTGGGCAATTTACTGCAATTGTTACCAGTTTATTAAGGGGTTTCTTTGACGGCAAAGCTATCTCACAAGAGTAGTTATTATGAATGAAGCTCAAGTACTTTGGATTAAAAGTAAAACGTAAATAACGGAAATGATTTATTTTATTTACGACTGGAATTGATAAAGTGCTTTTATCAAAGGAACGTTAGCATAAGGAGCTCACTGAAGAGCTAAAAGTGCAACGAGAAGGACAAAGGATCTGACTAAAGAAAAACTCGGAAACGTATAATTCACCGATAATTTGATATAGAGAACTTTTGGGAAAATCTATTGTCATTTCGAAAAAACAAAAAAAATAAATAAATAAAGTCGATGAAAATGTATTAAGGAAAACATTTTTGAATATTAAAATAATTCCAAATGGAATTATTATCTGCGATAATAATAATTCAGTGCCAAGTTAATTCCTTAATAACATACTGTAAGCCAGACCACCAGGAACGTTTTATAATAAGTTTTACTGGCTTTGAACTATCTTTGCTAGTATTGAACGTAACTTACCGAAGGAACTTGTTAAAAATTTTGTTACTAATTAATTGATAATTGTGTAATGACTAGCTTTGTCGCCATATATTGTTCGAATTTTATGCTTTAGGTATATAATAGTCGGCAGATAAATTATTTGCAATTTCCTGTAAAGTCGAGAAAATATCATGTTATATAGAAGCAGAATATTTGTATCCACACTTTAATCAAAAATTTTCATTCAAAATTTTTTAAAACAAAATCTTTGGTAAATAGAAAATTTAATATAATATATGAGATTATTCTATATAATGTAACAGCTACCGGCGATGATAGATAGGACAGATTTGAATGGTGAGTCATTGTTTATACGTATTCGATCATTGTGGAGGAGGACACTTTACCGTTTATATTTTTGTCAAAAATTATCTAATCATCATTTGCAAATCGCGCATAATTGCTACCCTGTCATGGTCACTTTTTATGTGAATTGTGTGTTAGTAATAGTTTTAGGTTGTAATGAAAATGTTAACGCGAAAGAATAAGAAAATAGTGACAAATGAATTTTGTAAACAAAGCTCGAACGCATCATTTTTGTGTGTGATGTTTAAATCTATAATTTGTTAAAATTAACTTTTTTTCTTCTTACAGTTTAACGAAACAAAAGATCCTTATCGTTAACTAAATTTTACTACAGCTGTGCCAGTGAATCTGAATGCATTAGGGGGCTGGTTGGTTTGGGACCTCCCTCTATTTCATATTGTACATCCAAAGAGACCCCTTTTCAAATGTAAATAACTTCATTTAAAATTGCGAATGTAATAATTTTTTGCCTTTTTGGACTCACGTTTCTTTTCAATTGGAGATCTACTGTTGAAACTATATTCGCCACGCACTTCTGGAATAAAAAGTGCAACCAGTATGGCCAATATTACCATAAAACCGCCGAACATAAAGGGAGGTCCTGGTACTTGAAACCATTTACCATCCGTAGAACTTCCTGCTGTGTTGTTAGCAGCTGCATGTTCATCGTTTAAATCGACATTAAACAAGTAAAATATAACACCAAACATCGCCGGCCCCAGACCGTTGCACAGGCCGCGCATACCAGTCACCATACCTTGGACAGCACCTGCAGACACGAAAAATGGATTCTTATATATCTAAATATTTTACTTTCATTTCTTAAAAAAAGCTGTATGATAAATAGTTTCAATCGAATGAAACAATGCACTTTTAAGTTTTTGGTTTTTTGTTTGAAAAAGATCTCTTCTTTGACAAGTTGTACGTTATTTCCATACGTTTTTCTAAGAAAAATTTTCCCTTCGCACTTCTGAAAAAGCTAATCGTTTATTTTTGGACACAAAGGGAACCAAATCTAGAAATTAAAATTGATAAAAGAAGTAATTAATTCAGTAATTAATTAATGCAATTTATTGGTATATTATTACGTTGGAAAACATTGTACAAACATACTATTTGGATGTTTCGTTAATCCAAACTTTACAGACATTTTTTCGATTAGGAATGACTTTTAAACATATGCAAACAAAGCTTATAGATTATTATGCGGTACAGTTTCGCACTATTGCAACTACTAAGGCATCTAGCTTGCTATAGATTTATTCAGTACCTAATATCAAAGAGCTTCCTGATAATATCCCCTGCAATTACTTAAACTGAATTAGACGGAGATTTTATATCAAAAACTTGCATCAATATCTATATCTGACAAGAGCCAAACAAATTGCACGGTACTTATAGATGAGATGAAGATCGTAATCATTTTTTCAAAATCCTCCATCTTTTAATAAGAAAAAACTAATAATTTGCTTAAAAAAAAAAAAAGAAAAAAATTCAAAAACATTTGGAAATAAACCCGAATTTTCGCGCTTTAAGCTGACATAAGAAGAAAACTTGAATTGATTGCATCACAGTATATATACATATATATATACATCAATTAATTCTAATGTTTGCTGCTCATTTAGAAGGGATTTTTATGATTTTTAGAAGCAATTATTTATCATATAGCAGAGATAAATCAATGTTTGATTTGTACTGCAATATACAAACCTTGACTATCGGCTGTTGAGTGAATTGACACGAACGCACTTATAGCAGGGTAAGTAATAGAGCCTAAAGCAGCTAATATTCCGGCAGCCCACATCATCCTTTAAAGCACATATATTCATAAATACATTATTCTTCCCCCTATCTCTCTTTCAGTCTGTTTGCAATTTTGCCATAAAACTTATTATTATGCCCTTCACCAAATTTGTTTTGTTATTATTTCAATACTTTTGGTAATCAAATAAATTATATCGATTACCTGCATGTCTTTGTTCGGAACGCTTTGTTTGACAATTCACTGTACGTCTCAATAAATGTATGTTCAGTGATTAAGATAATCTAATTTTTAGTTTTAATTTTTCATAAACTAATGTTCGATAATACATGCATATGCATTATGTATGTATGTATGTATATTGATGTTCCTTTTTCTCCTATTCTCAGATCTTTATTAATATTTTTTCTATAGAGAATAGCATTGGTGGAGGATATAAAAGATTCGGCATAAGCCGAATGGCCAACTTTTGATTCTTGTTTTTACCATTTTTGACTGCCGAAGCCATACCAAAAGAGCTGAGTCATTTCCAGTATTAAACCCAAAATGATTGTATGCTTTGCTCCTATCCTCCTAATTTATGCAACAGTATTAAGAGATACTATGAAATAAGTGATTTACTCAAAGAGTTACAGCGGCTTACCGCATTAAATAGCCTAAAGTTACTTGCACGCTGATGCTCAGTATACCAACAACAGCGATAAATATTGCCACTTCCATTGTATTGAAACTCATTTTCAATTTTAAATAAACAAAAATACACGAATACTGGCCGGCTTCTGGCAAATATGATAATAAAACTGTCACACATTGCATCAAAATTGTATGATCGGTACCGACTTTTCTCAAAGCCTGAAATAGAAGCTTTTTTAAAATATAATAGGTTTGGACAAATATTGCTTACCGCAAATGGATCAGCCTGTTCCCAATTAATTGGCGTCCCCCAAGACGACGGCCTAACTTTATCTGGTAAACTTTCAGGTACGGCCACTAAAATGAAAAATACATCTAGTACTGCTATCGCTGTAGCCAAAGCGACCACTAAAGTATCACTATACTTTTCCATAAGTGCAGCTCCCAAGGCAGGTGAAATTACCTTTTGAAAATGAAAATTGAAATCAAAATTAACGTAAAAATTGATATATATGTATATTTAACACAACAAACATTAAATGTATAAGATATAAAATAATGAATGTTAAAAATTATATATATATATATATATATATATATGCGTGTGTACATACCAAACTAGCAGCGAAAGTTGCCGAAACTAAACCATAAGCACGCGAACGTTCTTCTACTGTGGTTACGTCGGCTACATAAGCAAATACCACTGAAAATGTGACTGCAAATATGCCGCTTATTGAGATCATTGCAAAGAACCACCAGGTATTTATTGTCATTAAAGGTATGGGAGCGCAGGTGAAAAATACTGTTATCAATAGGAAAAACTTACGACCCCAAATATCTGACAAAGCACCAATTAGGGGCGCACTGAGAAATGATAATATACCTTTGATACCCATGACTAGACCATTCATCAAAAAAGTGTGATCAGGAAATGTTTGATTTAGCACCTGCAAGCAAAAAATAATCATCATCTTTTATGAAGAAAAAAACAAATGCAATAAAATTTACCGCAATTACGGGCATCGTTAAGAGACCCCAAGCGAAGAACTCTAAAAATATCACAACCAATGCATGATGTACGCTAGGTTCACCAATACCGGAATTCTGAAATTGGAAATCCGGTTAACGCAATTCTCAATACTTATATATATATATATATATATATATATTTATTATGTTCCATTTCAATCAATTCAAAATTTCATGTACATGCATATGTTCGCCTATAAAAATTTATTAGATTAGCTGCCCTACTGTTCACACAACAAGAAGAACAGAAACTTTTTCTCATATTACTATCCTATCATTTGTCCTTTGTGATCGTATGTTTCGTGTAAAATGAAAGACTCGAAATACTCGATTTTGCACCGTTTGGAGTTTAAAGGGAAAACAATTTTGATATCTACGGTCCAATTCGAATTCAGTTGATTGAATTGATTTCCATCCTTTGTAGCGCACATAAGAATAAATACTTGGGCAAATGCGTGAGAAGGCCATTACGAATACCGGCCTAATTTGACGTATAGTGTGACGATTTTCAATTGTTCTTTTCGCGTATTTAACACTACGGTAGCGAATTATGAAAGAATGTTATTTCATACATAATTTTCGTTACATTGACTCTCTTGAACTTGCAACGGAACGCCCAAATGAAGGAATTCATTTTCGGGGCTTTACAGTTTCCAAAATATTATATATCAGATATGGATGGACGGAATTTATTAAAATAGAAAAAATATATATTTTTGAAAATCGTCAAATTTTTCGCTTAAATCACTATCAATCCACTGGTTTTGATGAGAACTGGGACATTTTTTCTTTTTTTTTTTTTTTGTAGATATCAGTGGTTTATGATCAAGTTAAACTTATTCTTATTATTATCATTATTGAAATTTACTGTTGAAGATCACCGGTCACCGATCGTTCCAGCTTATTCTCACAACGTAATCACGGAGAGACGAGCAAGCAGACGTATACAAATCTAAACAATGGACTTGAAAGCCCATCCGCGTAACATATCTCTGTTGCGTGTATTTCTGTATTTTACTAACACTGTAAAAACTTTTATCGGACAAATTCGTCACAAAATAGCCAAGGAGTGTCCTATTCTTGATCTTCCTGCGAATATTCGGAATTAATATAACATGCATAGGATATGTTGAGTGTTTGTAATGCGGAATAAGACTCAGCAAAACGGAACAACGAAACCGCAAAAATGCCTTCATTCTTAATTCTAAAGGGTATTGGTATCTATGACGGTCTTTGAAACTTTGAGGCAAAACATTTTAGCGCTACTCATCTTAATATATTGACATTTTTTTTTTTTTATTTATTTATTTTTTTTTTTATTTTTTTTTTTTTGCTGCCAACGTATTAGATACATATATATAGGCATTTCGAACAATATGTTAAATAAGTGGTTAAAAATTGTATCGAGTTCAATACTGGGTTGTCTGCGTCATTCTATTCTTCTCTATGATTTCGCGTTTATCTATGCCCTTGTTAATGCATCTAAAGCACGAAAAGAATGGATAAATGTTTCATATGATTTGAAAACATATTTTTGCGTTCTTCCTGCTCTTTAATCGCCAGTTTTTGTGTTCAAGTGTACAGTAAAAAAGAGAAATTATGTTCAATTTGAGTCGAATCTTTTTTCACTCATCACCACATGACCAGGCGAAATTTGCCTAAACATTTTAGAAACTTGCGCATATGCTCTACGCTCGATGTGGATTAAACACATTTGAAAAGTTCAAAAGGTATGAAAAACGTACTTTATTCGCCACAAAATCAATAAAAAAAATCATTTTCAGTCCATGGATTTCTTGAGAAATGAATTTCTTTTCTTTTTCTTTGCATTATTAATAAGTAAGTAAACATCTTACAAACATTTTAAGGCTAATTGTAGCAATTCACCTTTTAGTTGGAGCTGTTGAAATTGTGTACTGGCTATGAGCTTCTTAGGTTAGGCCGATTACAATCAAATATAGAAGAAAGCTTTGTATATTAATCCATCATTGTATACATATGTATATATATATATAGAAAAATTTGAGATTAATTAGAAAAGCATTTTAAAGCTTGTAGATTCAAATTCCAGCTGGGCAGGGTGGTACATATATCTATATGCGTTAGTTTTGTACAATTATGACCATGATAAAGACATAGACAGATAGATTCAATGTTAATCAAAATTATGTAGGCTCTTCGATGGGGATTTCAGAGAGAACTACAAACGGTATCACAACATTAGTAGATAACATCCTCTGATGGAGGGCATTAAAAGTAATTTGCTCTAACATGATATAAATACAACTATGTGCAACATTTTCTCATATGTATTTCATTAGAAGAACATTGTACTGCTTCTAAATGCATATATAGGTATGTATGTACGTAAGAAATCCAAGCAAGTGAACCATCATAATATATATTGAATTTTAGTTTTACACACTAATTACAAGATTTTAGCATTTTTTTTTTTTTTCTGGGTATTCACCTTAAGACATAAACATATCCATTGAAGGCAAGACCAAAATTTACATTTCGGTTGAACTGACAACGAGGTATTGACTGTGTGTGCGGAAAATTGAGAAACTGCAGATCGATGCGAAGCAGACGATAATGTACGTTTGTGATGATGACCAGCGGTGGGCTTCTCTCCACCAATAATATCCGTTTGCTGACAAGCTGCGCTTGGATGCGTTAATAATGGAATTGCCGCTGTACGGGCTAATGAAATTGCATTGACATTACTTTGTAACAACGTTAACTTTGCTGAATTGGAATTAGTTGTTGTGGTTGCTATATTGTCCAGCTCGACATCGCTTGCTGTTACAGTGGTTTCTAGAGAATCAGAACAATTATCATCGGGTAAGATGTCGGCGACAACAGATTCGGACGTTGCTCCTTTAATCTGTACAGTTTGTATTGTAATCGCTTGCATATGTGGAGCCGGCGTTAAGCGTTTAACATGTTTTGCAATAGCAGGATACACAGCTGTGGCCGTCGTGATATCGGCAACATCTGCTGTCGTAGGCGTTGAAGAACATGTACGAGATCCAGACGTGAAATTCGACTCATTATCAGAGTCATCTTTATGTATGACATGAGGTGGTCTCTTGTAATGATATGACGATGTTATGCCCGATGATGTGCTGGCTATATTAATATCATCTTCGTTCGTCGGTGTTTTCTCATAATGATTATTAGTATCTTCTGAGGCTAATTCATCATCATCAGGCTCATCGATTTCAAAGCTCGTATCGTTGTCATCAGTAATTGTTGCAAACTGGCGACAATCATTTTCAGTGGACGGTATGGAATTGGAGGAATGTGTCATGACGTTTTTTATAAAAGTAATGCGCGAATGCTTCCCGTCTATTAGCGGGTGTCGTCTTCGAAGGCCTTTAGGTACTTTTTGTATTTTTTATTTATTTTTTTTTATTATTTATTTAATTATGTATTTTTTATATAAAGAATTATTAGGTTTTGTTTGTTCAATTTTATGGATATTTTCTGGTTCATAGTTTTACAGAAATAAGTTGACATACACCCAAACATATATACTTTCTATAAGACTTATTTATATTTTGAAACTATTTTCTTCACACACAAGTTAGCCAATCACAGTTCAATTTTTCAAAGAAAAATTCAGCTTTTATTGTAATTGCACGAAATGCGTCACATTGTAAATAAAATACTGAAATTACATATATACATATATAATTGAACATAAAATAAAACAAAATTTTGCATAGACTTTATTACTTCCACTACTAAATAAATAGATGTATTAACTTGTCACTCTTTTTTCTAAAGCACACACCAATTAATGTCGAGGACGAAATTCATTTTCCGAGCAATGAATTTCGAGAGTTTTAATAGTCTCGGAGATTCCGATATTGAAGTGTGATACCCGCAAATGAAAAAATCAAAAACAAAATTCAAAAACACGTAACTCTGCATATATATTACGAATCGTATATGCTAAGGGGGAAGTGAGGGTGGGGGCGTGTGGGAGGGGCTCATTATAATTTCGAACGTATTTATCCATTTATTAATGTTTTTGTAAATGTCAAGTCATTGTCACGAAATACCGGCATTGAAGAGCCACTAGCGCGAAATCTGACTTTCACTTGTAAGGAGAATTTCTTATTACGAGAAAGCAATAGATATAGTTTAACGAACGCCAAACTCTCTCGAAGATAGCAAAAATCTTAATGGGTGATATGAAAATACATTTACGCTCTGTACAACAGTTGACATCACAATCGTCCCAATTTGGATTCTGTAAAGAAATTTTGACTCGAGTAGGATAGTGGAAAGTTTGGGAAGGCTTATATAACGAGTATCACGGTAGATACATTATATGCACATAGGAAGCAAACAAAAAAAGCATTTTTTTTCATTTTCCAAATATTTCTTAACAAAGCTTTCCTCTAATTTTTCGATCCTAGTCCAGCAAAATTTCAAGACTTCACTAAAACATACAACATCGAGAAAAAAAGTTAATTTTTTTTTTTTTTTTTTTTTTTTGTAAAACAAAGGCAGTTCTTAGTATATATAGCTCGGCCAGTTTTGATGGGGTAAGAATCATAGCAAAATAAGTTTGTCTTTTGCCAAATAGGAACCATATCGAGACAAGGCATGAATTGTTCGAGATAGTAAACGAGTCATATTTTAATTATAGCGAATTCATTATTCATTTGTCGTCACTACAAATTGATAGAAACCGCTATTAAACAATCAAATGGGTTCGTTACACTTTTCTCAAATGCAGCATTATTTTGAGTAGAGATGTTTGCAGTTTTTAATAATCATTATTTTTGTGGTACAGCAACTTTTTTTTGTCATTTTATTTGAAGCAAACAGACATCACGTCGCATTCAAACTGATTAAATAGATACTTGACGGAGTTCAAGTAAACGAGCTCCAAATCACTGCCTAGCATTATTATTAATCTCTTGTGCTTTTTAAGTCAGCTCGTTCGTTTGTTTTGATTAATTTAAAAACAATATTTTGTGGTTAGTCTATCCATCCGATATTTTGAGAGAAAGTTTTTATATTTTGTTTTGCGGCAAATATCTCCATCAGACTATAATTGGCGTTAGGTAAATTTCGATTTGGAAGTTCGAAATTTTCCTAAGGAATACAATTTTTCTTATATGCAAAAAGTAAAGGACGGTAACGAAGGAATTTCATTTTGAAATTCCAAGTCCAAGACTCCCAAAGGAGTTATTAGGGGAAGGGACGGGGTCAAAAATATCAACTAAAATTGAATATAGCATCTCTCTCTCTCTCTTGGTCACTTCTTGCTTCTTGCTCACTTTTGACGTTTTTTTCTAATAAACGATATATGTGTCTCTCCACTTTATAATTTCCCTAAAAAGTAAAAGAGAAAAATATTCGGTTCAGTTATAAAAGATTAAAACTAAACGATAATACATGGTATAAAAGTAAATAATTACACATACCCAGTAGACAGCAGATGTCCTTAGGTATAATACAGTTTTCAAATGCCTGAGATTCAAAAATTCTATATTTGATCATATTAAAATTTGAGTATTATTTATGTATTCTTCCGCTAAGAGATGGCTTAGAAACAACGCATGAACAAATTGGTATAAAACACTATTCAAATTATTGTCAACACAACGTGGATCCAGAGTATAAGAAGCTTGTCACACTATTTCTAATGGCACTTGCAGGCATCCGCGCGCCGTTTTCTTGTTTATAACTTCGTCTGCACACTAGTACGAGATTGATAAATAAATCAATGAATGATTCATTTGGGGGAAAATTTATGCTTATATCCCTAGAACACAATGGGGAACTTTTCGACGTGCAACTCATTGCATACTTGCTTTGGCAGAGAGCTGCTTGTTCGTATGCCTTCTTATGGCAGAATCAAAAAACCCGAGAAAATATCTTATAAATGAATTTAGAGCAATAATGATTGTGTAAAGAATTTTTACTTTTGGAATATGTACGTATTGCAGCCACTATATATTGATACTAGATGGTCGATGACTTTTTTTTTCTTTTTTTTTTTTTTTTTCTTTATTAAAATGTATTTCTTTCGACTGACTTTTGCTTTACATCAATTGACATATAAATAAATTAGAAATAACAACAATGCAAAAATTAACCGTTTTTTCGTTTAGCCATTTATTGTCGTTTGGGTTTTGTTTGGCATTCCCCTCTTTAAATAGTACAAGATTGGCCAATTGACGGATTGACGAATTGACGGTATAAAAGAACAAAAAACAGGGGCAGACATACACTTTATCGCCCAACGACCGACTATTAGCTCCCTCAACTATCACCGTAGAACCAACACCAAATATAAAAATGACACCGTATGAAAATTTAAACATAATCAGTAAAAAAAGCTTACAAAATACAAAGTAAGCATATACATCGAAACAAATATAAGAAGAAAAGAGACAAATAAAATAATTTATATTAAATAGAGAAGAATAAAACAATTTTTTGTTACACATATATAAAAAAAAAATATACAACTGTCACAAGATTCTTTCTCCTTCTTTCTCTGCTTTTTTATTATTTTGTTATTTATAATAATGGGAAGTGCACCTAGTTGAGCCTCTGTCATACACAGTCATGCAAAAAACCAGATGCTGTTAATCTTTCTAAAATCTACTCAATCCATTATCTATTTATATATAAATATACGATCGAAACACACTGAGCTCACAGTATATATGAGTTCCTTATCATATCGATGTGTTTAGCCGTACTGCCCCTTGCATCGAAGATATACTATATATTTCCCAGACCTCTCGGGAACCTCAAGCTCGAAATAAATAATTAGAAAGACGAGACTATATATTTGCGTAATTACAATTTATAATTTTGATTTTCGATGGATAAAGAGCCAAGAGCTTGTCTCTCACGTAAGCTAAACTTTGCGAACGAATGTCTGAAGCTACAGGGATATCATAGAATTTAAAACAATTTTTCAAGTTCAATGCCCGTACGTGCTCAATGGTATAAATGGTATAACCGTAATGAACACAAGGCACCTTTGAATATATGCAGGCAAGAAAGTGAAGGCGGAACGTCTGTCTACGAAGACCATGATGCCGTTATTGATAAACGGTAAATGGACAAAAAGAAGCAATGCAAGAAAATTCATCATTGTGATCGTGGCTACCTTGATCCACGAACTCCATAGAGCTTACAAATTATTCTGCTAACTAAGGGGCGTGTCAATAAATCGACCGAAACCTTTTTAATATTTATCTTTATAAGATGACGTAACAAACTGTTTTTGACCAATTTCAGATTAATGTGTGCCATGGATCACAAGTAACAGTTTTTTGCTTATTGTAAGACTGATTATGAGAGCAAATCACATTGATTTCGAATATCTACCAATCTTCAGCTTCCTATCGCAATTTGTGTGCAACAATTAACTTTTAAAATTTTTTAATAAGATCCATAACCAATCTTACAACGACAATAACATATCTGCTTTCTATGAAGATCTCTAAGGTTTTACAAAGAAGCAATGAAATTTTTAGGACATACAAAAAATTAAATTAGTTGAAGTCGCAGCTAAGATCTGTCATAAGTCATAAACTGTACTGTTAAGTTGCAATAATAATAACTGACTGATTGGCAACAAAAAGAACAACTTTCAAAAACTATGATCAACCTTTAGGTGACGATAGTAAGTAGTTTGTTTTTCCAAATTTTAAAACCAATACTTATTTTGCACGATTAGTAGCGATTTTTTTGGCTTATGAAAGCGTATTTTGCTGGAAGCTTTTAAACTTGTATTGCTATGAACGTTAGCTATGAAAATATATCTTCCAATTACATATATAAGAGCAACTTTGAGAAAGAAGGTCATCAACTGCAACCAGACCCGACGAAGCAGTATAGCAGCTTGAATGGGACCAAATCGACTCAGAATCGACGCTGAGCAGTAGAAGCAATAATGTAAAAATGATAAAGAAATAGCAAATGCCAGTGTACATAACGATTGAATTCAATGATTTTGACCTTTCTCTACCTCGAATAAAAGATTTCCAATCAATATTACTGAGTTATTTAATGTAAGCCGGGGCTAATCAAGTGGCGCCCAAAATTGCATTTCCGACCTTCATTGCTTTTGTCGTCTAAATTAAAAAAGTATGTTGCCGAAGTCCACCAAACACCGTTGGTTGTCCGTTTTGATTCGAACGATTTAAAAGTGACGACACAAAGTGACTGAAAATGCCACTTTTTGTCCACTGATTGCAAGAGTTGCCAAGGGTACGTTGTTGCAGCTTGAATGAGAAGTTTTTCCGCACCCAGCGTGCCCATCAGACATAGTGCCTTCTGATTATCACCTGTTCGGATCGATGCAGCATGGCTTGGCAGGTACGCGACTCCGCAAAATTGAAGAATTGCGAAAATGGATCGATGATTGGATCGCTGCAAAATCATAATATAAGTTCTTTGGACACGACATCACCATGTTGCCAGAAATATGGTAAAATATGGTTGCAGAAAATGATGCAAAATATTTTCAATTAATACAAACATTGTACCAATTTTTCTCAATAAATGACTTTTTCAAGCAAAAAGATTCGCAAGATTAATGCAAGCACATAATAATATTTGCAGTCAGCATAAATATGAATATTCATCCTTTTTAGATATATATTTCCCATTATTTAGATTAATAGATCGGTACACTTGAAAAAGAATACGAATAAATAGACAACAAAAGTGCAGATATAATATTTGTATGATAGAAACAATTGTAATCAAAATGCTCTTATATCTATCACCGAAGGATCCCTTTCGCCAAAATGTTTGCAACGACCAGAAGAAAGCTTTAGAAACCCTGCAAATTAATTATATTCTTGATCAGCATCAAATTCGAAATCAATTTAAGCATGTCCGTCTGTCCGTCCACATAACATTCTCCCGGCTGCAGAACTAAGACTATTGACTTCAGATAGAAGGCAGGCACTTTGAAAATTCTGGCACGCAGAACACGCCTACCGTATTACGTAAATTGCGAACACCTCTGTTTTGCAGAAATGGTAAAAAATTATTTTTTTTGCTCATTTCTCATAAATAACAGTAAATAAATTTACGACAACTTGCACGTATATTCTATGGGCGATGGCGCACCGATGCTTGTAGAAAAATGGGAAAAATTGGTCACGCCTACGCTATATTATAGTGCACCAAAATTTAACATTTCTATATAGTATATAAATAAATTCCATAGTATATAAATTCTTGGCCAGTTTCAATTTCGGAAAACATCAAAGTATGTCGTCTGTGTGTTTGTCTATCTGTTTGTCTGCACAACTGCGTAGTATTTGTGGTAAACATTTTACCGTTAGCGAAAATGAAGATATCGCCTACAATTTTGCAAAAGAATTTTGAAGGGACTGAAACATTTCTAAGGACACTTGCTTGTTGTTTTAATTTTTCTTTTTTTTAGGATCACGGCAATGGGTATCAAAGATTCGGCCACGACCGAATGTAATTTTGTCACTCGATTTTCACCAGAAACTTCATGTGGGCTGGAATTCAAAATATAGACCTACGTGGTTCAAATTCATTTAAGTTAATTTTTATTTCAAATAGTAATTACGAAAAAATTTTCAACGCGTTTGTACCATGCAAAGATTCCGAATCAATTTATTTTCCCGAAATGCCATTCTTGTCGTGAAATTTGGAATATTGAAATTTTTTCCATATAACACCATTTCCAAATAAAGGATAATACGGGGAGTGGTATGAAAAGGTGCCGCAATAGGAATCATTTTCGATAGCGTTCGTTCTTGTACCAAATTTCATCAAAATATCTTGAAACTTGCGCCAAACATACATGGGCAGAGTTCAGATGAACTGATGGACAAACCGGCAGACAAATCTAATAAAAGTTGAGAACATTTTATGGCTTGTTGGGCGTTACATATGCCCGCATAAATTTAATATACCCCTTATCACAAATCACTCCGGACATAAGCATCTGCGGCACAATATTTTCAAATTTGTGATCACATTTTTCGTATATCCATTAATCGTGAAGTCATAGAAAGAATCTCTAACTAAGTCTTCATTATGGATTTGGTAAAGAAAATAAGCACAGATGAAATCGATTTTGGGGACGTAATTGTGAACACCTACAAACTTACAAACTGGACAAATGACAGTGAAGTTTGCATGCTCTTCATACATACATTTCACCCAACAATAATTGAAAAGAACTAACAGCACTTTACGATATTCTGGACTTTACTTTGTATTCCATTAGTGCAAAATATAAACTTTTCCAAATTTTTTAAAGACCAATCCTAAATTTGCCCGTTTGCTTATTTTGTGAGAATTAAGCTCATTACGAAAAACTGCATTTCATAAAACGTCCAAGAAACATTGCAATCGTTCAAGTCCATACGGAGCTACAACATTTGCAATCAACAACATGGCGGCCATATTTTAAATATCAGAAGTGGTATATTTGTCACGTTCTTCCAAGAACTCGGATAAAGGACTCAAACAAGGATATTGCAAGACTTATAGCAATATATATATTAAGTGCTTTTCTTCATCACACTCTTTGATATATTTGATATATTTGTAATAAGCCTTCCATAAATTTACTCCTTTACTTTGCTGCTTCTCATATTCATGATTGGCATATGTAGTTTCATCCATAAATTGAAAGGTTGGCAGCTTTAAACAATCCGGAACAACTTATATAGAAGTGTTACGTGTTTTTTCAAATAAAAGCTAAAATAATTAAAAAATTTATGAAAACAATGTTGAAATCAAAAAATGAAAATTTCTGATAACATTGCTATACATCGGCTAGTTTAATGCATAAATTTCGATCCGTACATCGGTTTTCAAATGCGGATTTGCTGCTGGATAGCCCAGATAAAGTCTACCTTTCAAAGGTCCCAGGGAAAATGACGCGATGCATTCAAATGGCAAAATGTAGATGACCATTCAATGTCAAAATTTCGTAAAATTAATTGATCTGGAAACTTTCCTTGCGATAACTTAATATTCGCAGTTGATAAATGTCCTCTAGCTCCAGGCTATTGAAAGTAAATTGCATTGAGGGATGTCAATTTATCACAGACAATTCTCATTGGCCGCAACACCTCGTTCAGATGCGTTTTCGAATAAGCGACGACCAACTCACACCAAGCATTTTCCTGGGTACACTGTTTTCTCCTGAATTATACGTGAATTATCTTTACTTCAAAAGTGAAAAATTTTGGTTTGCCATCAAAGTTATCCGATGCATGGGTAGAGGTCATATTATGTGAGAAATGAATATGAGACTTCTTTCGATTTGATCACGAATTAACGGATCGGCCGCGAACATGCAATGCTTTGCGCGAAACTCTCCAAACATTCGACATACTATGCCTAATTACGTGAACGTAGTCGGGTTAATGCAACAAATAAAACTATTTTCACCACCACGAACACTTTTTTGGGAACACAAAGGCAGGCCTTTACTTTTCCTTTGCTAACCTTTCAATTCTTGACTCCTATGAACGATTTGCAACACTCTGACACTTTTAAAAAAAGAGAACGCCCAGGAATTATTTAACAAAGACATTTAATCGCAAAATCGTTTCGTCCGTGTTCGCTGTCTTCAATAATTTTTGCAGTTTTATCAATTTACGGCAATCATAATCGGCCACTATTGGTGCCCATTTTTGGTGCGATTCGATTCGATTTCGAAAACCCTTGTTCCTTACACAATATCCCCATGCCAATGAAGCAAAGAAGTGATCAAGCTGAAAATTGAAATTTATCGAATTTAAGCCCATTTTCAGCAATTGAGATTCTTGCAAACCTCCAGTAGAGGATTTGAGTCTATTTACTTGCAAAATTGTTCTCGTTCGTATTAAAACGTCGCAAGGGTCATGAAATCGTTGATTTTGCCTTGGAATATATCGAAAATGATGGTGATCCTTTGAAGAAAATCATCTTCTCATGTTTCATATTGATTATGATGATGGTGATTCAGTGAAAAAGCAAAATTGTCATCCTTAGTTTAAAGTCGCAAATTATTTACAAACCACCGCTACACTCCGTTAAGAGACCGTTTGCCGGAATTATGGTACGACCCGGCGGATTTTATTCTTTAAACATAAAAGTGTAGTATACGGACGCCGTGTATGAAGAGCAGTGTACTTTTTCTTGGCCTCAAGCGGAAGACGTTGATTTAAACAACATCTGATTTAGACAAGATAAGGCTACATGCACGCAACGCGTCAAACAATCGATTTATAACGTGTTAAGTTTGGTGATTGAACACTTACAAGTATTTGCATTGTCGAATAGTCTCCAAGGAGCGTTCAACGCGTTAGGACTACTTCTCCTTGTGGCATATGATTCTATTCGCGCATTAAAAAAAAATATTGAGCGAGCTATCGTGAAACTAGTCCAAAATTAAGAAGTAAAGTATTTGAAAATTGGATTCGTCATCGTGCTCTCTTCAATATGTCGTAGGTCGTACCGACCATGCGAATGATGTCCTATGAAGAATTTATTTGCATCGAACATGATTAATTTTTCACTCTTTAATGCTTCTATTCTTTTCTTTTTAACAGAACGTATCGCTCTTATTGAAAACCGCTACAGTAAATAAGATACGTGTAAAATTGCACTCGCCATGGTGCGAACCTTCAATATGCATCAAGTCAAAGCAATGTACCGTAATTGCGAAAAAATATCCTTTATAATATATACTATGAAATGCGCACGTGTCAGCTGATTGACCAGTTTATGCGGGTTTTTAGTTGTTTAGTTTTAGTTGACCTTAAAAATTATCATATCATTATTTTTTAATTTCAATTTGTTTTTTTTTTTTTGTAGATCATCTTTTAAAATGAAGTCTTCTCATAGAAAGTGAAACTAATGGTAAACATGCATGAAGCTTGCATTGATTAAGAATATTCATAATCTGTTGAGATACATATTCCGGGCGGATGTTACAAGCGAAACCAGAAAATAATATAACACCATCTCGTATGCCAGATACGAAGATGGAGGAGAACAATTTTGCCTTTTTGCACTCATAGGTAATGATGATAAATATTTGCACGAAATTTCCTTGCCATATCTGCTATAGGATCTATTTTTTGATCTTTGTCTACTGTGGACGGACATCGTCTATTTCCTTGATATAAACTTGATCCATAACTATATAAAGTCATATATAATGTATAAAATTCGATTAAATTTCAATTTCCTATATAAAATTTTCCGATTTTTCAAAGATTTTCGAAAAAGAGACGAATGCAGTCAAATCGACTACGAATAGTACGCTCATCAGCAGCATGTAGCACTACGAAGTTTGTGATGTTTATTTCCATGTTTTATAAATAGAATTGCAAATCTAACGTACGTCCATACTTTAGTGATGGCTAACAAATAACGTAGTCATAGAGTTTTTTTTTTCAAAAACTTTTCGTAATTATTAAATTTAAAATGCTTAAAAGACTTAAGTAAGCGATGCAAACGATTAATTCATGCTTGATGAAAAGTAAAATATTATATGAAATTAGATTTAAAGTGACAATTGTAGATGAAACATGGGACATTTAAATGATAGCCTAATGGCCTAAAAGTCCGTTTTCAATTTATTCGATGCGTCGTATGCAGTACAATACAAACATATAGCTAACGCAGCGTATGAGTCACATAAAAATAACAAAAAAATCGCTTTCCCTCGTTGGTGATGAAAATGGAACTCGTGTCCTAATGCTTATTATAATTACTATATTGTAACTGAAGAAATGATTAAAAATAATATCAAATATTTACATTCCTTTGACCATTGCCATACATACATGTGTACATTTATAATATATGCACACACATATATATAGAGTCAAAACATAGGTTTTTAGATTATAGGCTTCCATTTCAACTGTTCAGTGAATGCTTGCATTTTTCTATACGAGATTTTTATTAATGAGAACTTTCGTATTCAAACCGTTTTTTCTTTAGAAATAATAAAAAAAAGAAAACAAAAAAAGCTTTCAAATTTTTACATTAAAACGACAACTTCATCGGGATCGTTAGTGTGCAATAAGAAGAAAAAGTCTTAAAACCTATTAAACAAAAATCAAAATAAAACCAAAAAGTTTTTCAAATAAAATTTAAATGTAATCCCATTAATCCGTCCCATTGTCGGAGGTATTTTTAAGTTACAAAACCATACAACCAACATAGGTATCACTCACTACTTTCATTACTTTCTATCGATTATTTCCATTTTACATAATCACACTTCTTAGCATTGATTTTAGTGATTTCTTCTTTTTCCTTTTTACATTTATTAGAATTTATTTCTTTATTATTTTATTGCACTCAATATTGAAACAAACTTTGTCTGAAAATATATATTTTTGTTCTTAACAAAAAAAATCAGTTTCAAATAATAATTATCGTACAAATGATTTTTTTTCTTTTTTGTTTCTTCAAAGACATATTGTTGGATTACTCATAGCCACCAAAGGAAATATCTCCGAACGCCAATACAACTTGATAATGCATTTTGAGTAAATTCGTTTAAATCTGCACATGTTTTGACTTTATCTCACAGCAAGGTCTGCGGAAACTGTATGTGTTTTGTATTTTCTCAATTTGTTGGAACAATAAGCACGATAAAGCTTTTGCAGGCGATAGAAAAGCTTATAGCGTTAAAAACATTTGCCAAATATTAAGCAAACCGAACTTCTACGACATTGAAAATGAAATTCTAATCAATGGCAAACATGTTGCGTGTCCGCTTGCTTGTCTGCCTGCCTGCTTGCCTGCTTGCCTGTCTGTCTGTCTGCCTGCTTGCCTGTCTGCTTGCTTTTATACGTTTACGAGACAGAAACATAACAGAACATGAAAAGCATACATATCGATAGTTATACGAAAAAAAAAAAACTTTTTTTTTTTTTGATAATAAACTACACTTGAAACATATTTACCTATTTGCATTGCATGGAATGAATGGGGATTATTTTTCCCCAATTTAAATATTCAACTTTCACTTTCTATCATCATAACGTGGCATGGCATCTTTGGAAACAAATAAAACGTGAATAAACCGCTGCTTTCAGTTCACTTTCGTGTATACAAATAAAACACTTTTCGCTTTGTGTGTTAATGGCCTACATACCTATTAAATAAGTGGGCTAAGAATTTCCCAAAGCGACCCTCACAAGAGCGTTATTGTTTACACTTTTTGTATGTGCAACGCTTTCCCGCAATTAAACAAGCTTTAAGCTCTCAAGATACTTTATTAATAAAAGCGATAACTACTGCTGTCTGTGTTTTCTCTAAATATGGCAGCTACTTTCAGAACCATTTCATAAGTGACATATATTTTAAATATAGAGAGAATTTAGGGGAAAATTAATAATACTACAAGCAGATTATATTGACAACTTAAAAAAGCTAATACGAAATAAGAGGAAATTTTGTCCTTGAAAATCTAAAAAATAAAAACTTACGTTGACCGTAACATTAAAAAACTAAGAACAGCTGAAACGTGAAAATTGTTACAATTTGTGATAATGTCATAAAAAATACAAGCTTTCCGTCACTTTCTGGACAAAAATTTGAAAGACAATTCGTACGATTTGTTCTGGCAGGTTGAAAACAAGAAGACCCCCGAGAAAGTGGAAACTGACAAATGTAGTCAGTCAATAATTGTCTGAAGAGAATCCGTTTGGGATATACTACTAATTTAGGCAGATGGCGTCCATTTTCTAATCTAACTAAAACCTTTTAATTTTACATATATGACATTCGTAAATTATGTCAACCTCACTGCTAATGTACTTTATTACTACGACTTATATAATGCAGGTGCGTTCAATCTAATTGAATAAAACTTTCTCATCCACTTTTTGATTTGGTACGATGGTCATAATCAGAGGGTAGGAATAAATTAGTATGACCACAATGTGGATTGTCCTTTAAGGACATATTGAAGACATCATCAAATGTAAATTCATTTCATGTCTATTCCCTATCTCTATGAACAAAAACGTATATCAACGCAACTTAAAGATTTGCCCACAAAAAACAAGAGATTATTTTCCTTTTATTATCACTCTTCAATCCTTCGACTTTGTGGATAAGCTTTGCCACCTCCAGATTTCCCCTTTGTTAAAAAAACAAAAATTTGCGCATCATTCAAGCGGGCTCCTGGTACCTGCGTGGTACTATCACGCAAGTTCTGTAAACTATTGACAGCAATGAGAAGAATTGGTACTACGTCGATTAAGGATAATAGAAGCAATGCATACAACAACAACAATGGAAAGACGCAAGCCAATCCCAAATAAAAATTAAATGGAATTTTCAATGGCAATTATGATAGGAAGAAAATGGAATAAAAAACTATGAAAATTTAATAAATATATTCAAAATCATTCATTTTTCTGTAATATTTCTATTGCTTATTATTTACTATTTAATGTCTATTCCTGAAATGCGTACATATATACGTATATATATTTTCAATATATGATTGCAAGGTACAACATCCATTACCAAACAATAGGATAAACGGAACGCTGGAAAGTAAATTTTGTATATACTCCGCAAGACCCTCTTGTTTTTCTAACAGTGGCGGTCACTGCCAAGCACAATTTAATCTAACGGCAATGATAGCAACAAATTTAGAAAGATGTAGAGAAAAAGAGGCTGAGACTGTTCATGTTAAATCGTACAATAAGTATTTTTTAGGCATAATAAATATTTGCTAATATGTTCATTCCATAATATATTGAATGTAGCACATATAAAAGTAATAAAATTGAATGAGAAGAAAAATTTTTAATACGAAAATAATTCCACGTTTGTTTTCGAATATTCAATCAAGGTAAGGTACATACATGATATATTGCCATAGATGGCATCGAATGGTGCGGATTTCTTTCCATTGTGTATAAGGTCTTAGCCAATATTTCGCTGTAAAGTTTGATATCAAAATCCGCTTAGGATCGTAAAACAATGAGTTTCTTTTTTAGAATTCTCTGTTAGTTTGTTGCCAATTTTTAAAAACTTTTGAGGACTTCAGCAACTTACAAATATACGTAACGATTTAAAGTACAAAAATATTCTTAATTCAAATGCCTTCGCGAATGACGAAAATATCAGAATACTAGTTTCAAACAATTAGCAAAATTATATTCATATTGTAAGTAATTTCTGATATCCGTCGATTGACATCGATCAAGAACATATTGACATCAACACTTTAAATGTGTCCAACTCGTAGGCTTTCGGATAATATCACTTAGCGATTATATGGTTTTCTATCTGTTCTCCGAAATTTAATTTTTGTCCATCAGTTAACAATACTTAACAGTGCCAACTTTGGCTTCCTATTCCATTTTTTACACGGCAAGCATTTCAAGCACAAACGGATGCACACATTGTAATCATCAAAGAATTATACGTTACTCAGAAATATACGCACGTTATAAACCATATTTCCGAATGTTATCTTCAGTTGTCCTCAGTCGTGTACGTAAATATAAAAAGTTTGCTATTTACTTTTGAAAATCTCCTGACAAAACGGTTAAAGCTTGGTTAAAGTGGAAAACTACATTTTACTAAATACATTATCGGTCCGCTATACCAAATCGAATTGGAAAATCCACGTGATCCCAAAATGATTCTAATGAGCCTATTTTCTACAACACAAAAGAATAAGCATTTTTTTGTAAATTTTTTTTTACTTTTCAAGCTATTTTATATATCCTTGTAGGCAACGATAAGAGTGACGCTCCGCTGTGACTCCGCTTTTCATAATGATTTGGTGAATAGTTGTACTTTGAGAGATTATTATTAATTTTTAAAGAGCTGCATACTGGTTACTTTGCAATTCCATTATTATTAAATAAAGAAAACAGGTAAATACACTCCTTTTTTTAATCATTAACCGAAATGTTTGTTTCCACTTTTTTAGGAATAGTAAATAAGGACTACAATATAATATCGATATACTCCGAGCAGAAGGGATAAAAACTAATTGTAGCGAGCAGCTTGACATGCGAGGTCTAAGAACCATGAATATACAATAAGAAACATTTGCCATTCGCATACTTTACACAAATCATTTGATTTTTTGCACTTCAAACAGTGTACAAACGATATATAAGTTTGCGGACGGTTGTTTCAAAAAGTTGTGAAGAGAGTAGTTGCAAATATATAGTCGGGATTATGTGGCATTGCGTTACATGTTTCGAAAAAGACTTACCGTTATAACAACATCCTTAATAGTATTCCGATTTCGTATCACCATACTGGCAAGAGGTTTCTTCATATATATTTTTGGCATAATGGCATTAAGATATTAACGTGTATATATAATGTCTGCGGTGGTTTTTAAGAAAATGTTTTGAACACGAATAAGAAAACGTGGAAATTATAGTAGAATCCTTTTAGAGACATGTGGATATATGCATTCATATGTATATGCTCGCGTCGTCTTTGCAAAATTTGTCTAGCACTCACGTATGAATATTAATAATAAATACGGAAGAATTTAAATAAGACTTATTCCAATCAAATCAGTTTATTTCATGTTATGATACAATATATTTGTTATACTTTACAATTTTTCTCAATGTTATTTTTTTTATTTCTTTATTACCATTTCTTTTCTCTTTTTTTTTTTTTGTTTTTTTTTTGTTTTTATTAAACAGACATCATTATACCAACAAAGTAGTTGTAATGTTAAAATCTGAACAATTTTAGCCGTAATTAATTTAATTTCTAATTTGAAAAAAGATGAAATCTATTAATTATTTCATTTTACTACTATTTATTTAGCAAATTTATTAAATTTGATGAAATTTTTAATACACAATGTTGCCACATAAAGATTGTTCGGTCTGTAGTTATGATGGTTGGTTTTTGTCGGAAAATTGAAGGAATTGTTACTTTAATTAGAGATGCCAAGCGAACTTTCAATACGCGAGATCGTATACTTCTTTTGTAGTTACTTCATTATAAAAAGTTTTTCGCGAGCTGTGCTATAAAATACTTGAACATACTAGTTATCCCTAAACAACGCATTCCCGAATTAAGATAAATAAATTTTTAAAACTCAAATTTATCTATAAGTAAAAATGATAATTTCAATATTCTATGAAGAAATTTTGAAATATATAAAGCCCTTTCGTAATAAACAAAGTAAGTAGTAAGTAAGTTTATTTGACGGACACATAAAAATAAGATTTATTCACTGATTCTATCATTACATTACATTAATAGCCTTTGAAGACATTAATATATCTTGAACTTCTAACCGCGTAAAACTAACTACGGCTGATACATGTAATCTTAAAAAATAAATTTTTTTATTACTTTCAACTGTCATATAATAGCAACATCGACATTTTTATGTTTTTTTTTTTGGTTGAATTCGATTCTCAAAATCTGAGTTTGTGATCGGAATTAACACATTGACGAACATTGAAACTTTGAGTGAGATAATGAATTTATTTAGAAATTTCTTGTGATATCCCAAATGCAATTAAATATATAGTGAATGCCATAGCATTCACGATGATACTGATACTATTTCTCAACTAGTTATTGTTAATATATTAAAATTAATATTAATATGTTTTTATTAATATACAAAACTTTATTTATTTACTTAGTTTTTTTATGTTAAATTAGAGTGGACCCAGCGAATAATTAGACAAAATTATCATATTTAAGTTAAAAATTGTCTGTTCATATTTGAACAACTGTATATTTACTTTTCCATTACTGCAATTGACAAGTTTTTCATTTTTTAAAATACAAATTTTATACTCGGCATTATACGGTTTCATCTTCAATATCCTGTTTCAGGATATCATCACTATTATCTACATCTGATCCAGTATGAATTTTTGATGAAAGGTTTTCTCGAGCTTCCTTTAAGTTATGTTTTCGTCTTAATTGTAGTTTGTTTAATTTAACGAATTGGCCGGTTTTCGTTAATGAAAATTTGGAAAGAACTTCATTCGCTTTTTTCTTCAACTTCAATGCGCGCTGCTCGCGCGGACCGATGACGTAAGGGCATTCTGCGGGAGGATCAGCCAAATTAACGTACAATGGCAAAGATGACGTTCCTTTTATATCAATTTTTAAATGCATATTACGTATGTTATTTAATCCCCCTGGAAATATTGCCTTCAATTGATTAACAATATGCAAAATATTTTCAGTTAGCTCGCGTGGCGAGAATCGATTGTTTCCAACAGGAATAGTAAATAGATTTCCCTTTTCCAGTTGTCGATAAGCGGTTCGTTTCAGTGAGCGTTCAATTTCTTTTTTGAAAAGTTGCGGATTATTTAAGCGGACAGAATGATACGTTGTCCGCGATTTTTGAAATATTTTGCCACAAAAACCATTTACGTGGCCTATGATGCGTCCATCACACAAGAAATAATCGTATGTATTAGCCAGCTTCCGAAGACTTTCGAATGTTGTATATTCTTTCCGCAATTGTCTAAAAGGCATAATTTTAAGCCCCGTAATTTCCATTTTATGAAAAATATCTTCGTAATGTTGAATGGTAAGTTCAGGATCGCCTCCCCGCTTTAGATCTGCGACAATAATAATCACATCGTCTTCGTCAGTATTAACCAATGGGTGTTTCAGATTCCTAAAATTCATATATATAATTAATGAAACAAAAATCAGGAACTCCAAGCTTACAACTTAACCATACGCTTTGGACAATCCGCAATTTTGTAACTAGTCACGTTCAGCAAGTAACGATAATCATCAAAGATACTCTTTTTCTCATCAACTTCCTTTGTAACTAATGTTTTGAGAGCCTTACATATCTTTTGCACTTTGCCGTAATTAACAATAGAGTTAAATTTCTCTTCAAGCTCTATCGGCTCAACCTTTGGTAAAACTTTCGCTTTCTTTCCGTTATCATACTGTTCATCCGTTGTATTCTTAGCCGCTTTTCTTTTCTTCGAGACTGTAGAATGTTTTGTTTCCTCGTCAAGTTCCTTTTCTAAGTTCTCTTCATATTTTCCACTTTCTTTCGTGGCTACTTTTGATACTGTTTTGGATTTATTTTTCTTTCCTATTAGTTTTCCTTCAGTTAGCCGTTTTGGCACCGCAACTTTGGTTTTGGGTTTTATAGAAACCTTCTTCTTTAGAGACTTCAATTTTTTTCCTTTATGTAGCTCTTCCTTTTTGAATTTTTCCATTTTAATCAACCAAAAAATAAATCGTATTTTTCACCGCTTCAGTCTTGCTGGTAAGCACGTGCTTCATTAAAAAGAGTTGCTTAATATTGTATTACTAACAGACTGCTGGGACGGGCTGACACAACAGCCTTAACAAAATAACGCGTTATTCTGTTTCGGGTTAACAACTCTCAAGTGAAAACATAATCAGAAGCCGCACTACCATACTATTTTAAAAGAAACGATAAAGATTCGTTTTAGATATAAACAAAAACATATGGTTTGAGCAATAAAATTGAAGAAATTAACGTAAATGTGACAACAAATACATGAAAAACAACGATTAGAAAATTAATGTAAAAGCAAACGAAATTTCTGTTTGACTCAAGAAATAATGAATGAACCAAAATAGTTTAAATGTTTTGATTTGATATATATATTTAAAATTGTAAACAAACTTCCCTCATTGCTTTAAAATAATATGGAATATAAACTAAAATTTTAAATCGTATAACATAAAAGCGTTTAAAATTATACAAAATAGACTTATATATGAGATAAATAATTTCTAAATTTAAAATATATTGTCTGTACTTCTTGCGCGTTACATCCTTTTGCTTTATTTGCGTGTACATGTGATCAAACTTAAGCAGATTATGCAGATTAACAAAACAATATCTCTTCAGTCTAATTAGCAAAACTCAAGACTAAGAATTATACATTTTTTTTATGTTTATGTTAATTTCTTTATTTTTGGTTCTAAAACGATATGCTTTTGTTTACATTTTCCTGCAAAACTATATGGCAGCGCGGTTGCCCACTGTGTTTAACACTTGGGAGTTTTTAATCCGAAAACGTAAAAGATGCCACATTATCAGTTCCCTATATCCTTTTGTTACAAAACAACTGTAGGGAATAAACTACTAAATGTAAATCCTCGATTGCTTTCGTTTTTTGGCTGTTTATAATACCTGGAAATATGTGTTTTGATAGAAATACCAATGTTATCTTTAATTTGTCAAATAAAAAAATGTTTTAAAAAATCTTAGCGTCCATCTTTGTCTTTGACATTGAATAGCTTTCATTAGGAGACGTGGCAACAGCGTTTATTTAGAAAATATTTGAGCGAAAGATTTTAGCTTAAAAATATTTATTGTAAAAAATGGCTACATCACCTCCTATACGTACCAATTTTCATCCATCAAAGAAGCATGGTGACGTAGAAAGGCTAGTACTATTTTTGAATGCGGCCAATTGCCTTGTGTTAATTTTAAGTTTTCGTCTTAGATGGATTTGCATTTATCCGGCCTACATAAATAGTAAAAAATCTCGTCAGGAAGGTCGGCGCTTGGCTAAAGAGGAATGTGTCGAAAATCCAACGTGTGCAGAAATAAGAGACGTGCTCTCGGTTACTAATTTAAGGGTTGGAGTAGAAAATAAGGAGTACAGTAGAGAGAGGAGCAGAGTTAATAAACTTATTCATCATTTTTTTTTATTTGTACTAATCACATATTTTACAGGAACCGCAATACCGCGGTAGAATACGCGTTCAAATGCGTAATGATGATGGGTCATTTTGCAATCCTGAATTTGGAAGTCGTGAAGCGGTTTTGTTATATGTATCCAAAAAAATACCGCAATTGAAATCACGTCAAGTTAAGTCCGGTGCTGAATGTTATCAGCATTCCCAGCAGAATCATCAGTCAAATCCGGGCGGAGGGGGCGGCAAAAAGGGCAAAGGCAAACGTCGTTAAAATAAAACTAACTCTTAAAAATGCATATTTATGCAAAATATATACATAAAGCAAAATTTATCAAATGCGATTGGGAAATATTGTTTATTATTTTTGTATATTACCTACCTATTAAAGGTGATTGAAATCTTTTCCAAGTTCGCTACCAACTCGGAAGTTGGTTAAAGCCTTCAATGCTTCTCGATGGTTTAAGGAATAAGAAAAATATCATATGCGTGGTTTACTGCCGGTTATGCGTTACCTTCAATTAATATATAAGCATCAACGTGTGCATGTGTGTAATCTATATTATTTATGACATTCAAGTAGAGCTTTCAGGGACATATCAAAAAATTTCAGTTAACGTAGTAATTACAATACAACAGCCTACATTGCACTTTTTCTTTACTTCGCTAAAGGGGTTTACTATGTTTTTCATTTGGTTTGGAACATTATTGTATTCATCGCAGACCAAATATGGAATCAAATAGGCCTGTTCGTGCGTGGATTCTTCGTTAAAATGTTTCAGTCATCTCAGAATGCAGAGAGCAAAACTACCAAGCGAGGGAAAGAAATTTCAAAAATGCCTTGCTTTAAATGAAGTGTGCGATTATTGTTTAGGTTTTTGTGAATAGTGGCCCTACAACAATCAACTCACTGTTCGTTTTTGGCTGTAAGAAACATTCTTGCATAAAGTTGTCTTATCGAATTCTTATATAAACTCAACAACAATGTATGTTAAGCTTAATTTTCGGTAATAAAAACGTAACGCCGGATGGCCAAGTCATAGATCGTCATATTTATTGAAATATATACGTGTTTACATATATAGTGCAAAGGCTTTGATAAGCATTTGTGTGCGTTACGAGTCCGTTGCCCAACTAAGACCATTCCAATAACGCGAATAAAAATTGGACATTTTTATGAAAAAGTGTTGCTTCTTATGTTATACACACACACATACAGCACAGTGATTTGAAGTGATTTTACATATTGCTGGGTTACAAGCCTAATATGCATAAATAAATGAATATTTTGGAATCTAAGCGGGATGAATATTTAGTACTTAGCATTTTCACCCGGGCTTGGTGCAACAATTTTTAAGTATTTCTCGTTTCTTTTCATAAAGTTAAACTTGGACTGTTCGATTGCTTAATTGTAAAAATGTACGCGATAGCTGCGCTTAAACTGGATGTTTGTGGGCCGCAACTTCTCTTCCGGATTATTTTTTTAACAGCAATAATTTCAGTGGTCTCAAATCGGAGTTGGAGCGACAAGCCTAATAACCATTCAATTTCTGATTTGAAAAGTAAACAGAATTGCAAGATATTGTGCGACTGTTGTAATTGCCTAAGTTTTTATTGTGGTGAAGAGTGTCTCTGCGAATGCAATAAGGAAAATTCGGATGTCGATTGCATAGCTTCGATAAGGAACATCTCTAGCAAATGGCAAGTTCAGTTCGCGGTGCTTATTCAAGGACCAACAAGCAACCAATTTATCCGTCATATTCTAAATTCAGAGCAATATAAAGATTTCGGAACTTGGAGTACACGTAGCCAGAGGTCGACTATCACCATTTATATGCCCACCAGGAAGCTTCGTAAATAAACCCATAAACTTGTCGGCAAAACTTTAATGCGATCCTTGCCGAGAAGCTTCTTAAAATCCATGCGAAAATAATTAGGTTGATTAGAAATGTTAGCGAAATGCTAAATATTACTAAATGTGCAGCAAATCGCCATTCATTACTTTTTCACTCATTTTATTATTTGGGGTGTGGTGACGATTCATTGGACTTGTAATTATTGGTTTTATCTTTTAATGTTTTTAAACTTTATTATATTCCAACTTATTTTTACCAACTATATAACACTATAATACATATATGTACATATGCATGTTTACTTTTCCTTTAGCTTGTAAGACATAAAATAAAACAATTTATGTGAAAAAATTCGTGCACGTTTGCAATATTGTTGCAAGCCGAAGAAATGTTTTCATTAGATATGTTGGATATTGTGGCAGCTTCGATATGCACATACATATGTTTAAGTTAAAAAAAAAAAAATAAAAATAAAAATAATAATTTACAATGAGTGTGTATATATAATATACTGTGAACAAATTTAGATAAGAGTACCTTGAACACCTTCATGTACATACGTACACGCATATGTACGTATGTATATACATATATTGCATATACAAATGTTGGTTAAAAATTTTAATTCGATTTTAATCAATGAATTATCACAGTTTTGTGTAAAAAAATATATTTTCGTAATTTGACGGACTACTGGAATGTTTCGCTGGAACAAAAAGATTTCATTCGGGCAAGGCAGTGAATAATAGTGTTAATAATAATAATAATAATAATAATAATAATAATAATAATAATAATAACAATAATAATTATATTTGTGAAAATCTTTTTGTTTCATATTTTGGCAGTTTTAAGGCGACTACAATTAAATAAAGTTCACTCTCGCATGCACTGCAATGTATATGCGCATTCATACATATATATATATATATATATATACATACATACATACATACATACATACATGCATACATGTACATGTTAGTATGGATATATCTTTTAGGTAAATAAATGTGTAAACATATGTCTACGTCCTTTTTTAATTTTGAAATTAACGTCCTTGTAATAAATTGTCTGAAAGTGGCTACAGTTTAAAGACGAATGAAGGCATCGATAATAGTGTAAACTTGTTAAGTTGATATGGAAAATATTTGCAAATGTTGTTGTAGCTTATTGTATATTTTAGGCAGGAGCGTCTGTGGCTACATGACAACCTTCCACGTTTTCAGGCCAATCGCATACATTCTCTTGTGGGTTAAAAACGAGGTTCGCTGGACAAGGCATGTGATGTTTACGCTCACCCTCGCACATATAATAATAAGAACAATCATTCCAATCTTTGTGGTAACTTATGTGGCCATCTTCTTCTTCGCAGAAAACTTCATGTGCTACAAAAAGAGATAAATTTTGCATGGGTATGTGACAGCATTGGTATTAAGGCCAGTATATAGGTAATGGTTATGCACTTACGGTCTTTCGTTGTATAGGCACCACGGGGACCATGCGTTTCATACGGACCATCGTATTCTAATGTTACTTTGTATCCTTTAAGCTCATCGTTTAGGGCATTTAAAAGCGGATATTTACCACTACCACAGCGTCCAGAAAAATCATCCATGTCAATAGACCAAACCATAATGCCGCCGAAGCCTTGCGCTTTTAACCATTCCATCTACATAGATGGTGCACGAATTTAATTTGTAATTCAAGCAACATATTAAAAAATATTTTAATTTACCTTCGTCTTCAACGAGCGTTCATCATCAAAACCTACCCACTGATTCTCACGATACGCAAATGGTACTTGTTGTTCGGAATCCCATACAAGGGTTGTGTTGTCGGCGGCTAAAAACGAGCACACTTCGTAGTAACTCAAGAAGCCAGCTTCGTTAGTAAATTTTCCGGGTTTGCCGCCTCCTGACGCCGGAGCACCAATATCAAATTGTGTTTCGTTTACCAATTCAAAGGTTCGCCCGTAGGTCGGCATACCGATTAACAGTTTCTCTTTGGGTGCCCCCTGCTTTACCCATTCTCGTGCACTATAATCGACAGTTAATTTTTTCTGGTATCCAGTAGCCGACTCTAGGGGAAAGAGTGGTGAATTATGCCCAACAGTTCGTTCCCATTGCCCATGGAAATCATATGTCATAACGTTAATAAAATCAAGATACTTTGATATCTCAGGAACATCATAACCAGCTGCAATAGCTTCAAAAGAGGCAGGAACAGCAGCTGTTAAGAGCAACCGAGGCAGACCTGATGATTTTGCTTCACCTTCGAAAGCTATGCGAAGTTCACGTAATATATTCGCATAAGCGGCGCGGTCGTCAGACCCTCTAGGGTACTCCCAATCCACATCAAGGCCATTAAATTTGTAGTCTCGCAAAAATTCAATGGCTTCGTATACAAACTGGTTCGTACGAAATACGTTAGACGTGAGTTCCTTGAATGGCGTCGAGCCGAATGCCCAACCACCAATTGCTAATAATATTTGTAAATCTGGGTTCGTTTCTCGCAAAGCAATTACTTTTTCATAATTCTCCGAATCCTCGTCGTTAGCTTCGGCTAATTTATGATCTTTTAAAGTAGCAAAGGCGTAGACAATGTGTGTACATAGTTTGCTATCGATGCTACTTGAATCAAATTTGCCGGCGCCAGGTCGCTTTGAAGACCAACTAGTTAAATAGCAGAAGACTTGACCGGGTCGAGCTGGAAAAACAATTGAAATAATATCGACTCGGCCGGACGAAAATTGGGGGTTGTCGAGAACTTACAGTTTTGCTCAACAGCAATTAATCCAGACTTAATTTTTTGCTTTTTAGCAGGCTTACGAACTTTAGCAAGAATTTCTTCAACAGAGATTTTGATAGGTTCAGGTTTTTCTTCCTAAAATCCATTATTGTAAGTGGGTGAATATATTCAGATCATATAAATATATGGATCAAGATATGCTAATCATACAAACCTCTTCCAAGTCTTCGAACGTGGCTGCAACCTCTTCCCAGTTAACATCTTTAGCATCCTTGCCTCTTGATATTCCAAGTAATTCTTCGCGCATGGCACCGATTAAAGGATATCTAACTTGGCCCCCGCACACTTCCCCTTTAAAATCATCCATATCAATGGTCCACACCATTGCCCCTCCAAATCCATTCGCTTTAATCCAGTTCATTTTCGAACGTATGGAACGCTCGTCGTCAAAACCTACCCATTGATCGCCGTCAACTAAATAAGGAACTTTCATTTCGTCATCCCACACATACACGGCGCCGTTAAGAAGCATTTCACAAATCTCGTAATATGCTAAAAAGCCACTCTCCTTTGTGTACACACCTTCGCGTCCACCACCAGTCGCTGGAGCATTGGGTCCATGTTTCGCTGTATTTGATAACGTAAACGAACGCCCATAAGTTGGCATTCCAATGATTAATTTCTCTTTTGGAGCTCCCATTTTCGTCCACATGTTTGCTGCATTGTCAACTGAAAGTTGCTTGCGCCATTCCGAATCAGATGATGGAGCATATAATGGTGCATTGTGGCCAGTTTCACGTTCCCATTTGCCATGGAAATCGTACGCCATCACGTTAATAAAGTCTAAGTAACTGGCGATTGCGGGAACATCGTATCCACCCCGAACGTTATCTGGACCAACAGGCACAGCAGCGGACAACAGTAATCGGGGCCTCTTCATCTCTTGTGATTCTGCCTCAAAAGCCTCTCGCAATTCTTTAAGCAATAAAACAAAATTCTTTTTGTCCTCAGATCCTTTCGGATACTCCCAATCTAAGTCCAAACCATCAAAACCTCGTTTACGTAAGAACGGTATAGCGGAATAAATGAACGTTTGGCGAGTGTACCTGGTTGCAGACATTTCCTTAAATTTTTGGGTGCCAAACGACCAACCTCCCAAAGCCAATAATATCTAACCAAAAAATTTAAAAAGCTGTAATAGTGGTTCATCACTAAAAAAAAAAAATGGTTTACCTTTAATTTTGAGTTCGCTTTCTTCAAAGTCATTATGCGGTCGTATAAACCGGGAACGTTATCTTTGGTTTCGTCATTGGTTTCGTAGGAACTTAATTTTCCCTTTTTCAACCAACCGAAAGCAAAAATGACATGTGTGCATAGGTCGGCAGGAACGTCTTCGGGCACAAATTTCCCAACCTTTGTTCTATATTGGGACCAATTTGTATAATAGCAAACAATTTTTTTACTGCCATCATCAGTTTTAGTCTTTTTGCTTTTCAGACTGGAACCACTGGCCACAAGTACACTACTAGCGGCAGAAGCACTGCTGCGCAGCTTAGATTTGGGACGCGTGCGAGATCGTGTTACTGCTATAGTTGACGAGGATGTGTCTTGATCAATGCGTTTCTGCGCTACATCTGTTGATCGATTTGTTGCTTTCTTGGCGGTAACTCTGGTGCTGCGCGCAACTGGCGTAGAATCAGACGCTGCCGATTCATCAGATCCATTAGTTGGGCGTCTAAGTCTTCGACGAGTTTTGGCTACATTGTCAACAACAACAACAACAATCATTCAAATATTAAGTTCATACACAAAGCCATTGTCAGTTGGCGTTCAGCTCGAAACTTTTAAAATGAATCTTAAGAACCGTTACTATTTTTATTCGCATCTAAATTAAAATCTTATGATTAAATGACATAGTATAAATGTAGTTTCGTATTAAATCACTCGGTAGATTCGTCTGTGGTCGCTTGAAGTTTTCAAATTCAATCTCAAAATAAAAATTGTAGTTTTGGGAACAACCGAATCCGCGGCGTTAAAATTATTGACTTTGTGTGATAAGACCAATCACTCAGAGAAAATCACCCTATTTGTGGAACTTTACAACGTGACCATCGGAAAGAAGTGTGGAAAGGGAAGGGAGCGAGGGACGAAAAGGAAATGAACTTACTTTGAGCACTATCCGTTGTCGGCGAGAGAAGTACTACAATCAAACATACCACATATAAGAACTTGAATGTTCCGGCTAATATCTGAAATGATATAAAAGAAACAATTTGTTACAAACACAATTTATATTTATATGATAAAAAATAGATTTTCTCTGAATGGGTTTGTCAGTGCTCTTGCCTTATGTTGTGCAAGTACTATGCACCTTCTAATACACCTCCGTGTACACAAAACTTGTAAAGGGCCCGCAAACGATCCACTGGTTATCATTTTCGATATGACATGACAGAGATATATTTATTGTTGTGGCAACTGAAGATAATATTTTCATATTTTTGAATTGATTTGATTGACTTCTCGCCTTCTCCGCCTTAATGGTGAGAAGATAATTTTTAATAAACTGAATAATTGTCCTCTCTCTCTCTTTCTCTCTCTCTCTCTTTCTCTCTCTCTCTCTCTCTCTCTCATCTCCTTCATATTAGAACCTCACAGAGGAGTCGTTCATAATGGGCAAAAGATCGCATCTGAACTTAAGTAAATTCGATCTTTGCACTGCAAACCATTATTTAAGAAATATATGCTGTTAAACAATTCGGCTCAAGCCAAATATAACTTTGTTCGTATATTTATAAAAAAATTTTTATTTATTTATTTTGTTTTTTTTTTTACATTCATCATTTAAGTTATATAATTTATAAGTTTTGCATGAAGTTTGCATGTTCTCAAGGTCAAGCAAATTTTAATTTTCATAAAAACTTAATTGACGGCAGTTTGGTAAGTGAACGTGTTATAGGAACTTAGGAATAGCACACAACAATTGGAGAATTTTTAAAGCATTTCTTTATACTCTTTTCTTGGGAGCATTAAGGAAACATAATGAGCGACTTAATCTGGCCAGCTTAGTTTAGAAGGTGGGGAAATGTTATTGTCTTGCGCCAGAATAGAAGCCCCATCCAAACTGACATATATTATTTTGAGATCATAACAAATATATTTCGCTTAGAGACAACTTATCTATGATGAAAATAATTAGTGATTAGTGATCCGATCTATTCGATTTGTCCTGTCTATCTGATGATCGATCTACCACCACTATCAACACATTATCATTACATATTTATTCGAAATAGTGAACAGATAATGTAACCGAAATTATTTTGCTTCAAGAAGTATTGAAAAAGTGTCTCAACAACAGCAACGAATCCATAGTTATTCACAATTATTGTTTTAAAGAAATCATGCTTCCATTTCCACCTTAACACCGTATATGATTATATTGCCCTCACGGATATCGATGTGTCTTTTCAATTCTCACTTTGATATCATTTAAATAAAAAATACGAACAAAATCAATATTATTTTCTTGCTGTGTGCTATGCATCGATTTGGAGAGTATTTCGTAAATGTGTTCATACTAAAGCTTAACTAACATATGAATATATGTATATGTATTCATCAATAATTAATGCTTTTCTCGACTAACATTTCTTTTTATCGGTTGTTGTTTAATAATTATGTTTTAGGTTCCAATCGAATGGCAAACACAGCATTGTGCTGCTTGTTCGGAATGCTCGGTTCGGACCTTACTTAAGTCGCAGATCGCTACATTCGTAATTCTTGCATAATACAGTGTGTATTATATATGTAGCTTAGACCAATCAACCGTGCCATTATGTTGATGTTTATGTCTTAGGCATTCATTTAGCGTTTCATTATACAAATTTTTTTAAACATATTTAGCAACTAACCGAGATTCGTTAAATGATTTCGCAGCCTTTTATAGTTTTATCGTTGTAATTAAGCTTTTGCAGGCTAAGCGTCAATACGCTTTTTTACATCGTTGTCGCTAAAATGCTCTTAATATTTCTTATAAAATTGCAAATGCACTTGCATGTATATTTTTTTATATAAGTACATATTATATATAAATAGGCTATTAGTAAAAAAAGATATATAAAATATTAGCAAAAAAAAAAAAAAAAAAATGGTTAAATGCATTAATGTTGATAGCATTGGACAACAATACGTCTCGAATCTCAATATATAACTGGATTGACTGAAATAAATAAATAAATATTTATATATATATATATATATATATATATATACATATAATTTTGACCTCCTGAAGTTTTAATACTTTTTAGACAATTTAATTTGTATGTGTATGCATGCATAGTTTATATACGTAGGGAAAACATTAATTTTGTGATAATTGTGTGCCACTGTGTGTTTTAGCTCAGATTTAAATGCTATGCTGTGCGCTTTGTATGATCGTCATTTTTCTGCGCAAAGCCGCAAGGTCATCTAGTTTTTTTTAAAGATTAGCAAGCTGTCACCTGTTTCAAACTATTTTATTGTATTTGAAATTATCGCAGCCAATCAAATCAAATTGGAATGGATGCACTTTATCTTTAGCTATAAGCGAACTCGCTACCTGCGTGCAATACGCGTTAATATGCGAAAAAGGCATCAACTTGGTATTTAGTGCCTTAATGTATATAACATTTTTAAAATAAATCCAACACAGGGGCCATATTGGACTTACCATATGCTTGGCACTTTTAAAAGTCCGTTCGTAATTACGGTCAAAAAACGTTGCGAAGAAAGTTCGCCCACTTCACTTTCATCAGTTTTTCAAAAAACTTGGAAATTTTGGTAATTATGGACGATGACAGTACACATATAAATGTAATTGATTCTTTGACGACTTTTTGTCTATAACGGGAAAATGTTCAATGTTTGTCAGTGGAACATAGTTCCACAGTTTTATCTTCAAAAAAACTAAATAAATATATATATATATATATATATTATTCTTCTATTACTAATATAATATATATAATATATATATATATACACAGTTATATATATATATATATATATATATAATATATAATGTCAGCGTTGATTGAAGGAAAAAAATTTGTCCTTCACTCTGCATACCTGCGACAATTTTCCTCCTTTTCCTTGCAGAGGAGGGTAGCCGAAGTATGTAGTGGAGTTGGAATAGGATTGGTCAACCCCTCATATTACTTATATACTTATATACTTCCATCTCTAAAAGACGAAGCAAAGTAAAAAAAGCAGGCAGAGTCGCGTGGCCCGGTTAGACAGGAAAATTTTGTCTTATGGCCTCGATTGCTTTTCACTTAAGATGAACTCATGTGTATGTGCAATATGTGTATATCGGTGGTTCGTTCGTTCCTTACTAATCACGATTCTAAAAGTGTAACTAAAAGAACAAGCTTACTTTTGAAATCGTTTCTTATTGTTTGCAACGGGGTCAATTCGAAAATCGATAAGATCCACGTCGATCCATAATTCCGTTTGCAATTAATCTTAAAATTGTGAAATTTTTCATTTATAACCTGAAATTTTGTATTGAATTTTTTCTTTGCTCAGCTCGAAAGTCCGCTAAATCGAATCAGTTGTTCGCTCGCAAACTATGCATATTATATTTATATATGGGATCGTTTTTAGTTTGGCTAACCGGCTATATGATAAGACATACGAACGATATATCGAATGACCGGAGGAATCTCGATTCGTCTTGCAGTCAGTCAATGCAGCATTGGATATTAAAAGATTCGGCTCAAGCTTCACTTTTAGTTGTGACTTATATAAAAGTTCAGCTTCAGCTTCAATTCAGTTCAACCTTTGACGTTTGGATAATAGCAAAAATTGACACAAAACACATTTACTAATGCAATTAGCGCATACATATATATGTAATTTTTCTCTTGCCTTTCAGTTAATAACGATTCAGCTATTGTTTCCATCTTTAATCCAATGCTAAATCTAAAGCGCATCGCTATGAAAGACGATGTATTACATTTTTGATATGTATAAAATGTCAAATAGACCTTTGCATCGTAATAATAATAATACATTTATAAACAAATTTTATTCATTTGTTTAGTTATAATGAATAATTTTTCGTCACATCACCATCAACACTTCTATTATGAGCGCAACTATAAGCGATATATTTTAACCGGTTTAAAAGTCAACTTATTTTTGAAAAATTTAAAAGCTAATGGATACGAATATGCTTACGACATGAATCACAATTTGAGAAAACATTTTTTCAAAATTCAAAAACTCCAAGCACGGTCTTCTTATAAAGTGCCAAAAGCCAAAATGTCATCAATCTGATAATACGAGCAACTTGAACTTATTCCAAATATTTCGAAAAATCGAAATTCTAATAGCATTTGATAATCAAAATTTATTTAGGATAAGTATGGATCGCGTACATTTACTTTTCGGATCTCATCCAATAAAACGGTTCTCATCATCAAAGTAAGTTTTCATATATGTGAATAAATTTTAATATTTAATATGTTAAAATAAAAGTGAAGTGATAATCTTTGACATATTTGACCAAGATCGGTTCACATTTCAGACCCATTCTCGTGAAAAGCAAGCGAAAATAATCAAATAATTGCATTCAACGCAGCAATGTAGGGTATTTAATGATCGTCTTTGCCGACAGCGATGTTTTCACTTATTTTTACACTATCAAAGCAACAACGACTTTCGAAACAATATCAATCCGTATTTATCCGTATATATATATGTATATATATTCGCGGTGTTTTCACCTATTTTTCCTACCATCGTAAGTACGTAGCTATGTACGTACGTATTAATCATACTCGACAGAATTTGTCATACAAAATATATTAAGCTCACACGGTATTTATCTGATATCTATCTATGATGTTTATTTATATATATATATGAAAGTCTTTTCATTCAGATCGGGATCGTTCTTACCATTATTTCCTATATGAAGCCTTATTTTGAAAATGTCGTTATATAAAAGCACATTTTTCCCGACAAAGATCAGCGACAAGTAGTGTCTTGGTATACTAAAATAGTATGGAAACGGTTTGTATACTTTCCTGTGCATAACATAACCTCTTATTATTATTTTCTATATAGAATATAAACGTTTAACGTGGTAACAAGTTGTATTTGTTAGCGTTGTCTTAAATTCCTAAGTTTTGAATGTGATAGGCCAAGTGATGCAGGATAAACCATAAATAGCTCCGGATAGTTGGGCGAAGTAATTGCATCAATCACCTTTGATTGAATATCTTTTTTAAAAAAAAAAAGACAACATTTCTTACGATATGGTGACTGGATGAGAGGGTAGAGTTGTTTCATAAGCGTGGTCTGCACGTGCAATACACGATACATGGTTGTACGGCCGTACAGGCGTAACTCCATAAATGATTAACTCGTTCCACATGATCTATAGTTGGCATTATTGAAAGCATGAGCATACGAACCAAATCAGTTTAGTTAGATATTGGATCTGAACTTTTCAGTTGGATAGACTAGTGGGCCCTCAACGATTATTTTCATCGTTTTGAAAGGGAGGAGAATAGTTATTTGTACATTGGTATGTAAAAATGGATGAGACTTGATTTGACCTTTACTTACTTTAAATCGCATCAGCAAACCGCAGCTTAAGCACGGCTTCGTTCTTTCGTTTGAAAGCAACTAAGCCGATCAAACGATCGCGATGAGAATGGATTATATCCATTATGTTATGAATTAAATTTGTAGTAAAAAAAAATAAATAAATAAAATAAACAGAAAAAAGGCAATAATAACGAGAAAGAATTATTTATGCAAAATGATCGAAAGAAAATTTGCCCCCAATTGCCCGTCAAGAGAAGATGAAGATGAAAGGACAACCGTACGGACATAACTAAAAGCGATTACTCTACAAAATGTTGGTACACTTAGCATATTTACCGCAACGTAGACATGGTCGCGTTGCAAATCGCAAACTAATTCACAAAATCTGCAGAGATAATTCCATCCGTCGTCCTATGTTAGAAATTGGAATTAGTAAAACTTGAAACGCGGATGGCAAACTTGACATTTATATTCGTCGTTCGTGAGTCTACAAATCAGGTTTGCGAATGCGAGCGATCCGTGAACGTCCAACTACGTGTAAAATTGATGAAAGGCAAGAAAACAAAAGTCTTCTCCGAATGTATTATAAAACATGATGCGAATATTTATCAAGGCCATCTAATACTTAGATGCGAAAATGCTCTTAATCATCTTAGTGAAGACTCGATAAAGGTGAGACGAGTATCCAACCTTTGCGTCAATATGACTTTCGTTACCGTTATTGTTGTGATGTTTCTTTTGCTATCACATATCCATTCCCCGCATTCATCGTCTCAGCGAAACCTTAGAAATTATTGTTTTTCTTTTTGGTTTCCATTTCTTTTATTTTTTTTCTTTTTTAATTTTTTTTTGTTTGTTTTTTCTTTTTTTTTTTTTTTTCTTTGAATATATTAGAGAGACTAAACCGGATTGTGATTAAAGTGAAAGGCAAAATAAGTTTATAGCGTTTCAAATTTCAATCGGGAGGGAGGGAGGGAGACGATTAATCCATGGAGGATATACGTAAATATGTGTATAGTAATAAAGAAAGAAATGCCTGCACATACTTACACTCTGTGTGAACATGTGCAGGGTACGTGTACTTGTATTGCAATGCAAGCATTAAGACACTCACTCACAAATCGAATAGGAAGTGGAAATGTTATTTGCATTTTTTGTAGAAAATCAGGTTTTTATTTCATTTAAGTGTATATGCAGCTAAAGACGCTGATATACATGCGCTGACTATAGCTACGTACAAATGAATGGCCATAAGTCATATTTGTCGATGCGAGAGAAGGCGAGAGTCTTAAAATTTAAAATCTGGACAAAGAAAATGTATAATGACTGGTCCCACACTAGCCGTAGCAGTTACCGATCAATGACGATTAAAGCGATCGAGAATTCCAATAACCTTAACTTTTCTTTATGTCGTTCAGTCTTTTTCTGATGCCGACACACTCTAATTTTAAACAAATAGAAGGGTCAATATGTTCTCTTCTTTGTTACTCTTAAGCAAATTGAAAAGGTTGTGAGGTCGTAAATGCTAACTAACTGTTGCCACTAACTGATTGATCAGTTCTGAATAAAATACAAATTTTTCTATTCAAAAACGTAAGCAAGCACTTGTGTTACGTTGTTATGTATGTTAACATGTATATGTAAAAATGCAATGCAGCTTACATTTCGTCAAATTCGAATCGAATTGTTAGCGAGATAGCGAAATGGAAGCACGCCACACGATGCTGCTCGTAAATTTTCGAGGACGATCTGTAGCCTACAAGAAAAGTTCCAGTCTTTTGTACTCAAAATATCCCGCAAATCATGCATTTCTCAAATGACACTCATCTTGGAGTAGACGACTAAAACACCGCATTAAAATACGATTATTCTTAGTTATGCTTGTGACTGCATATATATATATATATATATATAACACCACACATGCATTCAATGCATCTATCAATTCATTACATTTTTTATGTTTAAGCACAAGTCTACCGATTGTTCGCTATTTCTTGCTTTTTGCGAAATTTGTATTTTTGCTTTGTTGGTTATGTTTACTGTGGCTATTTTTGATCTCCTACCCGTCGCCGGAGTATGCTCATCTTGTCATTTCGTTCAGTGCGAATCTATTCGATCTACTTCGATTCGATACCTCCCCTATCCATATGGCATTTAGTTAAGATCGATCACGCCATTATGCCCTCAAAGATGTAACAATTGTTGCAAAAATGTCCATTAATTTATGCGCCTTCTGTCACTTGTCACTTGTCACTTGTAAATGGCCCATGCAGCGCTGCAAAGAGAATTAGCCGTGTGTGCTACTTGGCTACTGAATGTATTCTGTAATCCGGTATGTCGGGCGTGAAATGGGATGCGAATGCTTTTCAATCGAAAGTCAATTTTCCCCAATTTGTCAATTTTCTAATCAAGAATTTGATGTGTGCGCGTTAGGCTGGAAATCTGCGAATATCTTAAGAAATACATTTTAATAAAAATTCGTTTAACGGACTCAGCTCCATTACTAGATGCGTGAATAGGTGGGTTCGGTGCACGTGTTTTTACTAATACAATTATTATTCACTATAATTTATAGTCGGCTAACTGGTGGCAATAATGGCCTCACCTAGGACATTATCCGCATGAGTGTCTATTTTTTTTCCTCATTTTTTTCTTCGTGTCTTTGTTAAGACGTCAATCATCTGAAATTCGTCTTAAAACGAATGAAATTTTTTACGTATGTTTTGTATTTTCTGACCAATTTCTGAAAGAGACACCAATTCGTGCGCACACATACATATATGTATACATACTTTCGACGCTTTCAAATGTTTGTTTATCATTATAAGCAGACATACATATATATGCATTTTTGAGCGAATTTCTAATCAAGCTTTAGGTGTTCGCACATTGTTCACTGTTGCGGTATGCTGCTGGGTAAGTATAATGTATGCTACTAATATGCCCAATAAAAATCGATCAGTCAACAAAGACACGTACATTCGTGTCTGTGTGTGTATGTGTGTGTGTGTGTATGTGTGTGTGTGTGTGTATGCGTGTGATACATATTTTCTGTACGCTGTCACTTAGAGTTCAATAATTTCTATAGATTTGAGTTCAAATCAAATAAATATATATATATATATATATATATATATATATACATATGAAAGTTAGACTTATTGTCAACTTCTCCTGAGTATTTCTTTTCAAAGGCTCGCTCACAATCTAAGTGCTTTTTAATCATTTTTTTAGAATGCAAATCCATTTCTAAATTCAATGCGATTCAAATGAATAATAGCAAGAAATTATTTTCCTTTATTTTTTTTTTTTACTATAACCAAAAGAAAATCTAGGGGACACTGGTGAAGGAAGTAACAACTCATGGAATATTTCGAGCTATTTGTAGGTTTGGTGGGCTTGGATTTTATTCGATGGAAAATTGCATTCTTCAAAAAGGCGGGGAGGGGGTCTATTTCAGATTTGTGGACTCCTTGTTAGCCTCCTTCAACACTTTTCTTATTATATTGCCATTATACTTAATCAACATGAAGCAAAATTTTTCAATTATCATTTTCTTTTCTTTTTTTTTTTCTTTTCATTGAATTCAATCAGTGATAACGATAATCGTTTTATAAGATAGGTCGAAATAGTGCTATTCATATAGTGTTCCCTGGTAGACTAACGATAGGATATCTGTAAATAGATAAGCTTATGTCTTTTTTTATCACAAGTGAAAAATTTTTTTTTTGAATTTCGAGTGCAATGGCGATAATTATTTTTTCAATTTTCTGGGGAAAAAATTTCACGATATCTTTATTTATGCGTCGCAAGAAGTATCAATGTGAAATGTTTGCTGGGTACGCTCATTACCGAAGTTCATACTTGTGTCCGTATATTCGGCTTTGTATTTAAACTTTTGGATATATATATATATATATATATATATACATATCTGTGTGTCTGTCTGTGTGCAGATATATGATGTGGATATGTTTTCATTGAAAGCGAATGTGTTTCGAAATATTTATATAAACATTTATATTTACATATACACATGTCTGTATTTATATAAAGATATACATATATATGTGCATAAAATGTATAAATTTGAAAATAAAATTGGTTAACGATTATGAAGGGAATGTGTTTTTTATTTTTTTATTTTTTTTTTGGTTAAGCGGCATCATTATCTCTCGCCTAGTGTCCATTATTGACGATCCCGCCATCTAGCGGAGATAATTTATTAACTTCTTAACGAATTTGAAATATAAAAACATTCAAAAATTATATTATTATCATTATTATTAGCTAGTTTTTTTTTTTCGAATTTTTTCAAGCATAAATAACAGAAAACTATTCTTTCTTTTCCAAGCACTGTTTTAAAAAACAATTTAACTTTCAGCAACAACTATGTACATAGTTACTCTTTGCAGTGCCGAACGGGCTCGTGTGTCTCGTGTACAGAAAAACAATAATTTATTGTGTACTCAGTGCTATGTTTAATGTGACACACTTTTACAAAAACTGTCGATTTAGATCTTAGCAATATATACATGCATATATATATATATATATATATATAGATCTACAGATATATATATATATATAAATATGTATATATATGTGTGTATGTTTGTAACTGTACATACACTATATGAAATCCTTAATTCTTTGTTCTGAGATTGCGAAATGAAAAATATTTGCTCTAGCAATGGCAAGAACAACAATTTACCCAAAGCAATGAATGATTTGGAAATCAAATAAAAAGTGGTATATCTAGTTTAGCTAGATTTCACTTTTTATGGAAATGGAAAAACAGTGTTGGAACTGTACACTCATTTTTTTAGTATTTTTAATTAAAGTTTCTGCTATTTTTGCCCATTTCTTACATTGTTTCGTCCAACTTACCATATTATTAATGGTGAATACAAACGGTCTATAAGAGATAAGTAGGAATGCTTTGCTTTTATCCTTTCCGAAGCTTAAGTAGTTTATAGAGACTTTCAAACTGCTCGGAATTCTCAAAAACCAACAAAATATACACGAAATGCAAAAGAACACAAAAAAAAAAAAAAAAAAATATATATACAAAAAAAAAAAACAAAAACTTTATACTAAACAAATCGAATTAGAGTTAATAACATTTGAATCTTGAATTAGTTTTTATGAAACTTGTATTTTATGAAATTTACTTTTATGAATATGAAATGAAAGACTTAATTACAATAAAAGCTTCAGTTTCTTTTTTCACTTCTGGATCAACAATAATCGTTGCTATGATCCCACCGACTGAATCGAATGTTTAAAGCAATGATTGAACACTGAAACGGTAACACTTCACAGCAAGAAATAAATTGTCAGTGGTGTCTTGAACAAATGAAAAGCTTAATGCATTTGATGTGAGCCAACATATGAGCGTATGCAGAGTTTTTTTGCATGAATGTGTATCTAACGAGAGCCGGGTGCAATACACAAGCCAAATAAATGTCTAAGGCGAATGGGCGATAAAAGCACTCGTGGTGGTAGCTTTTCTCTATTTTTTTGCAAGATCTCTTCAAGACGGCGTGAGTTGTATTTAAAGCCACGCTTTTACATAAATTAATCGATTTTCACTCCGTTTAAGCGCAACAATGTATACGTTACTGAGTCAACCAGTTTTTCTGCGTACGTCCATCTGTCTTTTGTCAGCGCTTTCATTGTCTCAACCTCGGCTTGAATTTGCAATGAAAAGAATGGAGCTCGAATTTCGCCAAGATAATAATAATCTAAATAACGCACTTCCATACGTCAAGCAGTATTCTAAAAATTTTTTGTCTCTTAGTCATTTTAAAAAATATCTTTTAATTTTCATAGCAGTGCTAAATATCCCCACAACATAGAATTTAAAGCAATATTCTTTCTAATTGCTCTTTGTCGAACGACCTTAAAAGACTCAAGAAAGAAACTTGGTCATTATATTTTTTAATGCATACATTTTCGCGATTTTGGACACAAACCGGGTGGAATTTTGGATACAAACCGAAAGGAATTTTGGTTATAAACCGAGCAAGCCAATGACAATTTTTTTACAATATATTACATATTTTGCAGCTGGCAACGTTTCCATTTTTGTTGGGCACATACATGCAAAATTCTTGATAATTGTATACGCTTATTCTCAAAGGGGCACAATCCATGCAAAATGATTGAGAACGAATATGCGTTTATTCTCTGGTAGCCAAACACCTGATATTCACAATTACTACAAAGATGTTTATGATTAAAAATTCTACATGAAGACCATAGCATGATTTTAAAAAGGATTATTATTAAAAACAATAGTGTTATACAAATAATCGTACAAACACCTTAAATTAGTAGTATGCACGCAACTTTAACACTTTAGCCGAATCTAATTGAACGTTGCTAAAAACGACCCCAAAAATGCAACAATGTTGGATAACTAACTAATAATTATTTTTGTGAAAATGACTACAACAATTTTAAAGGTTTTTAAACATTGATTTAGTCGTGGTTCCCACAACTTACGCATTATAGAACAGTGGCAGCACATAAAAACGTATGTATTTACCTTAGAAACTTATATTTTCTTATGGGCCAACTATCGACAACATTCCCACCGACATAAACTTATCTTAAGGATTTCCTATTAAGCGTTTACTTTTTTTTATTAAATTTGCGTATTTTTACCTATTGCGCTCCAATAACTTGAAAAGACATTTTGCACTTTTGTAAATAACTTGAAATATTCCTACGTAAGTATATTGATATAAAATATTCGCCTAGGGTGAATCCAGAATACCCCCAACGTAACTAGCCGAAAAACGTCTAATTTGCGTTTATCGAAATATCTTTGATTTAAGATCGATATCAGTTTTTGCCGGTAAAAAGCGAAGTTTTAGAATTTCATTTGCCGATTTGCATAGTATTTACATTATGTATATTAATTACATACCGAAAAATTTTATTCGAAGTCTTAAGCTTTATATAGAATGGCAATCAGTGTATTACTTGTTACCACCGGACATAAAAGAGGATTTCGTCTAGATGCCCAAGTAGTTGATAAATAATCAATCAATTTAACGTCAACATATCCTCTATATTAGGAACCTATTATTAATACTTTCTAGCGGAAATACAATACAATACAATACAATACAATAGGTAGCATCATCATGCGCAATCTATCTACGGCTTTCGGAATATTAAAATAATAACACAAAGCCTCGAGAATTAGGAAACAATTTCGAAAATTAAATAAATAAATGATTTCTGCATCATACAGTAAAAAATAAAACTAATTATCGTTAAAGCTTTATAAATTTATTTATTATTTAATATGCGACTGAGAGGACATTATATTATTTGCAATAATTATATTTGGATTGGTCCCTCAGCAGATATAGCCATTTCGTTATATTACACAGCTGTTTATTGTAGTGTTGCAAAGTTCAATTCTATAGTGTTTTGTTAGGTTTTTTTTTCTTCACGAATGGGAAATAAGTCTGACAGATAAAATACAACTATTAAATTTGGGCGAATTTAATATACGGCGAAATAAAAATGGAGTCGAAAATTAATAATGGCGAACGAATGTCTGAACGTCTTAATTGTAAAATAAGAAAAAATTCATATTTAAAGTGAAAAAAATAAACCTTTAACTACAATAAAGCAAATAAATCACAATATTTTTTGTTATTAGATATTTCGGGATCAGCATAAAAATCATATCAAAGAAAAAAGTCTAAGAGCGGCTCAGTTTTAATAGGTGATAAAAATTTTCGTGGGAAAGAAAACCGAAGAAGCAGTAAGAAAGCAAGTTAAAACCATGACCCAAGTAATTAAAACGTGTATAAAAGTAAAGATTGCTCATTAAACAATATAAGTCAGTGTGGTTTTTCTTAAAGAAAAAATATGCTATGTTTGCTTGTCTATTCTGAGCAGTTCATGAGGCTGCTGGATGTGTGAGTGGTTAAAGCAAACCAAGTTAAACTATAAATTGATCGCAGTATTTCGTATTCCGCAAACTTTGTCGTCATCACTAATGCTACTTATTGTTCAATTATGAATTGGAAACAATCCTCAATAAAAGCGGTCAATTATGGCGGGAATTAATTCACGCTTTCTCGTGGTGTTTTATTAAAATAGTCTACATAACTGGATATATAATATTGCAAAAGGCAAGCGAGTAATGAAGTAAAAAAATATTTAAAATATAGATATGTTAATAATATGATATCACTATGTGCTAACCATTGACAATCTGCTGCCATCAACTGCGGCGAAATTATAAATTACATATATATCTTTGTCCTCACTTATATTTATTATTTAGTAATTTTAATCAGTAGAACGCATTAATGGACTGGCTGTAAGGAACATATGTATGTACATGTTATGAATCCTACAGTCTATATCCACAGGTTTTCGTATTCCCATTCTATTTGTGAAGTATGAACGACAATGCTGATGGGCTTTTTGTTTAAATAAGGTGCATAAATTACGGTTGGAGTACTTCAAAATTTTTGTGAGAGTATAATTCCATTAATTTTGTGGAACTTTCTCAAAAATATTAATATAGAATTAACTAAATTGGAATTTGTTATATGCAAGTATGTTTTTTTTGTTTTCTTTCCTTTTATTCTGTTTTCACACTCTTTCGTAAACAAACGTTAATATTGAATTACGGTCGTTCCGCAATGACGATATAAGGTGCTTAAGAGTTCCCGAAATTACGAAAATTGTTGTTATAAAACGTTCACACACACATTTGCAGTTCTCAAAATTACGATAACTATGTATCTGGCCGTTTGTTTGTTTGTTTTCTTTGTTGGTTTGCGTCTGAGCTGTAGCGAAGTGTCATTTTTGTGAAAATAATGTAAGCGAAAAATGAAAAAAAAATTTTTTGACAGAAAAAAGGAGTAAGAAAGTAATAGAAACAATATCCAGAGAACTGAAAGAATTTGCAAAATATTATAACCTTCAACAAAACCTAAAAATTGTTTAAAATTTATAGCGAATTCAGTAACAATAGTTTTAGAGGAGCCAAACAGAAAGGCAGACAAGCGTTTATTTAGTTTTGTCTGGTAAAAGTTTAGTGGTATACGTTGAAAATCATTTCAGTATCATGTGTGTGTGTTTCTGTGTGCCAAAAATTCCAACACCTTGATAATAAATGCTTCTGTACAAGCTTTGGAAAACTTCTTATTTCAAATAACACTAAAGATTTAAGAAAAGCATATATTGTGAGTGAAAATAATCATAAATAAAGCCATAAATAATACTTATTGTGCGTGGAAGGTATAATGAAAATAAAATACACATATACACACACAAAGACAGAAAATATATGTTTGAACGAGCGAATCTTAGTGCACAACACACGGCGAAACTGCCAAGCGAATATAATGAAAAAAAATTAATAGAAATCATTCAAAAATTGCTTTTGTAATGAGAAAAAGTCTTAAATGTAAGTTTTTCGCCTATCCCAAAAACTTGAAAAACATTTTAATGTAATTTTTGGCATACCGTCACAATGTTTTTGCGTTGTAAACATTATGAAAATAAGTATCAGAAGGAAAGTACACGCCTTTGCGCATTAGTGCGTTTGTTGCACGCCAACTAAACTACCACTTTAGAAGGAATTTTGGGCGGGGAGGGGGAGGGTGGCGGGATCTGAAAGATGAGTTTGTATGTGCAAAATAATAATTAAAGAAGGAAATAAATTTGTAATCTAGTGAAGTAAATAACTTAATTTACCATGTTTTGTAATTCCTCAACAAGTTCTTAATTTACACAGCTCCCAATTTTTATTATAGAGGATATTCGCATTATTGCAGGTCTAAAATGAGGTTGTGAACAAAACAGTTTCCAGCACTCAAGACACATACACCAAGCAATAGAATATTGCAATATAACGAGGAGGAAAGAAAAGTTTGTGTTGCTCTAAACTAACAACAACAACGGCAATAATATACATACATGTGTTTACAATTTGTCTTGTTTAAAAAATGTCACAAAGAGGTAAACGCGGCAATCATTTGCATCATTCACGTCTTGATGTTGAGCCCCAACCGCCTCCCACGAAACGGCGCAAAGGCCGGCCGCCTAATAGTGGTGGCGGCGGCACAACCGGAGGACTTAATGGGGGTGGCGGCGGTAGTGGTTTAGGGAATAATGCAATTAGCAGTGGCAACAGTGGCACATCAATAAATTTTGGCAATACTAATGAAATCGGTGCGCAGACACCGGGAGCAGCTGTTGGGGTTACAGACGAGCTGCCCAGCTCAGCAAAAGTAGCTGGATCTTCTTCAGCCATTGCATGGCAAGCCCGCTCAGTAGCTGATATTAAAATGTCAAGTATATACAACCGAAGTTCCACAGAAGCACCCGCTGAACTCTATCGGTTAGATTTTTATAATTACATTGACTATATGTTCCCTTTTTAATATTTTATCTTAACTTTCAGGAAGGATCTCATTAGCGCTATGAAATTACCAGACTCTGAGCAATTGGCAAATTTTGAATATTTGGTAGTTAATGACCAATGGAAACAAGAGTGGGAACGTGGTGTTCAGGTCCCCGTTAATCCCGATTCTTTACCGGAGCCATACGTTGAAGTTTTGTCTGAACCTATCGTACCAGCCGCTCGAGATTTTAAGCTGTAAGCCTTAATACTACTTACATAAATTTTTGTAGTAGTTTTTATTTATAAAATGCGTAATTTGAATTGTAGTCCAAAAAATCGCTTCCTGCGCATTAGCAAAGATGATACGTACTCACCGGAGTTGCATTGTTTGACCAATGTGGTCGCATTAGCTGAAAACATTTGCGCTTACGACACTGATCAAGTTGATGAGGCTTGGCTGAAGTTGTATAATGCAGATCGTGCCCGATACGGTGCCTTTTTAATCAGTGAGACGCAGTTTGAACGCGTCATAGAAGAGCTGGAGGTAATTTCTAAAGAGCAATAAATTTTTCATAAATGTACATTTATAATAACTTTCCTCCTCAGATACGGTGTTGGGAACAAATCCAAGTAATTCTAAAGAACGAAGAAGGCCTTGGAATTGAGTACGATGAAAACGTGATTTGTGATGTGTGTCGATCGCCCGATTCAGAAGAAGCTAATGAAATGGTTTTCTGTGATAATTGCAACATTTGTGTACATCAAGCATGTTATGGTATTACCACAATTCCTTCAGGTAATAGCATAAGAAGGAAATATTTTTCGGAACATAAATAAAGAATTTCCTACTATAGGACAATGGTGGTGCCGAACGTGCTCGATGAAAATTAAACCAGAGTGTGTGTTATGTCCAAATAAGGGTGGTGCAATGAAATCAACGAAATCTGGAAGGCATTGGGCTCATGTGTCCTGTGCACTCTGGATACCTGAAGTCAGTATTGGATGCGTGGATCGTATGGAACCAATAACAAAAATCTCTAGCATTCCTCAAAGTCGTTGGCATTTACTTTGTGTTCTTTGTCGAGAGCGTATTGGTGCTTGTATACAGTGCTCTGTGAAGACATGTAAGACAGCATATCACGTGACCTGTGCTTTTCAGCATGGTTTAGAAATGCGTGCGATTATTGAGGAGGGTAATGCTGAAGACGGCGTCAAATTACGCTCGTACTGTCACAAACATAGCGTTAGCAAAGGGAAGAAGGAGACCAACAATCAACATGGCAGTAGTTCAGGTTGTAAGAATAAAATTGCATCAGGCATGGGAGGTTCCGGAACTGAAGACGACGATTACCGCCGACGCAAGAATCGTAAATCAGATATGACTTCGGAAGAGCGAAATCAGGTTCGAGCACAACGTTTACAGGTTAGTATTTAGGACTAAAGCATATACCAACTATAATTTTTTAAATTTATAAAACAGGAAGTTGAAGCTGAATTTGATAAACACGTAAATATTAAAGACATAAGTTGCCATTTGTTTGATGTTGACGAAGAGGCCATTGAAGCCATTTACAACTATTGGAAGTTGAAAAGAAAATCACGGCATAATCGTGCCTTGATTCCTCCAAAATCTGAGGACGTAGAGATGATTGCCCGTAAACAAGAACAACAAGATATTGAAAATCACAAGCTTGTGGTTCATTTAAGACAAGATCTGGAGAGGGTACGAAATCTCTGTTATATGGTTAGCCGAAGAGAAAAATTATCTCGTTCGTTATTTAAACTGCGTGAACAAGTGTTCTACAAACAAATATCTGTGCTCAGTGACGAAAGTATAGCTAGCGACGGAATTAGTAAGTGTGTTGATGAACAATTTAGAAACGCTGTCATATATGCAAATGATGGTCCCACGCTCTATGACAAGTTTTATTCCTCCGGTGAAAAAAATACGCCGTGCCAATATAAAAGCTTGGAATATATACTAGAGAAATTGGTAGGTAATATGAAGAGCGGAGCAAAGAACAGCAGGAAAGTCCGAAGAGCATCCGCCTCACCTATAAAGCGAGCTAAAGCGAATACAGCATCCGCATCTTTGTCTTCTGGAAACACAGTAGACAAAAAGATACCCAAAAGAATCAATAATGGTGCCATATCAGCGATAGCACCATCGGCAACATCTACAACCACTAAGAATTGTATTGCAACTAACGATAGTAAAATTACCAACGAAAATCAACTTCAAAAAAGACGTGCAAGCATTCACAATGCAAATGCAAGTCGTCAAAACACTTATCCGGTTGTTACAAATAAAGTAACTGAAGCTTCGGCAGCAGTAAGTTCCAATGAAGCGATTCTGATTTCAAGAAGTCAGACTTCTTATGTTGAAAGTACTTCGCGGTCAATATCAAAACCTAATAAAGTTCAAGTGAAAAATCTCGAAGAAAATTCTTCTTCTAACTCATCTGGCAGTTCGTCTTCAGACGATGACGACTCTTCATCAGATAATGGATCGTCTTCGGATAGTGGCAGCAGCAGTGGTATGCAGAGTGTATGTAGTTCATCGCCAACTGATTCCTCCTCAAGCGACAGTGAAACAGCACAATCATCAACGGTGCGTAAGCCGTCGCCACGAAAAATAGCACAACAAAAGAGGCAAAGCTATTCCCGCTCTTCCGTTGACGTTCGAACAAAACAGAGGAGGAGAAGCGCCATGGCGACTTCTTCCGAAGCAGCTGTTTCCGCTAAAGAAGCAAATACAGTATCAGAAATAACGACAGTCCTTTCATCTGCCAGTGAAAACGAAGCTGACAGGGTTACGAGGGAAAATATTTCGTATGTACCTGCTAAACAACAACAACAATCTAAGTCAAATACAAATGCACAGAAACTTACGGAGACTTGTAAAGAAATCGCCACATCGGCACTCACATGTCTTTCAGCGGAAAAAGAGAAACTAAAGCACAAGGACATCATGAATTCACCTATGATAAAACGTTCCAAATTAGAGGGGAAAGGTATGGAAGAGACGGCCTTCAAAGGCGATAAAAGCAAAACGGTAGCTTGTCGAAAGCCTATGGGCGATCAAATCTACTCTGATTCTAGTAGCTCATTTGACACCGAAGACAATGACAAAGATGATCGAACAGCTGAGAGTAATGTAAGCGATTCGCAAAACCAGCAAACAATTCGAACCAAAGCTGCTATGAAAGAGTTTACTTTACAGCAGCAAACGTGTCCTAAAACACAAAAACATCCTTCTAATGCCAAAAAGCCAATTAAATTGAATTCATCGTCAAAGACCACTGAATCTCCTACAAAGACCCATAAAAGGGACTTAACGTTCAGCTGTCAAAGGAAATCTGATCAAAAGTCACATAAGTTCATTGCAGATTTGCTGGTTGTACCGCAAAGGCAAGCGGCTAAAAAGGCATCCGAAAATATGCGATCGACGAACTTCAATGCTTCGGCAACAGCGACTTCTCTCCTTTGTTCTAATACGGGAAGCAATGCTCGAGAATGCGATATTAAAGCTCGCGATATGGCGGTTGCGATAAAACAGAAGGATGAGAAATGCGATAAATCACGCAATAAAGATAAATCAACCGGATCCATTTCAGTTAAAAGTAATGAGGCAAGTGATAAGCCAAATGTGAATAAACGTGGTCGTCCGCCGAAGAACAATAAAGAAATTTTTGAAGGGGTTGCATTACTGCCAAATAATCGAAGGGATCAGAATCCGGACCGCGAAAAGAAAACAATAGTATCGATTGCTGCTGACCAAATAGAACAACAAAGTGCCAAATCAAGCACAAGTCATTCCCAAATATCAAGCGATATTACGCAAAAGAATATACTTGTTGCTTACGTCCCTCAACGTCAAGCGGCGAAAAAAGCCGCTGAGCAATTAAAGAGTAGTAATAAGGCTGCAGTTTCTACGGAAATATTAGCCTCCGATGAAAAAGAACGCATCATCAATGAAAAAGATACCAAGTTGAGAACTCCTGAAACACGTTCGAAAGTGACCACAAGACGTATGTCTGTTCGTGAAAATTTGCCGCTGCCTAATAAGGAGCCAGTAATAGTTTCTACCAATAAAGATCTCACAAGTAATAGAAATCGTTTGAAAGATGATGTCTCACTCGTTCTAGCGACTCCGAAACAAACTATACAAGATAAAAAATTGCCTAAACTTTTAGTGACCTCAAGTTCAGAGAGTGGCTCTAGTTCCTCCTCTTCAACTTCAGAAGGAAGCGGTAGTACTAGTAATAGTGAAAGCAGTTGTTCCTCGTCTGAAGATGATGATGCAAGTGACGCTGAAACTGAAAAGAAAATAAATCCAATCGAGCGGTCGAAAGCGGCTTGCGAAAAAAGTCCGTGTAGAACAGAGGATGCCGGCGTAACACTCACTACATCAATTGCAATCGGTGCTAGTCACAACTTGACTCCAGCTCAAATTTCTTCACAAGCACAATCCCAGCAAAATAATACTAAAATAGATAACACGAAGATCACTGCAGAAGGTGTTGAATACCAAAAACACGGAAAAGACTACACTTCTCATGAGGAACAATCGATAAATATTTCAGTAAGCTCTTCATTGCGTACTCGTGCGCAGTCACGGTTATCACCTGCAAAATATGTGCAATCGGAATACAAAGCCATAAACAAACAACAAGGATTATCAGGAAGCGAAAGCTCGGATAACAAACCAAAGAAATCGAATGAAGCTTCAGTGGAAGCTACTCAATTCGACAACAATGACATCGTAATGGACAAGGAGAAACAAATGGAGGTGTCCCACAACACATCGAATGAAGTTTCTATAGCCTACTCTGGCAAAATATGTGAAAATAATACGCTAATAACGTCTAGCAAAGACACGCAACGGGATTTGCTTGATAAATTATTGGTTAACAATACAAAGGAATGTGCGCCGTCAAGTGAAATTGAATATGTTAAGATCATTCAGGAAAAAGAATCATCGAATATGTTAAGTACTTTGACAGAACCTGTAATCCCAAGAAATTGTGATGAATGCATTGAAGTTCCAATGGAAATTGATGAAGAGCTTACCACTGTTCAGACGCAGGCGACTTTGTCCGGTGAAGGTCGTGCATCAGCGAAACTAGATGAGATATTGGTCGATTTAGACGATCGGCCCCCTGCGGCACCAATACCAGCGTCTCCAGTTCCATCATCGGTGTGTTCAAATGACGATGAAAACGAACAACAATCAAATAATAGTGATAATAATCAAAATGACAATAGTAAGTTACGTTCCCGTAAACGTCGAAGGCGTAGGAGACGGACGAGAACAGGAACTGGTAGTCCCTTTATGTCAGCTGAAGAGGAGCATACTCCACACACTCAACACATATTGAACGAAATGGAGCTGGTTCGTGCATTAGAAGAAGAAAGAAAGAATGAAATGGCAGCAATTAGTGCTGGTTGCAGCAAATATTCAGCGTCATCATCTTCTCCTGTAGTAGCGCTTATTCCACCTGAACCTCCAGAAATCATAGAACTTGATTCTAATTCAAATTCAGATCAGCATACATCTCCTCCTGAACCAGCAGAGAATACGTCAATTCCGATGAAGTCGAATTCACAAACCGTGCCCGTTTGCGCAAAATCACCTTTGATTCAAGCGACTCAATCCCAAAACGGAGCGTCAAGTATGGCAAAAGAATCTCAAGAATCAGAAATGGCTAGTGAACCAGCATGTAACTCAACGATCGATAGTCAAAACTCATGTACATCAGAAGGTGCTCACCATCCCATTGTGGATACGATACTTGATTTGGAAGATAATGCTCAACAAAAACAAGAAGGAAAACGACAAGAGAATTCTGGTTTTTCCGACGATTTGATTGGAACCACTGCGTTTGATAAGCGCTCAATAAAACCTTTGGTATGCCAAGAAGCTGACAATCTTAACTTGTTGGGAGCAATAAATGAGAGAAACACTGAAAAATCGTTATCTCAAGAGGACAGTTGCCAGGCGACGCGTAACCTTTTAGAAAAGCTGCGTAAAACCAAACGAAATCGTTCCGATGAGCACAAAGAACCCGATCTTATGTTGCCGCCACCAACGCCAGCTATTCCGTCGGTATTTCCGTTCCATAATGCTGCCGATCCAGAAGACATAATTCACGTGCAAAAGGAACATGCGATGACTCCGTTAGAGACCAGCAGTAACAGTCAAGCTGAACAAAAACAACAATCCGTGAACGTAACCAATTTTATTGCAGCTGCTACTTGTTCTCCCATTAACTCTAGCAATGTTACCCATAATAATGAAAACAATCATTCGACTTGTCCCCCACAAGCAACAGGCAGTGGCGGTGTGTGTTCCGTCAGTAATAATATTTCGATTTTAGAAAACACTTTAAATTATGTAGGAGGAAGTAGTCGCGTGGTGCAAGCGCAAACGTCAAATCATCATCAAACCCAAGCTATAGATGCGACTGTTGCAAATTTCAATCAACATTTACCGTCGAGCACATCTGTCTCGAGAGCACCGGACGTTACCGATCTCTCGAATTTAATTCAAAAAGATATTAACAACCAGACAACATCAAACAGCAAGGACTCTGCAATTGATTGCTTTAAGAATAATAATTTGCCAGCAACAAGTAATAATACCTCAGTTAGTTCGTGTACGGAAATTACTCCGGACTTCGTAGACTTGCACGCGGCTGCTGTGAAAGAAAATATTGACTTTACGGCTTCCAATTCCGTCGACACAAATAAACTGGTTGTCGACTGTGACTTTGATGAAAATACTCGAATGCAATCACCGTATACAATACGAGCTTCGAGAATTTGGAATGAAAACGATCTAATTGCAGCCCGACGTTCCACATCACCTAGTTCTGTATCAGAATCGAACGATCAGCCCACATCGCTTGACTTACAATTACCTCAACAACCACAGCAATCACAACAAGAAAATCTGTCACGAGCACCGCCACAAACACCACATCAGCAATTATCGTTGCAAGGAACCCAAATGCCGCCTCAACAACATGCCATCGAACAAAATACGTTAAATAGTAATAACAATAGTAACAATAACAATAATAACAATAATAATAACAATAACAATGTTAATCAGCAGTTGCATATTCCGTTAGACTCGCAAAATTGCAAAAGCAATTTCTTCGATTCCATTAACAACTTCAATATTGATGCGTCATCGTTTCAGCGACATCATTCACTTCAGCAGCAACAACAGCATCAACAACAGCAACAACAACAGCAACAACAACAAACAACGCAGCCACAACAAGCACAACAAACACAGCAAACACAACAACAGCAACAACAAGGAGATAATCAACAAGCACATTCTCAATCTCCTATGGTTAACGGTATTGATGCCATGATTTCATTTGACCAGAGGTTTAATGCTCAGCAAACAACACCAACCACTCAGGCCGTAACCCACCAGCGACCGCAATCAGGTTTATCATCATCTACACAACAATTCAACGGTTCAGTTAATTTGTTTCATAATAACTCATCTCCCATGACAAATCTAAATCAGATACAATATGCAAGCAATGCCGTTTCGGCAGGGAATGGAAATGTAATGTTTGGCGCCAGTACAGGAATTAATAACAGTGTAGCCCATTCTGCGTCTGCATCGACTACTAGATCACATCAGCAGCCAAATTCAGATTTGTATGGTTCCAATTTAACGGTTGCTGGCAGTAACGCTACGAGCCAGTATGGTGGCGCGGCTTTTACTTCCTCAACACACAACATGGCTTTAACAGCTGCAATTGTAGGAACAACAGTCTCTGGTAGTTTAATAGATCACAGTTCCCCACATCAAACTCAAATTCAGTCGTCTAATCAGTTTGATTTAAGTTCGACCGGTAATAATGCAGCAGCCAGCTTCAATAGCATACACATGGGCTCTTGTACCGAAACGGTTATGAAAAATCATCAAACGAGTACGAATGTTGTTACAAAAGAATCGCCGTCGAAAGTTCGCTCATCTACAAGGTTCACTCAACAGTCACAGCAGTTGCGTAATACTCACAAATCCCCTCAAATATGCCAACATAAATCTCCGGGCAAATCGCCGAGGCAAATGGAGTTGCTTAGCAAACAGCTTCAACAGCAGTCACCTTTAGCGGAATTTACAAACTGTACTTCCAAAACGACAAAGTTTGATCCCTTAACGCATACATTGGCGGGAAAACCAAGGCAAAGGGCACCTAGAGGTACTGGGACAAATTCACGTGGTCGAGGACGTGGTAGAGGGCGTGGTCGAGGCAGCAATGCAAGTAATTCTATAATACCACTGCCTTTATCAATGGCAGAATACGTGAATGTAAATAATCTTGTTGGTACTCCATTTGAATTTAATTATGACGAAGATATGTCATCGACTGGAATGGAGAACCTTCAATCGCTTCGTGATCGGCGGCGTTCTTTTGATTGTCGTAACATTCACAACACGGATGCTCAGAAATTTCGCAGCCCTAGTTATACGAATGCTGCCTGTAAAATACGCAATAGTTCCGGACCAACATCCAGTAATGTATCAAGTGGAAATGCGACAGTTGCTGGAGCTGAAAATATAACAAATTCTAATGAAACCCTTAAAGGTATTGCGGCCGGCGGAACCAATTCCTCCGTGACAACTACCAATAATGATCAACAATGCATACTACACGCTATTGTTCAGCCCATGTTGCCTGGCCCTGTCGATATGCGGACATACAATCTTGGTTTTGAACCGCAGCATTCAAGTGCATCTCAGGAAGCATATAATAAGAATTTATTGGGCGCATTTGATTCAGGCACTGCTGATCAAACATTATCTGAATTTGATGAAGAAGATGAGAGGGAATTTCAATCAGCTCTACGCGCTACAGGTACTAATTCTATAAATGCTAAGCAATCGCAAACGTTAGCTCCTCAAGTACCTACAAGTACTGCTACAGATTCAGCGCTAAACAATCGTTTACCGTCTTATACAACTGCAATTAAAGACACTATCTCGGGGCACAGCGCTAGCACAATAGATAATATGTCAGTAGGTGCTGCAACGACTTTAACTAATACGTCTGTGGTAGATTTACTTATAGCCCCTGATATGCAAACCTCGATGGAAACTACTTCGGAGGACGTTTCGATAGACTCTGATACAACGTTAACCACCAAGGCTTCGCTGTCGGATGCTAGAAATCAGCTTAAGCTAAAAATAAAAGGCCCTCTAGCATATCCGGACAATTACAATAATTCTAATGCAATGACTCTTTCGTTGAGTTCTCATACTTCTAGTGTAATACAATCAAATACTGCCCAAGTGCAGTCTATGGTTTCTGCTAGTACTACAGTAAGTACTTCTGCGAGTGGTGGTATCAGCGGAACTAATTCGCGACGAATGCGTAAAAAAGAATTATTAAGTCTATACGTAGTACAAAAAGATACTATTGCTGATGATTTATCATGCGGATTACATCCCACCGATTCAAATTTAAAATCTAATGTCATGGATATCACACGGAAAGCAGATAGTGGAGTAAATGAAGCTTCGGAATATGGTTCTGAATTAACAAGTGGCAGTAAACGTTTTAAAAAGAATTCCAGTCGAGAGTTGCGGTCATTGGATGTGAATGTTTCTGAACTGAATGACGCTGGCACAAATGTGCCGGTGTCAGCCGATTCCCGCAGACGCAGTGCATGCTCATCTGGCAGCACTGATAATAACATTAAAACTGGTGCTGCTTGTAGTGCAGGTAAAAGACGTGGCCGCAGCAAGACAATAGAGGGCATAGAAGACGAACCAACACCGAAATTAAAAATCAAAATACGAAGTTTGGGTGATGGTAGTGCGAGCGCTACCACTGTTGGATCAGGAAATTCGGAAACTGTTGAAAACGCTCTTAGTACTTATGAAGTTACGCGAAGATCGATGGCTTGCCCTCCAAAAAAACGTTTGACATCAAATTATACACCAACTCTAGAGGATTTGATGCGTGACTCCATGAATTATCGTGACCAAGTTATGCAAGAATTTGGAGGTGATGACGACGAACGTACAAGGCGTAGCAAAACCGCTAGTATTGACGCTGGTGTTGATCTTAACCTGCATTTGCATACGAAAAAACCAAAATCATCGAAATCGAAAAAAGAGAAAAAAGAGAAAAAGCGGCAGAAAAGTAAAAGTACGGATAATGGTGGCGCTGGAAATGTCGGAATTAGCGTTCTCGACAATATGACAACAACTTTAATTGAGCAACCTATTAGTGCATCCCCTGGAGAGCCACCGAAATTAATTCTGAGAATTGGCAAACGTAAGATTGATTCAACAGCAGTAGAAAATTCATTGCTCTCGCCCGCTACAGTACAGATTGAAGAACCAGTTACAGCAGCTCCTATTCGTCTCAAGTTAGCAAGAGTCTCTGAAGGCGGTGGTTATGTAATTGGTGACAAGAAAAGCAAAAAAGACAAACAAAGTCACTCGCCACCTAACGTAGAAGAATCTAATGTAAATACAAATTTGGATGCCGCGAGTAGTAACATCGTAAAAACTCCCACAACAGGAACAACGGTGGAAAAATTCTGTGAGGACGCAAACACTTGTGCGGATACCGTTCAATCACCTGCTTTGGTATATAGCACGTATACGTGCACTGGTGGCAAAACTAATACGTCTCCATTGGCTAAGGTTAGTGCTTCAGATACCGCGAAAGATTCGAGCACAACGTCGCCCTGTCTGGTCATAGATTCGAGCAAGAGTAATGATATACAGGATTCTAATACTACAACAAGTTCCATACATGATAGCGGCCCACGTCTTGGTTCTGGCCCGCTAAGAACGCCAAACACATTCAATACCGAAAATAGTAATAGTTTATCTTCAGCTGGTAGCAGTCGCAGCAATCTTAGCAATTCAAATTCTTTGCTTGAACCCACTCTTCAAAGCTCCAATGGTGGCAACAATAATAACAGTGAGGGATTACTTTCATTGCAAAAAGACTGCGAAGTTAGATGATAAAAGTATTAAATCAATTATATCTTGGTTTATACACATTATCATTAAATTTAACGTAAAACACTGACAAGTAGGCAACAACAGCCACTCCATTATGTAAAGGCACAAATTGTGTTAAATTTTGAAACCATCTCGCTCTGTCCAGGACCGGCAATTAACAAATATCTGAGTACGCTAGGATAGGTCTGTCCAGCCAGCCAGCTATATAGTATTAAGAATAATTAAGATAACTCTATTTTAACAATTTTTTTTTTTTTTTTTTTTTTTTTTCAAACAATGAAATAGAAGGGTATGTGCAGTTTAGCTAAGCGCAAATTTGTTAAAACAGAGCTATGAAACTTTAGATAAAAGGGATTATTCTGACATTTTTCGAATCCTTAATATGTCCGCAATTTATACAATATTGTCTTGTTTCTTCCAATGATAATCCGTTATGTGATTATTATGATGATCGTCAGCGAATCGAATTTGGAAGCGTAATTGTTATTGTTATTCTGAATTTGTAAACGTAAGCTGAGTAAGTCTTTCCTCGTTGAACTGTTTTACTCTTAAAATTTTTTCCTTTCATTTATTTATTTATTTATGTTTTTTTTTTTTTTTGTTGCAAATTGAGAACAGGACTACATGGGATGCCGGCGGTACAGTGAAAAAGTAAAGAAAAGATATGTAGGCGCACTTATCGAGAAGCAATAATTGCTTTTGTTATTATTACTAAAAGATAAATATGAAAAAAACAAATGTACGTTAAGCGTACTGGAAAATAGATGTTATTATTTTGTTTATACACTAAAAATTAAAAAAAAAAAAAAAAAAAGAAAGAAGAGGAAAAATTTAATTTATAAACTATATTTTTTACTATAAATGTACATGTAAATATATTTATTTAATTTTTAATTTAGGATTCTATCGTCATATAGTTTAGCTACTCCAACAAATAATCATTAAATCGGATGATACGTATGCATACCGGTTTGCATATGTGTCACGGTGATCCTTGTGTAAATAAATGGGAAATAAGCCTAATATTTATTTTTTAATAGAACTTTGCAATAAATTCATCATAATTAAATATTGCATCACTACTACTGTATTTAGCACAGCGGTATACATAAATACATATTTAATATAAAACAGAACTCATGGGGCGACGTATTGACAAGTAGCCCTTCCTCCTTCCGCTTCTTCCATTCGAAATGTCAAGTACCGTGTTGGGCACTGTGTTGCAAAGACGTCGTCTATGGTGTTACAACAGATAACATTCACTTCAGAGTTTATTAAAAAAAAAGAAAAAAAAAAAAAAAAAAAAAAAAAAAAAAA
>NW_023998415.1:8348639-8422985 GCF_014805625.2 Glossina fuscipes | reverse complement strand
AAAAAAAAAAAAAAAAAAAAAAAGAAAGAAAAAAAAAAAAGAAAAACATTAAAAGGAAAGAGAAAATAGAAATTTGTAATAAATAAACAACAATTTTAGCTGAAATTTATTATAAATATAAAAACAAATGTAATTAATAAAAAGGTCAACTTTACGGATGCGTACGTTAGTATGACTATGCAAATATACACAAAAATGCATATACATACAAATGCATAAATACATATGTATGTCTATATATGTACATATATGTAATTGCATCCCAAAATTATAAAAAGCATACTTGCATAGGTATTTATTATTGAAATGATTAACTTTGATAAGGTTTGTAAAAAATCTTAAGTAGTTTACATTGTACATGTGTATATAAGACATCATTTACACCACTATCTATTAAATATATTGTTCGTTAAATCAATATTATTAAAATAATTGCAAATTGTATGATTAATATTAAGTTTTTAGTAGAGATTAAAATATAAAATAAAAAATAAAACACAAAAGCCTTATTAAAAATAAAAATCGCAATTATTTACTGCGGAAGATCTCAAAGGTTGTACAAGCAAATGGCATTGCTCTCGATGCTTCAAATCATTCTGAATAAATTTGTTGCTCAAATTATTTGCTACTATTATTATTATTATCATAATTTATTCAGAATGGGAGAATTGCTCAGACCAAGCGGAAAACTGCATTCTGCCGCTTCTTTTACAATCTGGACTGCGTCAGATGCCCTGAATACGCTTGCACGTATTATATTAAAAAAGGATCTGAATACTCGCAAAGTGCGTATAAGTTTTCGGCATAGACTGACTGCCTGTACAGCAACAACAGCAGTTTCGATAATAATAGATGCATACTTACACTTCGGAAGCATTAAATTCGTATTTGCTACAACGACAGATTCATCTTTTCTATTCAAGCCCGGTATTTTCCTTCTTCAGTCAATGGGATAGGATTTTCAAGTGCATACTCAGCGCATCTGTGTGGGATGTGGTGTGTGTGTGTGTGTTGTACATATAAATAAATGCTATTATCTCATTAAGCAAATGATAAATTTCAAGGATTTTATCCTAATAGATGATGGCCCAAGAGTCGCGTAAATTTGGCAATTCGTATACCATGCAGTCATTTTATACATTTGTACTTTTGAGAAGTGACAAACCATAGATAACCAATAAGCAATATTGAAACATTAGTTTAATTTAATTGAAAGCGGTTGCGTTTTCATAATAACTTGAAAATAAAAGTCGGGGAAAAAAATCGCTATGCTTTACGGTATAAATTCCATCAAGACGATAGGCACTTCATAGGGAAGGTATATAAAGATGATTTACTATTACTGTAATCAAGCAGCATGTGAACGGCTTGTACGGTTCCTTTCCTTCTGGAAATTTCGATATTAGAGACAAGCTGTGTTAAAAAAAGTCGAGGAAAGTTGACTTATTTCGTCGTATGACATTATTGCTGCACTAACACGCGGCCGATTTGTTGCTTTCGGTATCGAAATAGTGTAATTAGAATAGTAGCGCTTTCAGGATTGATGCAAAAACATAATATATAATGATTTTGATTGATGATGGTATTCGTTTAGTTTCGAATCGTATATAAGATAGAGAAGCAAAGTGAAAGAACAAATAAATATTTTTTTAAATAACTTATTGAAACGTAAGCTGAAACAATTGGATGTCAAAATGTATGAATCGTGGATGATTTGATAAATTTACAAAGTTTTGATGTCAAGTTCTCCATATAATAATGGAGGACAATGCTAATTAACTCAGAGTAATAATTGAATTAAAATTTCGAATTCTTTCTCTTCAGTGACGAGCGTAAATTTTCTCTATTTTCATATTGAGTATGGAGCTGCTCTTCCTCCGTTTGTGTAGATCGGCTCTGCAAACACTTTTGTTTTTCCCAAATCAATTTTTATAATTGCAGCATTTCCAGGTTCCAATAGTTTTGTGTGTCACATCTTTGTTGTTGTATTTTTTACTGGGCGTATTGAGGATATACGCTATCTTCATAGGTTTTGGTAATGAATTTTAATTCTATAATCATTGCCCATTAATTCCTTCTCGATAATTCTCTCTCTTCTTTTTATTTGATTGCACCAGCAGCGGAATTCCATAGTCCATAGCCCTTTTATGTCCGTTAATTGTATCAGGTATATGCTTTCTCCATCCAAGTTTTATTTTGCCCGATAACAAGTTTTCGATCGAAAAAAGAATGTCATCAACTCAGTATTGAAAATTACGAAGAAGCTCTATGTTCGGGTATCAGCTGAACTAGCAGCTGGTAAAACGAAGTGAAATCGGATACGTTTCTGAACAGATTAACGTAGAGTGATGTGAAAATTGCGTCACGTTCGGTAATAGTGTGGAAAAAATGTAGTGATTTGAGATGAACAGAGATGTATAAGCGATTGGAAGGAAACGTGCATGACGACTTGTCTGAACCTGTTCACTTCCTACTGTCAACCATTAATGCAGTTGAAGCGCGCAATTGGGGAAAAGCTAAGTACATTGCATTCAGAACTGATCATTAGGAAAGGTATCAGCTTCCGTTATGAAAATGTCAACCAACACACACTTTTCTAATATTTCGGCGAAAATTGAGAGAATCGGGTTAGGAAATTTTGATACGTACGCTAATCGTAAATTTCGAAATTTACACTTGTCGTTAATATAATCCAATCCATTTTCAATGATCTCCGTGCCTGGACCAAAACACATTAACCACCAATACGCTTATATAATTAAAGATGGTTCCTTCTGGCTATTAAATACATCCACTATGTACTAACGTAATATTACATATTCGGTACCATACATGTGTGGCAGAGAATAGTTGACAAGTATTCCACTCTCCAAGCTCTTTTGTTCGCTGCTCCTATTGAGTAGGTTATTAAGAACGAGATAGTTCCGCAATTCGTGGCAGTCAACTTTTTATACCCTTCACCATTTGCGGTACAGGGTATATTAACTTAGCGCGGTTGTATGTAACACGCCGAAGGACTTAAGATAGATCCACCTTTTAATATAGGGAACGATTCAGAATCATTAACTGAATTGTTCTAAGCCTGTCTGTCCATCTGATGTCTGTCCATGTAAATTTGTGTTCAAGCTACAGGTCGCAATTTTTGAGATATTTCGATAACGAACGCTATTGGACCGGTCTTACGAAAAAAATGTATATCGCGAAGCATTGAAAATTATACCATAATAGTAATTTAAAATGAAAAAATTAGTTGTGCCAAATTTGGACGATCTTGGCCTAGTTTTTGAATCCTATCCTAATAGTGTTTTTTACGAAAATTGATTCATTGTAGAGCAGAAAAGTCCAAGTTATAATATGTGATCAGAATAATTGATCCATAATATTAGTTTCATACAAAAATGAACACTACAAAATTTGGACCGTCTAGGCCTATTTTTCGATCCTGTCCTACGTAGGGATTAAACTTGTACCACATTAGGTTGCAATTTGGGCCCGCACATGAAAAATATCTCTTTATATAGAAACAAGATACAATTTTTGTGTTCTATAATAAAAATAAGAATTGCGTTAGACAATGTGGTGTAGGGTATTTATTGGCCCTGCCCGGCTATAATGTTCTTTTTAGTTGTTTTCCACAATATTTTACAATATTTTTGGCAACATGACGATATTATGCCGAAAGAACTTATATTGATTTGGCAGCGATCCACCTACCGACCCATTTACGCACTTCTTCAACTTTGTGGTTCCGCGTGCCAACCAAGCCATGCTGCACCGATCTAAGCAAGTGGTAATCAAGAGGCGCCGTGTCTGGCGAGTACGCTGGAAATGGCAGCACTTCCCATTCGAGCTACAACGGTGCAACAAGTGGCTGAAAAGCGGCATTTTCAGTCAACTTGTGTCGCAACTTTTAAATCGTTGGACCGAAAACCGACAATTGCGACATGATGAAGCAGCATCAGCTTAAGTTTCTGAACGTGTTTGTTGGGCTTCGGCAGTAGATTTCTTCAAATAAGCAACAGAAGTAAGGAATTTGGAAGAAGAAACATTTTGAGCGTTGTAATACCGTTGTTTTAGGCAGAGGAACTAGAACTGGCATTCTTCACTTTTTATCACTTTTACCTGTAGAAGTCGCCGATCAACATTTTTGCAAACATCCAATACATTAAGAAATACTCCCTTTACTACAATACTCCCTTTAAGTAAATGTAACATATATTCAATATGCGATAATAGCAACGACGAACCTTTAGAACAAAAATTACTTATCAGAAATTTATGAAGGGACAGTATGTAGTGTTACGAAAATGGCATTTTTTCATGATATGGGTTTTCATGAAAATTAGTCTTTTTTCTAAGAAACTAAATTGTAGAGAAGGGGAAGACAATATACACATTCACGGAGCGTTACCTAGATCATGCAGCTGGCGACTGGCGGCAATAATTTTCACAAATTTAGCGGAAAATGGCGATGAATTTAGGTAATGGTAACTTGTTTACAAAAGGGTATAAAGTATATGAGCGGAATCTTTGCACAAGGCAATATTAATTGAGCTAAGAGGGTCGAGTCGTGATATCAAAGCGAATTAAAGCGTTGCAAATGTAAAATCCTGCAAATAGATTGTCAATTATATATTTAAAAAAAAAAAAAGCCACGAACTTATTTCAAAAAGAACTTGAATAAATAACGTGAAATTCGTAAAAGACAGATTCACATCACAATACTATAGAAAGGATGATGTTTGCTCTTTTAAATATGCAAGTATACGTAAATCAACATTTTTTGTTGCAAAGAGTTTTTAAGGAGGAAGTGGCGACGAGCCACTTCTAGCAAAACAATCGGTTTTTTTCTTCTCGACTTTCGAATGAAAAACCTTCTGAAGGTATGATTCATAATCAATAAAAATCAAAAAAATAATATATAGATATATATTTTGTTGTTTGAAATATTAACATATAAGATAAGAGAGTAATATGTATATCCAGGTGTGGCCAAACCGTGTATACTCACCACCGTTATCTCAAAAGGAAATAACTCGAAGAAAGTCAAATTCCTATTCACAACAGTATTAGATTGGCGCGGTTTTTTTTTTTTTTACATTTTTGTACACTTACTATGAGGTCACCAATAGAATTTTGACACACACACAAACTAATTACAGTTTATAAGCGAGGAGTAAAAACCGCACCTTTCTCACTTCTGAAAAAAGAGGCCTTCAGATATACTTTGTTTTTTACTATAGATGTGTCCCGGGACCGGCTTAGTACATTTTTGATACCAACCTGCGTACAAGAACTAAAATATTGCTAGCTTGAAACCCATCATTTTGATGTAACTAGAAAAATTGGCTTTTTGAGTCGAAAGAGCGTTCGTCTCCCTATAAAGCATTTTGGATGCTATTTGTGTACTCGTAAAATACTAATCGCAAACAATTGTGGTCATTAAGGACGGTGCACCACTTGTGGTGTGGTACAGAGCCTATTAACTTTGGGCGGATATATGTGGCATCCAAACGGACTTTAGATAGACTCTTCCTTTTGTTATAGCCTTCGATTTGGAATCATATTCTGAATTAAACTCAGCTTGTGTATCTTTCTGCATACTTGTTTACTTCGCTGTTCGTGTGCCTATCTCATGATTGTCCATGTATTTCGTACTCAATCTAAGGGATGAAATGTTTAAGATATTTTTGCGAAACTCGATGAAAGACGAACGCTATTGACTATGAATTGGTTCGCACCATTTTTGTTACCTACTTTTGTTGTCACAAAGCTCGATGCAAATCATAGGGTATTATATGTAGTAATAACTTTTCTTCGAAAAATAAGCCTTTATATTAGTTTGGGGAAAAAGAAATCCATTATTTTTTCGGTAGATGGCTGCACTGATAGATTTCTCGATCAAACAATTTCAGATTTATGCTCGTTAGAAAGGTGACATTTCGCAGTAAGAAAAATTCTTTGGCTGTTTTTTGTTTGGTGCATTCAGTTGTGAGTTACAGCGTGTTAAAAATGGAAGTGAACAAAGAGAAAATTCGGTACATTTTACAGTTTTTCTTTGACAAAGGCGAAAATGCAAGCCAGGCGGCTAAAATTGTGAATGGTGTTTATGTTTCCGATACTGTAACAGCCAATTAGGTGCAATTTTGGTTTCGTAGATTCCGTTCAGGAATTTTTGATGTTAATGATGCACTTCGCACAGGTAGGCCGGTCGTCGAAAATCTCGATAAAATCGGAGAAATGATCGAAGTTGACCGGCTTGGTAGCAGTCGTAACATCGCCCAGGAGCTAAAAATCGACCATAAAACAGTTTTAAACCACAAAGCTGGATTCAAAAAGAAGCTCGATGTTTGGGTGCCACACCAATTAACAGAAAAAAACATGATGGATCGAATTTCCATCTGCGAAGCCTTGGCCAAACGGAATGAGATAGACCCATTTCTTAAACGGATGGTGACTGGAGATGAGAAATGGATCACATACGATAACCCTGTGCGAAAACGATCGTGGTCAAAGAGCGTGGTGAAGCACCTCAAAAGGCCAGGAAGGTTTTGGTATGCATTTGGTGGGACTGGAAGGGGATTATTTATTATGAGTTGCTTCCATATGGCCAAACGCTAAATTCTGTTCTCTACTGTCAACAACTGGACCGTTTGAAGATAGCGATTGACCAGAAACGGCCAGAATTGGCCAACAAGAGAGGTGTCGTGTTCCACCAAGACGACGCTAGGCCACACACATCTACAGTGACTCGCCAGAAACTTCGAGAGCTTGGTTGGGAAGTTTTAATGCATCCGCCATACAGTCCGGACTTGGCACCATGCGATTATCATCTTTTTCTTGCATTGCAAAATTTCTTTAATGATAAAAAATTGGAATCTAGGGAGGATTGTGAAAATCGACTACTAGAGTTTTTTGCAAATAGAGACCAGGACTTCTATGAGAGAGGCATTTTGAAGTTACCTTTAAAATGGCAAAAAATCGTACAACAAAACGGTGCATATTTGATCCAAATCGGACAATCCGAAGCATGTTAAATAAAGTCCTGAAGTGCATATAAAAATAATGGATTTCTTTTTCCCCAAACTAATATAATGACAAGATTTAATTTGTTATATTTTGTAACGAAAATTGGTTCATTATAATATTTAGATATAAAAATGAACTGCTCCAAGCTTAGGCCACGTACCGCGAACTACGAAAGGTTTTTTCGTCCCTAACCACTGTTAAACGGTTGTAGGGCTTTAATGCCAGCAAAGTATAGTGTCTAGTACTTCATGATGAATAACATATATCTTGCAAAATTTAGATCAAGTCAGGTCACATTTAGGGCCGCCAGTCATAAAAGTACTAAGCAAGAAATGTATGCGTTTGTGTGGGAACAAAATGTATTGAGTTTGACGTATTCAATGGTCGGGTTTGCCGCACCATATTGGTTGTGCGTGGGTTTTTTGTTTTTGTTTTTGTAACTCTCTTCTTAGATTAGGTTTGCAAATCATCAAAATTGACCTGAAGACGTGCCGACGATTGCCGAAAAGTCATGTCATGTACTTACCTGACTTTGTTGATTAGCTGATAATTTAAGTAAATAAAAAAAAGGACGAAAATATTTTCTATTTTAAAATCACATATTATATTATTATTTATTTGTTATTAATTATTATTATTATTATTATTATTATTATTACTATTTTTGTTGGACATTTTCCACTGCTGATGCAAATATTGAAATCGAAATTAACTAATTGTGAATATTTGCTATGGAGTTACAGAATAATATTGTACATATGTGTGCGTTCAAATGTTCTCTAGATCAACGCGAAAATTTTTGGCTTAAGGACATAAACGAATATGGATTGCTGTTCAATCAATTGATTACGTTTTGCAAAAAAGATGCTCACCGCTGATAATTTATTTTAAAATATACTAGTTATGTGGAGGGGAGAGCGATAAAATATGTAAAATATTTTTAATTACTTTAAGAGCTTAAATCCCTTAATTTCTTTGCAGCTTATATACTTTATTCGGATGTAATTCAATTTATTTTATATTTATGAATATATTTTTTCTATTATTTAATTATATGATTTATTCCTGGAACTATTTGTATGTGTTTATATGTGTGTATTAATGTTAATGTTAATGTCAATGTTTAGGTAAATGTAAACTACGCAAAGCGACGGTGTGCCCTTATCAATACAAAATTTTTAAATAAATATAATCACGAATGTGAACACATTCAAAGGGACAGATTTAGTGTACTTCGATATCAACCTAATAGCCGAAAGAACACACAGATCGATATAACAATAAAAATTGATTATAATTGATAATTTTATAAAAAAAAAACCAAACACATCGGACATCTTGTTAAACATTTATATGCGTCAAGAAGCTAAGATTTCAATTTGTTCTTTTTTTTTTTTTTTTTTTTTTTTTTTTTTTTTTTAATTTAAAGAAAAACTAGTGGTAGGTAGTAGTAGTAAAACAACAAAAAATAGTATTTTCTTCCTTACTTTGTACATTGTTTTCACTTGCAATCGTTATTATGTTTCTTTATCTACAATATTTGTAAACGCGTTCATAAATAGTCAGTCAAGCCGTAGGCAGTGCATCTAAAACTTTGAATAATAATAGCGTAGAAGCCGTTAGCCTAAAGCCAGCAAGAAACATAAATGCTAATGTCAGATTATCAGAGAAAGCCGACTCCTATTGCCAACCATGCGCCCCATGTAATCAATTGCATGAACAATTATACCATCAATCTTGTCTTTGAGAGTAACCTCTGCGTTATTCCCTAATAGTTTTAACGCATAGCTGTGCAAATTTTATATATGCACAAGTAAATACATCCTCTAAGCTGTCTATTTACTACTAACTCTAGTTTCAAACCTAAACATTTGCAAACGAGGGAACAGAAACAATCTGCAGTTATAAACACAACCTAATCCATAGATCAGTCTCTTAATTGAAAGACAACGCCTATACAGGCAAAGGCGGAAAATACGATTTCGTTCAGTTCATTTGCGTTGTAGTCACTAACGTAGTGTAAACCTAGTCTATCCTAACCTGTAGCGGATTCTGTTTCGTCTCATTCGGGCAGAATTGACAAGTAATGGCAAAAACGTATAGGTACTTGCAAGCTTCATTCGTCCTAGATATTGCCTTCGGAGTCTAGATATTGGTTGCTGTTGCAAAAATTTCAACCTCTAGAAGCCATTTGTGCTTTTATTCGCAACCCCGTGCCACAATTTCGTAGATACATTTTCCGTTCAGGCATTGTCTATTCTCAACTCATTGTTCCTATCGTGTATTAACCGTAAAAGCACCAATACCTTTTCATTTCTTTTGGCTGTGCAGCAGGTGTGCCAGGAACAAGACAATCAGCGAATTCCTTCTGTTGGGCTTATCGTTCGTGTTGATACTTCGGATAGACGAGAAACACATCTGTCTCTTCTATACGATCACAGATACTCCGCAAATTCGAGTCACGTAAAAGCCTATGGGATTATGTTCGGAATGAACTTGTAGATCCGTTCGCCCTTTGCAAATCTACTGCAGTACTCCTGCCAATTTCTCTAACAGACGGTGCTTTGCCATCGACGTCTCTTCGATACTAATATCGAAGTCTCCTAAATTTTGCGTCTTCGTTATGTAAGCTACTTCTTTCGCCACAGGTTTGATTTGTATCGTGACGATCGCCGACTTGTAGGACTGCAACGTTGCATATATTGCGAAACGTTGCAATTACTAAGTATATTCCGCGTTTGTGTGTCTATTTGTTTGTATTTATACGGTACGAAGTGTCTACTGCGTATCTATGCGAGATATGAATGGAAGAACAAATTTAATATATGTGCGGATCTTAATTGATAATTACAGACGCTGAAGTTTGACTCGCGCAATCCACATCCCCAATAAGCGAGGAAATACGACTTACAATTAACGCATTACGCAGTTATTGATTTCAGATTTAATGCACAAAGTTCGAATGAAACACGTTGCCCGTATACCGGTTACACGCGCACCGATATATCTTCCCATGTTTTCATGCGAATAGATTTGTTATCGGATTTAAGAACTCGACTCTTTTTCCTTTGGTTCTTAGATTTACTCTTTCTCATGATATGTTGTAGACGCACTTATTCGATGGCTAGTTTTCATTTGTCTGAACGTCAATCTGAAATTGCCGTTACTAAGATTTGAACAATTTGAGCAATGTACCGTCCTCACTTGGCTTTCGAACAAAACCGTATATGTTTTTACATTTGAATGCACTTCATAGACATATTCTCGAAATTCTTGTGAAATCTAGTGTTCTTTTAGTATGAGGCGCAAAGTGGACTTACTCGAAAAAGCTTGAAAGACAAAAATTTGAAACTATTGCTTAAAACTCTGAACAAATCTCAAATTTAATGCAAATATTTATAGCGATTATTCAAAAGTTCAGTGCAGAGGTTATCTCGATCAGTCTACTCACATACATGTGCAAACACTTATGGCTTGCATAGATATGGTCTTTTCGTAATGACGAGATTGTTTTGGTTTTGTTTCTTAGGGCCACGTCTGAGCACTTAATTCAACTTCTCTCTCTCACTTTCAAATTGTTAATGACGTATGCAGTTCGCCAGATTTCTGCGATGATACGATGAAGAAATCTAAAATGCGGAAGTAATATTGCAACAATATGCGCCCATGTTGATGGTAGTCCGAGCTTATCGACTATGCCCCCATTTCGGGAATAGATAGACAGACTGACAATAAGGAGTATATTTGGTGCTATCAGAAACATATAACAATAAATACAAATAATACAGAAATTATGGAGGATTTTTTCATAAGTGATTAATATTAGCAATTTCAGAGTCGGAATAGGCCAGGCTAAGCATTAATTAATACTTGGTGCTTGAAAGTCATCAAGTTTCAAAAAGTAACCTTTACATTCCGAGCAAGGTCATTACGTGACGTATCTGTACACAAACACTGTTTATGAGCTTCGCTTGATTTCGAACAGTCACAAGGCAAGATTAACATCTAAGCAGCGGTGAAGTCAAGCGCCGAGATGCCTATCATCAAGCGATATTAAACTACTGACAGAAAGCTGTGTATCAAAAGCTATCGCCGTTTGGTTGACAGAGGGTTTCACTCAAAAAAGATATACTCATCTCGATTAAAGTATTTGTCGCGAAGTTTGGAAGATGATTTTCATTATGGCCAGGTGCTATCAAACAATCCGCCTAATATAGATAAAAGTTGTACTGTTGTCACTCAATAATAAAGAAAAAAAAAAAAAGACACGATCGAAACTTTTACAGCTCGAAGATGGCTTTTCACGAAGCTGTGCATGTATATGTAACAGGCCATTACAAATGCAAAGGGTTTGGCAGGCAGGTTCTACTCAATACATCTTATAGGTCAGGCCAAGCATGCTGGAATATCATTTGTTTTGGTTTTCGGATAACTTTCTAAATTGAATGGAGTTAGGTTTGTCAAGGCCTCTGGAAATCGGATATGACAATTGTATGAACAGATTAAAAAAAAAAAAAAAACACAAATGGAACAAGCTAATCAGGCCGAATAATGTTGTACGCAATGTTCATAATAGGGTACGCTTATGCTGACATCTAAACATTACGAGTGGATTGATGTATGTATAAGGAAAACAGAAACTTTGAGAGTAAAATTTTACGGCACTAATACGCTGCCTTAAGTTTAAGGCCTTTTCTTCTTCGACTTTCAGTTCGATTTGGTATCTGATATATTTGTTATGTTGGACTAGGCGCGGTTTAGCACGCTCCATTAGTTCGAGGTCTCTCGATGCTACAAATGCGTACACAATATAAATAAAGATTGAAAACGCATTTCACGGATATATGCAGAGGGAGGCACATCGTTGAAATGTTTCGTGTGAAATTTTAAAAAAAAAATTTATTTCAAAAATTAAGTGTTTTTGGCGCGAACTTTGTAAATATGACCCTCTTAAGGAATGTGTACTTTATTCTGTATTTTCTTTTTTCCTATTTTATTTATATTTTTCAATTTTTTTGCTTTTTTTGTTTTTCTTTTAATAATGATGATGTCTAATGTATGTACATAAGTTATAAATGCATGTTCGCTTATTTTCTTAGTGTTGCACATACTATGCGTTGACTGTTGCATAATAATATTTATAATAAAACGGATGAGTGTCTTTAAATGAATATAAATATGTTTCAATGAATTAATGAATGAATGAATGAATGAATGAATGAATGAATGAATGCTAAAAATAAAATAACACAAAATTATTCAAAAATTATAATTTAACAAAGAGAGAAAATAAGATAGAGAGAAATCAAGTAAAGTTTTTTAATTTTTAAATTTCTTAAAATAAAAACACAATCATGCGTTTCTTTCTGTTCGTAAACTATAATAGAAACTTCTTCTGAATGAAGGCACTTTTCACCAGGCTTAAAAGAATCCTATATAAATAGAACGAAATTCTGCGTGTGATCTATTTATTCATTTATTCATTTATTTATTTATTTATTTATTTATTTTAATGATTATTATTAGTTTGTGCTTTTATTTTCTTTTTGTGTTTTTTTTTTTACAGTGATGATTGTGTCTCCTCCCAAAATGTGTACAAACATACAATTTTGTTATAAAATTATAAAATTTTTGAATTTTTTTTTTAAGATTTGTCCTAAATTTTGTTTAATTTTGTGTTTGTTGTTTTTCCATTTTTTTTTCGTTTCTTATTGACTCCGTAAAGATATTAATTTTAGATTTAATAATATTTCCCCGTTATTTTTGAATTTAATTCCAAAAGGCATTTTGTGATTTTGTTTGTTTGTGACCTAAAAGTTAAATTTTGTCGTGTCTAAAACGTTCCATCCAAAATTGCTTATCCAAATCTTAATTGTACATATGTCTGAGTCTCTGTAAACAGGTTTGTGTATGTGTATTTACGTGTTGTAATTAATCCTTTTTATTATCATTAAATTAACTGCGTGCTTCTCTTCTTTTTTTTTTTTTGCCATTTTCATTTTCTATATTTGTTTCGTTTATAAAGATTCGTTTAAGTTAATCTTAGTGGGTACGAAATGATATTAAAAAAAAAATAAAAAAAAAAATAACAACAACTAGGAAAATTGTATTCGTCTCCTGCCGAACCTTTTATACCCATCACATTTACCTTGGGAAAGGGCCGCGAAAAGAAGAAAGAAACAAGCTATTATGTTAGCTGGACGAGCATGTAGCATGACCAAGAGGATATATAATCTGGGGAGATTTTCATTGTTATATGCATTGCACTTTTTACGTCTGAAAGCAGAGATATTCTCAACTTATGTTATAGTCTAGACATGTCCATTAACCGATATGCAACATTTTCAATATGAATTTGCGTCCAGCGATTTCCGATATCTTTCCTAAATCCAAAGATGATATTTTCACATTTATCTCGAGGAGAATATTAATCACAGATATTACATAAATAGATAGACGAATACACGACCAGGCGGATATTTTTCTATTACTTCATTTCAGATTTTAATATCGATCATACACACTTACATGTACATAGCCTGTGTAGAGAGATTGTCTTCCGTTCTTCGGTGATGGGTATAAAAAACACACGAATAGATATATCGTATAAATAAATAAATAAATAAATAAATAAAAAAAAAAAATAAAAAAAATAATAAAAAAAAAAATTAATAAAAAATGTATAACAAAACATGATAATGTCTGTACATATACAAGTTTACAAGCCTTCTCAATACTGGCCACACATTTTCAGAATTCTTTTATTAACGAGAAATGTTTTTTTTTTTATGGGATATTGAGGAAGGGATAAGATATTTAGACGTTCCTTGAAAGCTGAGAAAAAGTAAATGAAAATATGTTTAGGCTACGGGTTTAGTGTATGTAGATAGCGATTGAGGAATGTACCAAAATAATGTAAATAAAGTTATTTATATTTAAGACTAATTACAAAGAGATCGTATTTTTTGTTTTATTTTTCTTAGTGTTAAAATACTGTTTTTGAAATAATACTTTTGTTTATTTGAACCTATATGCATTCAATTAATTTGTTTTACAATAATTAACGTAAATAACCTTTTTTTTCATTTACGATAAACGAACGTTACATATTTTCACAAATACACGTAAGTTATAATCATCTTATTTCAAAAATAATAATACTAATAATAATAATAATAATAATAATAATAGTAATAATAATAAATAAATGAAAGAATATGAAAGTATAAAGTTTATCTATCGCATTTAAGAACCAAAAATTGTGTGAATTCTATGTGTGTGTTTGTGTGTGTGTATGTGTGTGTGTATATATATATATATATATATTTATCTTTTATTTATATTTTTCTATACATACTTATTATAGCGCACGTGCACTCATATACATACATACCTTGATTAGTACGGTTGGTTTTGTACTGTGGAAGAATAAAAGTTCAGACTTTGTGACTAAAATTTGAATCAATTTTTGTACCGATATCTTTTATAAACCGTAAGTTGTTCCCAGTTTATGTACTTTTTCTTTTGTTTGCATGTTTCGGAGCTTTATAAACGGAAAGATAGAATTAGCATAACCTAAGAAAGACTTGAACTTGTTCAGAGTGATGATTCCCACTATTGAAAACATTAATCGTCAACTCTACCAAATACATCACCAGCGTGAATAGCGGATTCAAAATTTTCATTCATTTCATTCGCACATTCCAAATTGTTTTATTATTATTGCTGTCATTGAGTTCTAAACTCAGCGAAGGACGTCCACTGTTACTCCAAAAAAAAAAAAAAAACTAATAATTTCTGCCTCTTTTCATGAATTATCTATCGCCTCGATGTTTGGGAATAACATTTTCATCTAACAAAAACTCGGTATTGGAAAATTGACTGAATCGGATCCATGATACATAGCATTTGAACCGATTTTTTTAAAATCCATCATTAGATTGTATACAATATTTGATTGCTAAGTCAAGCGACACGTCACCGTAACTAGTTGCGTTAACATTAAAGTTCCGCCTTATTTGCAGAGTTTTTTTGATAATTAGATCTTTGACCGAATCAAGAAAAAAAAAACACATTCACCGGAGCTTTTTTAGTCTCCAGAACAGCTAGAATTTACACCAAATAATTGCGATGACTATGGTGGTTGCGGAGCAGCTTTAGTTGAACTTCTGAAAGAATCTTAAAGTATCAATGCAGTATGAGAAGCTTTGAGCTTTAAATGCTACTTTAAATATAAACATCGACAGCAGGCGCTTGATTTTCTTGTCCAGACGCCGAAGGATGGCCAGCACGTTTGCTGTCGTTCTCTGTTCTCTGTACGAACAAATTACCCATCAAGCCCACGTCGCATTGAACGGCGGGTTTTTGCCAACAATTCTCTTTCTCTATCTCTCTCGAACGTTTCGGAAGCTAAATTCCATTTCTGAGTCAATATTAGATACAACTTCTTCTTCGAAAGTTCTGTGCTCATTGTAAAAGCCAAAAATTCACTTTCTAGACGAAAGCAAACAAGAATATCTCATAGTAAATTGGTTCCAATATATAAGGGAATAGTACTCCTTTGAATAGGTTATCGCAATTTAAGTAAACAAGGCTTAATACTTTTTAAACAGAATACTAAACGAGATGTTTACATATAGATTAAGTTAGCGGTGGACATTAAAAATTATGCCCAAGCTGGATGTAATTTTATTTTGATGTAATTTTTAGCAAAAATCGGGACAGTGATAGAAGAGTCCGTCGCTTGCGACATGCTTGCGATAGTGTTCTAAAATATTTAACTAAAATGCATTAAAGTTGTAGTAGTATTAAAATGGCTCTGGAGTTTTTTTTTTTTCACGCTGCTTGCTTCATAGCGTTTTCAATTAATTGTATCACTGGTAATGGTGCACTTACATCATGCATGTACCTACGTTAATTAATTATAAATTACACATATGTAGATATGTGTAGGTATTTACGTATGCATGAATGTATATCTGTTATGCTGTGCATACTTTATAAATAAATTATATTTAAGAAGAATAAAATACTGGCATTCAATATTCTGCTTATTGGTTTGGATACGCCCTTTTTTCGTATTTCAACATATATCTCTCTCCCTAGTCTTTATGCTTTTGGGTATCGGTTCAACCGATAATACTGTAGCAGAATGTTTGTTTAATCTCTACATCTGACCGTATTGCTGATTCTATCGCTGTATTGTGAATGCGATCTAGGTGGTGTTCGGGCGATATATTATATAAGTGTGGAATAAAATGGATATATCGGCCAAGAGCAGAATATATCCATGTTTATCATCACTTGCTATACAACTAATTTATTAAAAGCTAGCTTGATTTTTATAAATATTTATTGAGGAGAGCTTCGTGATTTCATTGTTGTCCTTATTCGCTACTTGTAGTTATCGGTTCTAATTTCACACTATTACTGGAACTTTTATTGCTAGTTGTAGAAGTTGTAGTTGATGTGCATGCGACGGAAGTTAAAATTTCAGATGGAGTATTCGATTTTGTGACAGTAATTGTCGAACTTGTGTCAGCTAACGTTGATGGTTTCTTTGAGGTGGATGATGAAGGCGATGTACCCACCAGATCGGCTAAATCATCGGGAAATAGACGGGATGGTGAGAAAGATTGCGTACTTTTACTATAACCAAAATCAAGACCCAGGTCCGTAAGGGAAGAACGAAGCGCTGTATTTCCTGGCGTACTTTGACGTTGTCGTTCTAGAGATGGAGATATCGAAGAGGAAGAAAATTTAGTTTGTGACGCACTAATTGCTGTAGAAATTGAATGCTGCGAGGAAGCTGACGCTGCAGTTGTTGCAGTGGAAATAGATGGATGACTAATGGAACTTGCACCGAAAATCATTTGCTGATGATGTTTTTGCTGCTGCTGTTGCTGTTGGTGAATAGCATGTTGTTGTTGCATATGTAACTGCTGAAGCTGATGTTGATGTTGTTGCTGATTTAGCATCGTTGCGGTTTCACATCGTCCTGTGCCACCGACCATATGCAAAGCGACAGCCATCCCTGGAGGCAACTGATGCATCCCCGGTAATGTGGGTCCACATGGCGAGGGAGCGTGCCGCGGTCCCACCACTGCACTGCCACCACCAGAATTCGATGTGGTACTTAGGGCTGGCGAAATACTCGGTTTCGGTAGAACAATACTACCAGGACCCGGTGCGCCAACGATGGGTCCCGCACCGGCTGGTCCTGCGGCAGATACCAAATGCGGTGGTAGGTTAAATAGACTTGCAGCTCCAAGATTTTCAGTGTGTTGCTGATGTTGCGCGGCAGCAGCCATTTGCATTTGTTGCCGAAAGTTATGAGCAACAGCCGCTACAGCTGCTGCCGTAGCTTCCTGCGACATTTGATCACTTGCAGGTGCAGGCATACCATTCGCACATTGACCGCTTGGACCGCCATAGTTTAGTGTACTTTCTTGAAAGGAAAAGACTGGCTAAAAAGTTTATGAAATGATAAATGATTTTTGTTTTTATTCGTAAAGTTTCGAACGATATGTGTATTTGACCAGCAGCACACACACATCACATATGTATGCAAAATAATATTTATGGTTTTCTTTTTGGTCAGAACTGTTATTGGATACGTTTTCCATACTTAGATACTCACCGAATGGCGACCATAGGATAGATGTGCAAAGGTTTCTTCCTTAAGATCCTTAGCGTCGCGAAAAACCACTGTTTTAATAACTCCTTTAATATGTTCATCTGGCCAAATGCCAAGTAGGATACGTTGGGGACGCCCTCTTCCTTTCGGCCTGAGATCAGGGCCGCCGTCAATTGAAGGACCTAACATGTTATGAACCCGGTTCGCGTATAAAACGAAAGTTGGATACGGTATATCGTATTTGCGTGCTGCTTGAGATAGCGATAGGCCTTCTTTTAAAACACTAAAAATTGCTTCTGCCATCGTTTCGGGACGCCACGACTTTAATGGACCTCGCTCGCGAAAACGCAAGTGATGCATTAGACTTTGGTTTGTATTCCAGCATTTTTGCCACATCGACTGCAGTTGATACTGGTAGCTGTCTGCTAGATAAGCAAAAAATTGAGGCATCACCTTATCACATTATCCTTATTAATGTATTAATGTTCATAACAAACCTGCAATAGAAGCTCCGGAACTCATCCAAGCATGTGAACTTTCTAACATTTTTGCCTAAAATGAAAGGATAAAATAAGAAGTCATATGTGAACTTTTTTTTCTTTAATTGATTTTACAAGATACTGAGTTTCATTTCGAATAAAAATTTCACGGCATTACATCATTAACTGCAAATGAAAACAGCTATGTGTAGAAAATGTTAACGTATATATACAATGATAACATATATATATATATATATATATATATATATATAGATGTAGTAACGAAAAGTAAAGATTGTGAAGCGATTAGTGTACAGTAGAAAGAAAAAAATGCTGCTATAGTATTACAATGATGTCCTCCAATCAGTCTTAAGTGTTAAGGTATCAGGAAAAGGGTGGTTCCCAATAACAATTATGTTAAAACTGTTTCATAAGAACGCATATCCATTGATCGCTAGATCTCAGATGCAAGAAAATTTTTCAAGAACAGGAGAAATCCATAGTTAAGAGTGCACAATATATTTGATTAACGCTACAAAGGGCAAAGCATTGCCAAAAATGTTTAAGAAATTGTAAACCAATCAAACTAAACTAAAAATGGAATCAAAATAAGTTAATAAGTAACAAAACGGACCGACAACATTTTAATGTATATATATATACATATATATATGCACATAAATATATAAATATATATGCCTGTATTTACCTGCAACCGACGTGTGCAGTGGGTGTTTAAATGTTTACGTAATCGTCGAGGCGTAAGTCTATCAATTGAGTGTGAAATTTCTGTTTTTTACTGTCAAAGTAATACTTTCGTCTTTTTGGCAGGGCTTTTGCGGTAACGCTCAAGTGTGCTTGTGTGGTAACTGCTGCTGCTTTCAATTCTTTCTGAGACTCAACACCCCTTTGTACGTTCATTTGGTTGCCTTAGGTTTGTAAGGCATCTCGAGCAGGGGTTATTTCTTCTTAGTCTGGCAGTAAACGCAATTTAATAAATTCTCCGCAGGATGCAACAAATTTCCGTAGATATAAATATATACATACATACAAGTGTACGTGTTTACGTATATACAATCAATATATATTCTAACGTGTGTAGATATTTCAAGAGTATTAGGACATTTTCAAGTGGTGGTTATACGAAAATTTAAAAGCTAAAAATTAATTAGCGTAAAAACATGACTAACAATATATGTATGAAGCAAATATTGATAAAAATCAGTCATAAGTCATCAAATGTTTTGTCATACTTAAGATTTTTAACGCTCAAGACGCCATTTTCTTCGAAATTAATTTTTTTAAATCTTTCTAAAATACATCTACGCATATCTACAATTGTGCATCAAAGTATATCAACATGTTTACATAAATTTGTATAACTCTATATGCTTGCATTTAAATGTTGTAGTAAAACTAGCTGCGTAATGCACAGAAGTCTGAGAGATCCCTTAAAGTGCATATACACTTGAGCGATATGAGGCTTTGACTCAATTTCGCTATTCGTACGTTTCTGTGCTTTTACAAATTTCACGATCTTAAATTTTTTCTTAATAAATTCTCTGCGCCAAATACGACTCAACTAATCAACTAAATCGGCCGATGGGTCGACAAACTAACGTTAAGCAATAGATTCGTTTATCTATTCGTAAATCTAAAAATTCAGCTAAAATGCATATTCGCCTAAGTTAAGCAAACTTTAAACAAGTAAGAAAATTATAGTCGGGCAACGCCGACCATTACATACCCTACATCACTTCGCCAAGCACTGTTATTCGTTCGTTTTGGTAGTAATACTCCAAGAAGTACACATTAGTTTCATGCGAAGCCATAATTTTCACGAAAGCCTGCATATTGGAAGGTTCGATTTTCTCTTCATATAAGAGTTTCCGTTTCGTGATAGCGCCTATATAAGTCCAGAGAGGTCCAGAAAAAGTAGATCTATGTGATCCAATTTCGCTACCGTTAATATTTTTTGGTGTAACGCTACTATGAATTGTTATCCTAAGATATTTTATACGCAGTGAGGGAAGAAATAGATCCATGTGGTTCAAATTGAGTTAACTTTTTTATTTTTCTATTTATTATTATGGGCAAATTTTCATCTTGAAATTTTCACTTTCAAAATTAGCAACTAAGTTTTTTTTGGCATATAAGTGTTTCCATTTCATGAGAATTCTTATACGCGGTGGTATCCAAAGAATAGACCCATGTGGTTCAAAATAGACATACGTGGTGCTAAGGTGTATTTCTTTGTCAATTTATTATTATGCGCCAATGTTAGCCATAAAATATTTTGAATTCAATGTTTTTACGATATAAGCCTTTAGTTTCCGCAGAAATGATTGCAAGAGAGGTGATTCAAAAAATCGCTCCAGCCGGTCCAGAATTTTCATAACAATTTGGAATGCCGAAATACTACTACTTAGTCAGTCTTGCCAAGAAATTCTGAAAATTGCAATTTTTTCTATATAACAACTTTTCAAAATAGGGCGTTATATGGTCGAAAAAGTGACCCTTCGTTGTTGGGCCAAAGTACGCCAGTGTAGCAAATTTCATCAAAATGTCTTAAAAATTGCGATCACAATTGCTTGAACACAAAAATATATGGGCAGATATCAAACGGACAGACAGGTTTAGAACGAGTTGGAAAATGATTCTGAATCCTTCGGTCTAAAAAGAGGCGAATCTATTTTAAGCCCTTCTGGGGGTTACTTACGTCCCGTACCACAAGTGGTGTAGGGTAAATCTATAGACTTAATCATAGTATTATAACTATTTATAGAGTTGAATGCTCTATCACATGCATCAGGCGAAATATCCGAATATGGTTTTTTATCAATATACAATCACTTGCAAAGTAGTGCCAAATTATGTAAAAGTTTGACTTGTAATATATACGATAAATAATATATACGATCGTTCGTTAGCTAATGAAAGGTGTTAACAGCTTTGGCGTAAGCCAAATAGAGTTTGCTTCCCATATTATTTAGCCTTATCTCGTTTACGTAGACCGAATGGCAACTCTCTGAAACGTATGAGAGCAAAAAAGCATAGTTTTTACTAATAGTTTTGGTTTTCACGCTTTGTATTTTTCTAACAACCAAACCTGTCGGCTCTCTAAGCTAAACTGACGGACGAAATTCACTAAACAGCGATATGTTTTTGGGAGTTAAGCTAAAGCTTTCCGCGGCGTGGTCGCTAATTAATACTCCTGTAATGTTTTCATACTTGAATGTAGTCGAATTCGTTGTTATAGGAATATAATCAGTCAATAGATCTGCCGAAATTTCCAAAAGGTGATATGATAAGCATGTGTTTAGGTGTTAGATGACTGATTCTTAAGGCCAGTTAAAGTCTATATTTTTATTTCATGTTTCAAAGTTTTTTACCGCTCATACATGTCTCAGCTGAACGTAGACCATGCATTAATATTAAAGTCTTAAACCCGTTAAGATTGCAGATAAGTGAAAAGGAAATTTAGAATTATGCAATTAGCGGGCAAGTATAAGAAATATCACATCTAATAATAAAAGCCGGCACACCACCAGCGCTTTCATAACCGAATCAGTCAACAGAGATTGTATGACGTAAAAAATTTACTCAGTGCAAATATACCGCCACATGGCAGAGATAAACCAATTGAATTAGTTCAAGTACGATATCGGTAGTGCTTTGACGCTAGGAAGAATACCTTTAGTTTCACTTCTGGGATCAGCTAATGAGATAAGGTATAAACAATAATTAAATTTTCACAAAAGACCCTAAGTGGGTTAAAAAGTTCATAACTGAATTTGCATTGGCTAAGATTTATGTAGAAGATAGTTTCGTGACGGATGTACGGAAACATTGAAGTCAATCTGATTTACAAAACCGGCTAGTCGATAATATCATTTAACCAAGAAGGTAATGCCTAAGACAAACCTAAGTTTCTTGAGGTAAGGATATAAGAAGTAACCTATTGTCATATGGCGGAAGATGGACATGTAGATCTCAACTTAAATTTTGTAGCGCAAAGAGCCGCAATCCTTGCTGTACGAATTTAATTGGATCAACATGACAACGATAAGAAGGTGACTATGTGACCGCGGCATAGTCCACTATAGATTGATCCAAGCTCGTATATGGTTGTTTCGCAAGGGTACCGCAAGGATCATCGAATTCTCTCGCTCAGCATTTAATAAAGCCTAGTACTGATCTTGCTTTATCCACAGTGTGTTCAATATGTAAATTGGAAAGAAGTTTATAATCGAACTGAACACCAAAATCTACGAAAGCATCCGTTATAAACGAATTTCTTCTTGAAATTGAATGAGCATCATGTTATTAAGCTATTTAAATCCTATTGGACTCCGAATTAAAAGCTAAGAATAGGTTAATGTCGTCAGCATATATCAAGATATGAGACGGTTTAAATAACTGATGACGGCAGATCAGATAGTGTATAAGGCAAACAGAATGGGTCCTATGTCACTGTCTGTCCTGTGGCTGTTGCAGTGACTGCAATGGAATTAAAGAGAAGCCCTTCAAAGATCTGCCTTCAAGGTATGATGAAAATCAGTTAACTAAATAAAGCGAAAAGCCCAAGTTGTCCTTTTTCCATATTAAAAATTTGTGGTTAGTTCTGGCGAAGGTCTTACTAAAATCGGTGTAAATGACGGTCATTGTGTACCATTAGAGAAGGCAGACGAATTGAAGGAAGTCCGTCGTGGTTGACCGTATTTTCAAGGATGCATTTTGGCTAGGAGCAATAATTGCCTTGATAGCATGGCTAAGCCGACACGTTAAGATAAGCACAAAGTACTTGAATAACGCACTAAGTTCTGTAACGCCTCTACAGTTTTCAACGATCTATTCGTTACCATCTCTGTGAAGCGGGGGGTACGAAGGTTGCCTCACAACAAATTGGAAATCTGCCTGTTTTAAGGAAACAATTGAAAATGAAAGCTATGCTACGATGAAGTTCAACTGTACAGTGTTTGAGATGGAAGCCCGTACAGGTCCAGCAAAGAGTCGTGCTTTGGCGATTTTGAATTTTGTAAAAGGTCGAAATAATAATTTTTTGAATAAATGAACAAACATCGAGTTGGTACGGGTAAGTAAGGGAAAGATTAAAGTTTGTGGAGTTAAAATGAAGTTAAAAGCCGTCAAATAACAAAAACAAGGGAGATTAAGTAAATTTTCTTTTAGAGTTCACAAACGTGTCTCGCTACCCTCGTAAGAGTTGTTTTCAAAATGTGTATATATATATATATATATATATATATATATAAACATGTGTATTTATATACGCATATTATAAATATGTATATAAAATATTATATTTGATAATAAAATGAAGTTGAATGTTGAATGTATATGTGTTTTTAATGTAGAAAAATTTAACACAAGCCGCCTATACATATATTGGTTTATATATGAATTAAATAAAGTGTAACTCATTTCTCAGTTTGGACTGCGGAGTGAAGAAAACGATATTAACCGCTTTATTGATGTTATCTCCCAAAACGATTTCTTTTCGAACGATGTTACTCCATTCAAGTAGACTTGCGTCCAAATGGGTTTTAGTTTATCGACGAATTGTTATTATGGTCTTAATGAGTAATTGATAAAACGTTTATTTCAAATCAAGTTGAAATAATGTGCGATTAAAAGTTGCACACTTTTTAGTAGTAGGAGTAGAAAAGATTTCGCAGTTTTGCAGGCAATTATGCATGAATATGTATAACAACAATAATAACAATTTTGTACGCGCCCTACACATGCCTACCTATATATGTACATACTTATATATCTACATATGTAAACGCATTTGTTCATATCTACTTGAGAATGTGTTCGAATCCGAGTAGTACGTATTAGTTGTTAAACTTTTCGAACCAATTACAAAACAAAACATGAACAAGTATTTAAAACTACAATAATTTACGTAATTTTATTGCAGTTAAGAGCTAAAGTTTGCTGACTCGTTGTTTTGATTATTATTGTTTGATTTGTTCATTATTATTGTGTTTGTTTAGAAAAAATCTAACTAGTTATTAAAAACTTTTTGTTGTTTTTATAAATGTACATAATTTATATATATATATATATATATAATTTGTATATATAATTACATATATGCATATATAAATTATATCTGCGGATAGGTGAATAGATGGATTGGTACCTACAAGCTTATCTAGATATTGTTTGCCTAATGAGGGGTTGGTTGAATGGACGGATAAAGCCGATATCTACATGTATATATATATTAAACACTAGTATGGTACTTGAACTCCGCAGCACTAATACATATCTACTCGTGTATGTATATCTATATCGACTAGCTATTAAAGAAGCTCAAACATACAGTGAGGCAAACAAGTAAATGAAGCATTGCTCTCACTATATATATCCGCTATCGAAAAATGCTAATCTAATAAATTTTTGTTCTCCTTCTACAAAACAGAGCGTCTACAACGTAAACATATATCTTATATATATGGTTTTTACTATACGAACTGGGAGCTGGAGCCATCATTGATATTCGTCGACGACGATGGCCATATATTAGTGCACGCTGGTAAACAAAAAGTCTTTAAAACGTTTTTACTACGGAACTGCCTGTAAACATTATCGCACAAAGGCTCTGAGAAATTCCAAGGTCCTAAAAATTTAATGTGCTTCGATGAGCTGTCCTTGCGTGTTCTCCCGTTTTAAGCTTTATATTCAGCTTAGTCACGATTTTCCAGTAGATAGAACTTCTTGGCCTTAGCACTTGGGATCTTATTTGTGGTCGTATATACACAGAACATCTATGTCATTCGAATGTACAGCTAAACGTAATCTTTTTAGTTTCACTTCACTTTAATTCGCATAATTCAAATCTCTAGGTTATCCGAATCCCATCCGAATTTCCACACATGTTTCAGGAAGCAATTGAAATTTAGTCAGCAATAGGTAGTGAGAAAGCAACGTTCTTTGCAGTTTCATTAGAAAGTCGACTAGCATTGCATTCGCCGTCACATGTACTCCCTCGCTGAAGATTGTGCGGAAACTTCGTATCTGTTCTATGTTTCTAATACAATTTACCCGCCGTTTTATCGCCGTTTTTATCCTTACGTTACCATAACAGTTGTTATCTAATACCTTTATTTAACCCTCAACGGTTACCGTAACCTGTCTGTCTGTGATGCTTAAGCAAGTGCTTTTTTCTCATGCTCTCTGAGTAGACGACGACTTTTTTTACCTATAGATTCGACTATATTGGTATTGCCTCTTAAAGTCGCAAAACTTCTATTGACATTGGCCTGCTGGACCCGCAGGTGTGCTAATCAAATTTTGTAAAATTATTCTGGTCGAATTTTGAATGAAAATCCGTGAGTTGTTTTCTTGGATAACCATTTCGCAAATTAGTCGTACCTTACATTTCTTAGCATTCGAGTATTTCTATGCGTTTGCTTAACTAATGGGTAGGTTATGATTGTTGTCTTTCGGTTCAAGAAACAGCATTGGCTTTTTAATTTAACTGATTCGTTTAAAATTGATTTTTTTTTTTGTTTCCGAACATGAAAAGTCCTTTAATTTTCATCGTCGAACGGTAAGAACAGTAATTAGCTTGGCTTCTAGTTTTTGTCTCGCTTCTTAACCGAATTCAGGTCTTCGATACAAATTAATTTGTATTTTTTTGTATATATATGCATATACATAAGCATATGTATATACATAAGCATATATATATACACAACTACAGACGAAAAGTGTCAGCGCGAAAACGCGTAGCGAGACATTCGTAAATGAATTTATTAAATTATTTAAATAATGTAAATAACATCATTATGATATGACGACGCGACAATGAAAACATGTGTGTACTTTAGCGTTGCATGATGCATCTGAAATTGTGCGTTCGATCGAATCGTTTCAGTTATTTTTTTTAATGCATGTTTGTTTTTTCTTATAAATGAGGCTTTATTAATCGGTATGAAGAATAAGGTATATTAGATTAGTATATTAATTCGACTTGAGTTCGCTTGACCGTGCTCGAAACAGATCGATATAATAAATTTTATTCGACCCTTTATAACATTAAGTGTTACTAAATAGTTGCGATTGATATCTGCATCAAAGAACATAGCTTTGAAACGCTTACTCTTGACATTAGATGAGCATACGAACGATTTTTATGTTAACAACAAATGCAATGCAATCACGAAAACATATGTGATTAACGCAAATTACTAGGTTCAGCATGATTATAATAATAGATGGGTAAACATGTCGGCGTTCCGTATATTCATTCAATGTTCGAGCTAATTTAATTTAATACATATTGAGCAGTAGTTTTAAAAATTATACAAAGTCGTAATATGATAAATAATTCTACGTGCGAATCGATAGAAAAAGAGATTCGAATTGATTTGTTGTCTCTAGCAAAAGACAACTAAGCAGCATTTTGATGACGTGAGAGCGTGGAAGTGAAACTTTTTGAATTGCATCCTCATGTACAGTTTTTTTATGATGATACGAAGCCGGCGAGAAGGCCGAAGTTTCTAAATTCAGCGACTATGGCAACTTTGCTCCTTGTTTCGCAAGGATTTTTTTCATGTATCTTACGGATCACTGCTTTTATTAGATTTATTTAGGAGAGTTGCTTTTCAATTGCATTAACTTGAAAGAGCTTATCTTTATTTTAATGAGGTCTATAAAAAGTTCTTTGTAGTTGTGCATAAGTCTGTGTTATCGGTATAGGCCATCGCATGTAGGCCTTGGGAACAGTAGTAATAAGTGTTTAAAATTCGGTTTAAGGTCAAATCTTACTTTTCCTTGCTACGGTAGCGACTTTTCATAAACGTATACGCACGCAAATACATATGTATGTGTAATTGTGTGGTGCGAAAACTTGCACTTTGTTGCTGCCGCATTGTGACAGATAGGCGGACAGACAGATACCATATACGCAAGCTTTATTAATATGCACTTGTTTATTTTTTAATTTTGTTAATATTGCCTGAGTCAGGCAATGAAAGTGTCAAAATGTGCAACAAACACATTTGCACTTATTAAAAAATTCCAACTGATTTCTACTGCTCTGTTCGGTTCGGTTCTGCCATTAATATTATTATCGTCAAAAGTCAGTGCTGGCAGTCGACGGTATAATTCTGGTCGTCGCAATGTATCCTGTGGTGATGTTTCTGTAAAAATATTTCAAAAATATTAATAACCAATGATACACATCTGAACCGAAAAAAAACAAAAATAATAATAATAAGAAAAAAATAAATAAATACCCAAACACATACATAAATGCATATGCATATGCAAACACGCATACTTATGCACACATGCGAATAATAATCATAATAATGAATAAAATATTTCTTTTATAAGTGATAGCGTTACCAATAATAACGTGAAAAGCAAACGCATTAAATACCAAACAAACAATATTTCAGTGGAATGAAATGTCGTAAATTTTATTAATATATTTTTATGTGGAGATGAAGTAAAAGAAGCTCAAGCAATTTAATCCATTTAAATAAAAAAAAAAATATACAATAATTATTAAAAAATATATGTATAGGTTCAGACTCGTTACGCTTATGAATATATGCGTATATAGTTTGTGTACTTGTTTATCTAACAAAGATTCTCTCTCTCTCTTAAACACATACACACACACACACACACACACACACACACACACACACACATGCACACATCCAAACTTTTGCGCTTGCTTGCTCGGACTCATGCACGTACGCGTACATGCATGTTTTCAAAATGAATGCACAGCAAACATATTTGCACGGTATCAGTTTAATTTTATGCGTAAAAGAATACACAAAGGTGTCTGTCTGTCTGTATATGTCATCTGTGGCCTGTTTGATTTTACGTAAACTCATTCATTCATGTTTATAAAGGAACAGATATATGTACGTTAATATTTTGATTCTATAATTTGCCTCGCCTATCACAATGAACACACAAGCATGTCCCAAATACAAGCGAACTGTACAATTAATGTCGTTAAGGGGAAAGAGATTAGTAACATTAGCATTAGTTTACTGCGTGTTACACACACAATTGACCTTCTCGTTTATAAATTGTTATTGAATAATATATTTGTACCAGATTATGTTCTTAACTGATGTCATAAACGGTATTCATCTTAAAGTACATCTTGTGCACTTGTCAACCAATTTTTCTGGCCGCTAGCAATTTCTAATATTAATCACGCTATCCATCCATACATATCCCGGTAACTAATTAAGTATCTAGGAATTAGCACGAAGGGAGCCTCTTTTTCAAAACGTGGGGCATACAACGAGATTGTGGCGGAATATTCGCCGGACCTTTGGCGTGAAGGGGACTGGAAAACCATTGCGTTTGCTTGTTGTTTTTGCAAGTTATGGAGCATCTGTATTGTATTGGGATGGGATGGGTGATGTTGGCAGAACAAAATTGTGAGCTGCCAGCGCAAAATGTTATTGACGTGTCTACCACTATGTAAGACTCTTTCAGTTGACACTTTACAAATTTTAATGGATGGAGTCGCTTTGAACCTGAACGCATTGCGTATTTGTAATGTGTTTAGGATACAGAGACGTCCGCGTTTACTTCACAACTTAAGATGCAAGAAAGTAGCGGATTTAAGTGTTAGAACGCGCCAATTACTGTGAAAGGGACGTCTCCGCGCCTCATGGCAAACTCACTGCGGAAATAATTTAAAGGGCAGAGTAACGTGTAGCGTTATCTTTCGTGAAATATCACCCAGACAATGATTTTAGCCTTCATTTAGGTTTTCTACTCACCACTGAACACGGATCTCTGAATACAGTGGCGATCCGTTTGAACATTGGACGCGCCTTTCATTGGTAGGCCGTTTTTACGTTGAACTCAAAAATTTAAAGACAATAGGGATACGACAGACGGGTGGAGACATTGATTGTAGATTGTCTCTCTCTAATTCTGAGAAGGTGGTTGCGTAGGTGGCAGCTGCACGTTGTATGCCCCTTAAGTGGCATGCCACAAGATGAGGTCTGGTCAAATTTGTTCGATTCTCGTCCCTCTCGTCCGTTTTTTCTCGTTTATACGTTGACAGCTATTGACAAAGACCGAAAGGACCGAGCCACATGGGGCATGTTACGTCTTACCAGAGACTTTTTCTGTTCGCGGTACGGCACTGTCATGGAAGGCCTCTTTTCATGTTTTTCTTTTTTTCCCATTCGCCCATATATATGTCCACAATTTCGAACGCAAAAGGTGGGTATAGCTCTAACTCTACCCAGTCAGAATATTATGTCCGTGAGCATAGTGTAGACTGGTATTATTTTTTCCAGCTTTATCTATAGATTTTCTTTCCCATACTAATTATTTAGGTCATATCGGGCCTATATAACGCTTGATTAGAGGGTTTCATTGTTTCTTCTTTCCGTAATTTCATGTATTTTATTTCGGGTACCAGCGGGTGTCAGCGACCTCTGAAGCAGATTTTCAACTTCGGTGTGACAGCGGAGACAACATCTTTATCTAGTTCTCGGGGTGATGAGTGCGAGTTTACCGATCCCCACTAAAACTCCAAGAGGCATAATCTGCCTATACTTACTGAAAGTTTCTGTTGTAAGCTATAGTTAGAAGATAGATACACAGCCAGGTATGATCTGATGATTGACCTAAACATTAATGTTTACTATTGGCTTGAACAAAATTCTATCAATTTTATGTAAATATTTAATATAATGCATGTGATTGTTTTTATTTATTTTGATTAAAATAGTGGAGTAGCGAAGGTCTACATGGTCAGGGTTTAAAGTGACGTAAGATTGTAATTAGCATTTTGACATGCTACGAGGAACGCACTGTAAGCATCACATGAAGACGTTTGCACTTACACATAAAAATATATAATCTAAGAACAATAAGTAAAATTTATTAAAAGTCAAAAGTTTCAGAATTTTTCAAGACCGGTATAATAAATTGTAGTTGTTAAAAAAGGACAGATGAAGACGATAGAGTGGAAAATGGCATTTCAGAAAAGAGAGCACATTTCCGATTTTTGCCTAAATTTCTTGAAGAAGACGAAGAATTTCAATTATTGTTGTCAACGCCCATTAACAATAAATGACAATAATTGGTTGTAAACAACGGAGAGGAAAGCAAAATTTTCCTATATAGCCTAACGTGATATTGTAATTTCGGGGAGATGTTACTGTCCGCCCGGTAAAAAAACAATTGTAAATATCGTGTGAAATGCGTAGTAAACCGTAAACCTTCTATTATTACAGCTATAGTGCTTCAAATTTTTAAAAATCATAAAAGAGTACTTGTACATGTAAACAATATGATAGGGATAAACAATACGTATCCTAGTCGGAAATACGTCTATAGTTTACATAGTACTTGCAGCCGCATAATTCTTAAAAAGGTGATCTAAGACTTATGTCAACTTTTTTTTTAACCACTACTAGATCTAGGTTTTTCTTCGTTAGGCCAAACAACAACAGGAACGAAAACTATCAACCATAGATGGTTTTTATCCGCATGAGTAGCCGAGCAGGTAAAGGATTGCGACTAACAAGTCAATGCTTAAGTGCAGTGGAGCTTCCAATGCGTAAAGTGAACACAACTCCGTTTTTTTAACAATAATTTTTAAATTTTTGCTTTACATAAGCGTTGCTAAGGATATTATTGCCATTCAAAACTAGCGTAGGACAAGAACCGTTATTCAGAGTAAACATAATATGCGTAGATTTTTCAATACTTATTTTAAAATTCCATTTGTTCAGCCAAAGCGAAATTGAGACGAGATGAAGTAGTAGTAGGAAACATTCACGGGGTCTCTAAATGAAAACAGGATTGTTTTGTCATCTGCATATGTCGCAGGTCAGACCTTTTAGAAGAACTTTTCCGCATATACCAATATGCTGTCGCAGTTATTTTCATTTTCAATGGCTTCTCTGATGTACGAAACGACACGATGGCGTTTTTAACGGTACTATGTATTTGTTGCTGTTTATTCCTGAATGAGTCTTTGTTACAGAACTGAGAGCAATCTTTGCAGATATATTTGTTCAAATATATTAGAAAATGCTATCAACTTATCTGCTTTAGTTACATTATTTCTCCGCATTTCAGGCGTTTAATAAGTATTCCACTTATGCAGCTATTACCAGGACATTTTTCCAATATCTACTTTATTAACTTCTCCTTTCGTTTCAGCGACTGATACACGCCTGATAGGCCAATCCATGGAACATGGAGTATCTCAATATTTCTTCTGTTTTTTTTAAAGTTCTACACAGGTTATTAGGCTGAAAGACTTCTTTCAGCTTTTTGCATATAATTTCCGTACCAAGTTTTATATGTGTCTCTTAAAGGAACAACTCGTCTGGTCGGCCGGTTAAGATATTTGGTAGCCATTCATAATCCATCAAATATGCATGAATTGGTGTTAGCTATAATAAAAAGCCTTTAATTTGTTCGTTTCCTTATCTCAGTTAAACACCGATTCTTTGTGACTCTTTTCAAACTCGTTTCATTCAAAGGTTGATTATTCGAGTTATTTTAAGGCTAACGTAGACTTTGCAGTATCTAAACACATCATGTTTTTTGAGAATAGATCTAAAACTAAGTGAGTGGAATAAGACCCAATATTCTACCGAATCATCAATTTGTGAAAAGCTTCGCAGACTAGTATTGATGTATAAATTGTCCTTGAATCAGTCCTCAAGTCCCAACGTCAGTTTTACGATTAACGAACGACATTATATTTAACTGAGAGACATTATAAAATGTCGTGTTAAAACTGACAATGAATGAAGCGTGGTCAGAATTGAGGCCATCGTTAGTTGTTAAGCAAACAGAAGAACTCTTCTTGATTGAGAGAAAAATTAGTACTATGTTTATCGTGCGTTGATCTGTGCGGAGCAGAGTTTTGAAGTTTGGTTTTAAGAAGCTGCTGGTGTATAGGATTACCTTTATAATGTTGTAAGCTGTTTACCCATTTTGGAAGGGGTGGCCGTTTCTCATTGCCTACATCATGTCCCAGATCTATATCGCAGTGGATCTTTAGTAAATCTACGACCTATGTTGGAAACATTCTGAACTTTGAGCGACAGCTCTTCAACGCCGACTTTGATTTCACTAATTCTTTCATTTTTGTTCAATTAGGTAGGCGTGAAATTTGACCTTTTTGTCATACAATTAGTTTACCAATTCCCCATACGAGCCGTCTGTCATAGTTTTGTAATTGAATTCATTAGCAGCAATAACATTCGGAACATCCGTTATCATCCATTTCATATCACAGATGCAAGAAGTTACAATTTATGGTGGCTTTGCAGTTATTGTTATCTCATTATCACCGATATTATTACTAATAACACGACTACTTTCATCAGAGCTTGTAATAGTAAATGCATTTGTACAATTTGCGTCGATAGATCTTCAATGACCAGGGGCGGGTGTAGAGTAATTCTACAAATTTTGTGATAATTGCACAGACCTTTTGTTATTATGAATGTTAAGAGAACTGGTTCACTGCTCACTTTTGATCTGACCGATAATAACTGCCAATCCAGTGTATTATATTGACTGCAGTCTTCCGAAGAAAGCTGAAGATAATCTGCACAATTATTCATATATTATTTTTATTACTATTAACCGAAACAGTTACGCTCGAATTGTTTGGGCAGCGCTGCAAGACAGATTACAAAAAAAAAATGTTTGGGTCCTTTAAAAATTCTCAATGCGAGAATAAAAATAAAGCTTAATTTGGATGTAACATTGTGAATGAAAAGAGTGAAAAAATTGTTGCGTTAGTTTTTTCTACCTTGCGGACCGGTATGTGAACAGATCACGGCCATTTTTTAATCACATGTTTCTATTTTTGCGACGATGACGATTCCAAAAGTTTACTTGTCAAATCGACCGATTTCAGTAAATATATAGAAGTAGCAAAATGAGCGGGTCGCAAAACAACCCAGTTGACATAAAAATCTGAATTTTTGACCTTAAAATCACAAGTCCGTCAAAGTGACGGATGCCGTAAATCTAATGTGAAGCAACTTTGTGGCATATACACTTAACACAATTATTTTCACGATATGTTAAAACAATTAATTGAAATTACACACAACTATCGAACCCATAGGAGTTACCGTTGATTTCTTTTTATATAAATTTCAAATTTTTTAAAATAATTCCATGTAAATTGCGGAAGATGTGTACACAACTGAGACCAACATAATAGGTTTATGAACTTCAACGGTGGCAATAGAAGATTCGTTCTAAGCGTACTTGTCTGTCTGTCTGCCTGTTGTTACAGTTGACTTAGCGACTATGAGCGCAAAAATTTCATATATCTTTGAATATTTGGTCCGAATTAAATTTCTGGAAGAAAGCAATCCTTTCATCAGAATGTTACGCTACACAATGTTTCACCAACTATTATCCTCTTGTCGTTATTAAATGGTGACTGAGTAGATTTTATCCTCGGTGGAAAAGACGAAATTCAGAAAACTAAGTGGAAGAAGAATAAGTTGTCGGAGTAACCCGGCGTTCGTACCTTTTCGCGCTTATTGAGCACAAAGTTTATTGACGACGCCGACAAGAAATTTTGTAAACATAACATGTTAAGTGCAAGGATTAGTTGTTTGACCTTGAACTTTGTTTATAAGTGAAGATAGTATGCTGTCTCGATGAGGTTCTACTATCAATTCATACAGATGAAAGTATTCTTATCTCCAAAGAAGTGAACGGTCAACAAACAAGTCGATGAAAATGAATATTTTAGCAACCAATTTCGACTGTTCGCATGATTTAAGATTTAAGTTCATCTTCTTTTACATCTATGCAGCGATAGACGTCGTACAAATGCAGCGATATATTCTGCAAGTTTTTTATTAATTAATTTTCTCGACATAGTCAACCTAATGAAAATGCATATGGTAGAGTTTGAGATATAGATGGATTAATTTCCATTGTATGAACTTTTCTTCACTGTTTCATGAATATTCTCGTTCTGAACACATAATATAACATGAAAGATGAAAAAATTAAGATAAATAAACATGTGAGAAAAAAATATATAAAGAAATATATATATATGTATATATGTATAAGAATAAATAAAGATATCAAGAATTTTTGTCGTTTGTATGTTCGGCATTTGCCTATTGTGTACATTTCTGTAACATGTGATACATTAAAGGAAATATTAAGAAAAATGTATCACCTACAGAACGTCTTTCGGCTTAAGAATGCATTCAAATGTGCACATGTAATTATGTGTGTATTTATATTTACATGTTTTTATGCACGTATCTATCTATCTGAATATGCATATCAAATGATTATTTACATTTGCATATAAGCGTAATATATATATATTTCTATATATATTGCATATATATATATATATATATATTTTATATGCATATATATATATATATATATATATATATAAATATATATAAGAAACTGATTATGAAAGCAAAAAAAAGCTTACTATGCCGTGTCAAAAGTTGACTGCATCCTTTTGTAACTCGAACATACAAAAGCCTTTATGCACACTACGGATATGTTTCTACCCTTTTTTACGTGTTATGTTTTTCCGCACCAAAAATAATAATTCAGCTACATCTAAATGTGGGTAAGAATGTGTGCGTTCTTGTACACCTATTAACATTGGAATAAGGACAGCAGTTATTGCGATATAAATATATATATATATATATATATATATATATATATATATATGTATACAAATCACTGATACACCAAATTAAAGAACATATCTCTACTCAAATGAAGGATTGAACTCGTGAACAATAAGATTTCTTAAAATATGATTTCTAGGAGCTACGCAAAATCATTTAAATTGATATGAAATTCATTAGACTAGACCATCTTGAACAAAGCTTTCTCCTTGGTTCAAGTTTTTTAAATATCTAGACTATTAAAACACGGACTGCGTTAATTTAACCATTGGTCGGCTAAGGTTCAATAATTTTGCAATTTTGGAACAATTTTTGGTTTAGTTTTTTTAAAGCTAAGCTATGCCCCTATGTACTATCCTGGACTTTGAACGCTTGGAGTATACAAGTGTTAAATTCGCTTCAAGCACAATCTTATCTGAACTTCTTATTTTATTCATCTTAACCATTTTTCTTCTTTCTGTCAATACTTAGCACTTTTCTACTTTCTACGTTAGCGGTAATAACGAAGGAAAGTTCAAATATAAATGCAGTCCCTATTCAAATGATTGACAGTGTACGCTGTAAGAGAGTATTTGCGTAGATATGTACATATATTAATACACATACAAGAGTGTTATTAAAAATCGGATGTGTATATATTTTGAAGCATTGTTTCTTATCCGAACAAATGACTTATTCTTGTTAAAACAGATAGAATTTCGCTAACATTCATATGAGCGCATGTATGAAATGGTAGTTGAATATCAGCACCTGAGAGGGCTTTCACTCTTTAAACTGGAAAGCAGAGCAACGCAAAACAAAATATATATGGTTAGTAAACTTTTGATACTGCCTCGTAGACAAAAGCCATCGTCCCAGTTAGTTGCTGTTATGCAAATAATATTTGAAAATAAATGTAATTTACAATTTAGGATTTGTTATAACATTTGATATACAAATGAAAGTTGTGTACGAAAGTTTACACAAATTTTTCAAAATAGCATTTTCTTATGACGTCATTTTTTCATGGATGTTTGAATTGTTAGGATGCATCCTAGCCTCGCTGACCTTCTGTACATTGGAACGGTAAAAATGCAAATTGAAAAAAGGACCAACGTTTTACACTTGACAAAACCGTTTCCGAAATGGCTCATTGAATGAAATAAGCTTATAGAGATGAGTATTTCGGAGTAGGTCGAAGGATACGAGACTTAAATGATGACTTTAAGGATGGTCTACATAACGATTAAACGATAATCAAAATGTTTGGCAATTGAAATTTTTTGATAAAATTGTGCATGAAACAAAATGTTCATACTATGTTATTGGCTAATGACCAAAAATTCCACTGTAAGAACTACGCTTGCAATTCATCTTTTAACAAAGAGCCCGGTTTCAATGAATCTGTAACTAGCCTTATTCACCTAATGTAGTACACTGTCATTTCCATCTATTCGAAAAAAATTTGCCGATGAAACGAAAACACTATGCTAGTGTAGAGGCCATCTAAGTGGCCTGCACCAATTCAATAAACATTATAACGGCTTCTGTCTACATGTCCAATTGTCATGCACGTCATGTACTAACGAGGAATCAAGTTGCGATTATTACAGCACCTTAAAAGGCCTCTATGGAAACAGTTACGATTAACCAACCGACATACCGATAGTTTTTTTCTTGTATGGTTCGCGTTGGAAGATATTAGAGATTCACTGAAATGAAGAAAGCCCATGCATTCAATGGCAAAGTAAAGAAAATTCAGCAAAAACCAATGAAAACGGTATACTACAGTATATAACATATATAGTATATACATACATATAACACATTACACCCTTTGGGCCGATATAATTCTTCTTTAATTACAATTGTACCATGCTGACCCACAGAAGGGCCACCCCTGATATGGGGAGAAGCCCAAAGAACAGATCTATGTGGCAGAATGTTTACCGTACAAAATTTATACTTATTATCACCATTTTGGATCAATTTTCCAAATACGATACTCACGATTATATTTTATTACTATTATAAAGAGCTGTTTCTTGTAAGAAAGTTCATATCGGACCAGCTTAAATTATCTCGTTTCATTTTAATTTTTCACTTACATGCGATATGCCAAAGTTTTCACTAACCTTTCTCGAGAAATATTAACATTTTTTTCATATAATTAGTTTTTCGACATCGGTCGTTATATGGGGATTGTTTTTAAAGAAGTTTCGATCCGATCCATTTTAATAAAAGCTCTGCTTCGCTCTGGGCCCAAAAAACATGTCAGTGTCTTCATTTTAATAAAATATTTCGAAAATTTGCGAAGAAAAAAATACATTGCAAGTCGTCAGATAGATAGGTGAATAGAGCGAGAAGAGCGACAGTCGATCAGTACAATTAAATGTTACTTTACCTCATAAGTCCTTTTAGGTCTTAGGTATACAACCGCATAAAGTTATCGCAAGCAGCGCAGAGTTTAATTTATGAACGTGAATGTACAAAACAGTCCTAGTTTCATATACCATACTTAGGAAAAATCTTAATTACGTATATTACTACGCAGTAGATACACGGAATAAGTAACGAGACAGTAAAGTAGACCAAAAGAATTTTTGAGCAAAGCGTAAAGCCTGCCTTCAGAAAAATGTAATTTCATGGGGATACTAAGGACGGACATCGAAATTTATTTATTTATATTTAGTAATTTTGATAATAATGATTAACTTACTAATTGTAAATTATTAGCTAAAAGGAAGACGGGCAGCCTATGGCGACAAGACTTGTCTTTTAGATTAGATAGGTTTTGCACGAGCAAAGAAGTGTAGGACATTTACAATTTCAAACACTTAAGTATAGATTGTTTGAGGGCGTTTAACACGTTAGAGACCGAGTGTAATTGGTTGCATCGAGAGCAATCTAAAGGTTTGCAATGATGGATTACTCGAATCCGTACGTTATAAGGAAATGGCAAATATCCATTAGATGAAGAAGAGAATTATCATCGATCTACCGCAGAACGAACGTACTGGGAAACTATTTTTGGTAATATGGTGTTCATGAATGATTTTCATGTGTTCTGTGCGTGTACAAACTAATTAATTCCGAAATGTCATGTTGTTAAGCTTGCCTCTGGGTTAAACGAGTCTCTTCTGTGTTAAGGTAAGAGAGTGAGCGAGAGAATTCGGATGGTTTAGGACTTTAGCAACACATTCCTTAATTATGTTTCTAATGATAATAATGTTAACGTAAGTTAATGTGTCTTCAAAGTCATTGTCGGATCCACATTGGAAGGATATTATTATTTTTTCAATATATGAATATATATATATATATGTAATGCGATCGTAATATTTGAGTTCTGGAATTTTCTGTAGTGCCAATAGGAGTATGTGGGTTTGCGCAAACTATGAATTTTTTTCTTGTGATACGAATTCTTTTGTTTAAAGCGATGAAGACAGAGGAATAGACTGGAAGTACGAATAGAATTATTGGGCTATTGGTAGAACTGTGACACTTGGGCCTATCTTAGAATCTCTTTCAGAAAATAACTGAAAATAAATTTGTAATCCTTGAGTGCAGTTATTTTATATTAAAACTGAATTAAAAGGCTATGATAGGGGTTAAAGTTTTATAATGGAAGCATTCTAGGCCCTCTACTTAAAGGGGAAAAAAATAAATTAGAATTATTATCTGCTACCGGATTAATGAGGATATATGGCAGGTAGATTTTATCAATACCGACTTTCGCTTAACCGGTGAGCTATATTATAATTTGGTAAATCGAAGCTGTAAACAAGATAACTAAAAAGCTTGAGAATTTCTTTAACTTCAATTACTTATAGCATTTGCCTCATAGAGTAAGGTATTCCTTGGAATACTTCAAGGGAAACGTGTAGGGCTGAATTGCAAGTAAATTTTTTTTTCAATTTATTTAATGAATATTAAGAGCAAGTTCCATTAACGACGATATCGCATTGAATCTTACTGGCTATAGCGAATTTTAGAAAAGGGATTAATGGCATGGGGAATAAATTTGAAATTTCTAGGGCATGTGATAACATCTAGTCGTTTAGACAGGGACTTGATACCTACAAACGTTATGAAATGAAGAAAGTTATCGTGAAAAATATATTTCAAAACATATTAAAAATCGGAGTTGAATATTTTCCTTCAAATTTTTGTATTATGTAATTTTTGACTTTTGGTAGTTATAGATAAACTCATTGCTCTATTTGACTGACGATTGACGCTTGAATTGACGGTAACAAAAAGTGAAAAGGATGAGATGGAGATGAATTAGAAGAAGATATCAAAAAGCACTGGACTGATTGAAGGATGTTGAAGAATAAACGCGAACATTGCAAAAAGAAAAACATTGTTTTCATTTACCCGACATTCGCAAATTTCGCACTTGGTGTCGCTATACACTATTACTTAAAATGGGGAATTAGTCGACGAACATTTTAGCAAACTGGTTGCCTTTTAAATTTTTTGACAAAGCTTCACTCAATAATTGCGCGCAAACTAATTTACGCGAACTTTTGACGATTATACACCAAGCACATCTCTAGCATACCATTAATTTAAGGAAATCAATGATTAGTGTAGTTTGCTAGCAGGCGCATATGACAAAATCTGCTCAAAATACATTGCTTTGTCGTGAAAATAGAAATTCAATCATACGAGCTGGCAGAGCAATCGTTCCATGATGCGCCGAGAGGATGGTAATTGCTATGGAAAATGTTTAGATTTTCATTCAAATTCCGTAAGTTATGAAAGCTGAAAATCATTCACCTTTTTAAGGTGTTAAAGAAATTCGGGTTGTACGGTGCCAGCAATCCTTCGAATCAAGGAACATTTTGTGAAGAGAATTGCATAGAAGAAATGTTCCGTAACCGCACAAAATGTGATAAGCAAAATAAATTCCAAAGAGACTTCTTTGAGAGTTGTCAAGTGTTTATTTAAAATTTCACTTTCTCGTGGTTTGTTTGGCTCTATCGCACCTGCCATTGTTACATAGCTAATAATGAGCAATGTATGAATGTATGTAGATAGCTAATAATGAACAATGATTGCTTTGAATTCTAGATATGTAAACATGAAACATGAATTTGGCCATAGATGTCCCCAACAGCCCTTATAGAGGGCACACAGTTCTGAAGTTGTACTTTTTGTAGCTTGGATATCTAGTAAAACTAAGCAATCGTAAAACCAATACATATCGCAACGTAAATATACTTTTGCTACTAACGAATGTGTCAAGTTTTGTGCCAAGCAAGTAGCATATGTTGGCAAAATTCTTTTTTTTCGACGAATGATAGAACAGAAAGTTTTTACATGGTATCCAAACTAGGGATGAGCATTGTATCCGTTGCGAGAATCCCAGGCGAAAAAATTTGCAGATAGATCCATGGATTTCATTTACATTCACTGCGAGACTAAATCACTTTGGCAAGAAGCCGATATTCTGTGTTTGGTCGGACAACAAAAACGCGTTCTGCGATCAACTGTTAAAGTCTTTTGGAACGGTCAATATTAGTTTGGGGAAAAAGAAATCCATTATTTTTTCGGTAGATGGCTGCACTGATAGATTACTCGTAAAGTATCGATCAAACAATTCCAGATTTATGCTCATTGGAAAGGTGACATTTCGCAGTAAAAAAAATTCTTTTTCTTTTTTTTGTTTGGTGCATTCAGTTGTGAGTTGTGAGTTGAGTGTTAAAAATGGAAGTGAACAAAGAGAAAATTCGGTACATTTTACAGTTTTTCTTTGACAAAGGCGAAAATGCAAGCCAGGCGGCTAAAATTGTGAATGGTGTTTATGGTTCCGATACTGTAACAGCCAATTATGTGCAATTTTGGTTTCGTAGATTCCGTTCAGGAATTTTTGATGTTAAAGATGCACCTCGCACAGGTAGGCCGGTCGTCGAAAATGTCGACAAAATCGGAGAAATGATCGAAGTTGACCGGCATGTTAGCAGTCGTAACATCGCCCAGGAGCTAAAAATCGACCATAAAACAGTTTTAAACCATTTACACAAAGCTGGATTCAAAAAGAAGCTCGATGTTTGGGTGCCACATCAATTAACAGAAAAAAACATGATGGATCGAATTTCCATCTGCGAAGCCTTGGCCAAACGGAATGAGATAGACCCATTTCTTAAACGGATGGTGACTGGAGATGAGAAATGGATCACATACGATAACCCTGTGCGAAAACGATCGTGGTCAAAGAGCGGTGAACCACCTCAAACGGCCAGGAAGGTTTTGCTGTGCATTTGGTGGGACTGAGTTGCTTCCATATGGCCAAACGCTAAATTCTGATCTCTACTGTCAACAACTGGACCGTTTGAAGATAGCGATTGACCAGAAACGGCCAGAATTGGCCAACAGGAGAGGTGTCGTATTCCACCAGGACAACGCTAGGCCACACACATCTACAGTGACTCGCCAGAAACTTCGGGAGCTTGGTTGGGAAGTTTTAATGCATCCGTCATACAGTCCGGACTCGGCACCAAACGATTATCATCTTTTTCTTGCATTGCAAACTTTCTTTAATGATTAAAAATTGGAATCTAGAGAGGATTGTGAAAATCGACTACTAGAGTTTTTTGCAAATAGAGACCAGGACTTCTATGAGAGAGGCATTTTGAAGTTACCTTTAAAATGGCAACAAATCATACAACAAAACGGTGCATATTTGATCCAAATCGGACAATCCGAAGCATGTTAAATGAAGTCCTGAAGTTCATATAAAAATAATGGATTTCTTTTTCCCCAAACTAATATCAAACGCCATCAATAATGGTTAATCAGCACAGGGTCATTTGTTTTCATAAAATCCGCCTATCCATTTAGCGAACCCGGTTCACGATCTGTTGGAAGCACTCTACTGGAAAGTGCTAATAGAGGCACGTTACTTAACCAACTCGAGTCGTCCCAATTTTTACATGTTTGCATTGATGGGACTTGCATCACTGGCACTTGCGCAACAGCGCTTCGCTTCTTACGAAAATGTACGAAAATGACTTGATGATTGGTTTTGCCGTAGCAACCACAAATTGTTACACAGCTAGCTTAATATATAGCTTAAATGAAATATTTTTTATTATTTTCAACACAATAAACACAGAGTTTGTATAAAAGAATTCATTCCATTTTCATATGTATATGACCGGTATTCATAAATGCAGGTTTTATTAAAGATGGTATAGTTTTCATATATTATGGCAGACAGATAGCAGGTGATTGAAAACGTTCAGCATTAAGGGCATCGAAATTGAAGTTATGATGTGATAAAGTGTTTTCTCTAGTATTCCAGTGAAGCAATTGATACCATTTGCAAATGAACTGACGTACATTTGTGTGAAATTTCTCAAAACTTTTTCGAACTCGTTACAATTTGCCAATGATTGGAAGCGAGCTTAAACTTGTGATTTTATGTTTTGTTAATTATTTTACTAATAGATAGACAGGTAAAAAACTGACAGACGGACATACCTAAATGAATCTATCAGCTAGCTATTATCTAGCTAAGATAAGTGGAAAGAGTTAGATGTGCTATATAAATTTCGAAAAATATGTTCTTCATGCAGTTGCACTATGTGTGTATGAATGAGTTTTGTGAACAGAATCGTAAACTTAGTGTTGTCCCCCGTTTCTCCAGCGTTTGATGTAATGATTGTTTAGATTAATCATAATTATGCACACATGTCTACAACGATGCTGCTTAGAGATGAGTGCGCAACACAACCAGTTCAGCAACACTGAAGACGGAAGAACTAAAAACTGAACTTAAACCAAAAAAACAAAAAAAAAAAAAATTCACGCGCGTGTAATAATGTTGAATTTGTGTACTTTAAATGTTTGGAAATTTTTATATCTGCTACACAGGTATAACGTGTGCGACGTGAATCCTTATATTCGAATGCTTGGTGCATTTATTTGATTTGTTGATCTTCACTTAATTACGATTTAACTGAGTATTGTACTGTAGCGTTCGCAACGTACGCTGTACGAATTCTGTCCATTGCAAATAAAGAAATGTGTATATATTTTAATATACATTTTGTACATCTTTATATGCGTTTTGTAACTAATGCAAATTGCAATTGTTAACAATAAAAACAAAAAAAAAAAAAAAAAAAAAAAAAAAAAATATTATAATAAAAACAAAACAGAAGAAACAAAATAGCGTCTATAAATAATTTTGCATGTACCGACATATACAAACGTCTACATAAACATTTCATAATATGTATATGAATGAACATAACACAAAAACATTTGAGGTTTTTCAATTTCAACCTCTTTTCTGCTTTAATAAACAACGTGTTGTTACTTCATTTTCCGTTGTTGCTACCGTATGCCATAATTATTAAGACTTTTATGTTAAGATTGATACATATGTATGTACGTATTCATGGCATATATGTATTTGTGAGCTTGTGTATACATACGTACATGCAGACACACAGGCGTATAGGGCTCTTTGCTGTGAAGCACATTCATATAACATTGGGTGCTGCTGCGACTAAAGCAGAGAGGCATTTAACTCTTCAACTCTAATGCAAAAAAAAAAAAAAAAAAAAATATAAAAAATAAAAAAAATAAAAATTAAAAAAAAAAAAAAAAGATTTAAACTAAAACTCAGACACTGAGGAAAATAAAACTAAAAATATGAAACATTTAGCAGGAAACTACTTTGCATTTAATTGTTTGTAATGACGTGCAATATAAAATGTTAAAATGTACCAAACGTAATACTAAAATGTATCTGGATTTTTTGTAATTGTTTTTTATTTTTTTGCTGTTTCTTTTTTCTTTAATTGTGTGGGTTTCACTTACTGTGGCGATAATAGTGGCGTTTCTGTTGCATTTGTGTATATTTTTATGAATACAGCAAATATCAGTCAGTCGAAATCTATTTGCATATATAAGAATATATTTGGTTTTTCTGCATATATATATATATATATATTCGTATATATATTCGTATATGTGCCGGCATATATGTAGAAATAAATAAATGTATAATTTTTTTTATATATTTATATTTTTTTTCCCTAAATTAAAATTGAACTTCCCTTCGTTAATTTCGTAACCCATTGCAATGTATTCGTTCAACGTTTTTAACGTTTTTAAGTCGTTAAGTCATACGGTATATGCCTTACATAAAAAATTGCATATAAACTAAATGGATAATGCAGCTCAAGAAGGTTTCCTCAGTGTTCTTGTTCTTTGTAAAACTTTATTTATAAGACATTACCAAAGTGCCTACACACAACAGATATACACGTGTTGCGTTATTTTACGCTAAATTGTAATTATATTCGTTATACGATCGTAATTATGTTTTACTATATGTACATTACATGAATCAATTTCTTTCGAGTCATATCTTATCCCATTCCATATTTTGTGGTCTACGCGTTTCACAATTCAAGTACGATTCATGCCAAAGCTTAGACACGCAGTTTTAGTCTTAAACATTCTAATTATTGCACTATGTGCGAAAATTTGTTTTGTAAGCTTTTTTTATTGGTTTATTTAAGCGAAACCTGCTAGTTTACATATTGAAAAGGTCCATGTGTAACTTTTGAATGAACAAGAAAATCGTATCGAAGATAGTTTAACGCTTATGTCGCTTTGTTAAGAAGAACTTCGTACCATAGTACTTTTGCAATGTTACGAAATCACTGGACTTCACTTTAACGATAGCTTAATGGTCTAAATAATGGTCAATCGAGTGGAATCAAGAGATTCCCAGGTAAGCTTCTTAGTATGTGAAACGCTGATGTGATGGCATTAAAGAAAAAAGAGATTTTTGTGCTGACTTACAACAAGTGAGACAGATTAGACTCACGAAAGGCTTAACCGCAAGAAGATTTCATTCCAGTCCGAACATATCATTAGAAGGGTTCAAGTAAATGTTCTCTACCACAATATAGTCAGTCCATTGCAGTTAATTGCAAACACATAATTGCTGGGACAAATTAGCGTTTCGGGGAATTTACAAAGAAGACATAATGAAGTAAGTGGTCTTTTGACACGATATTGCTTTTCCGTGCAGCCGAACAATGTTTGAATTGCAAAAATGCGAAGTCCTAGAGGCATGCTCCTCAAAACCGCTTCCCATTTTCGGCCATTTGTCATTCCTTCGATAGACACGTAAAAATTTGGCCTTAGTTTGATTTTTCGCGGACGCAGCGAGCTTTACTCTTGGTCTGTTCAGTTATCCCGTATGATCTCACTTATTATCACTTATATGGAAATGGTAAATTTCTGTATTTAGGAGATGGTAACGTCGTTAAACCAAATATGTTACCCTTGTTACACTTTAGAGTTGTTTCGAATTTCTTGGACTGTTATTCTGGAAATTTTAAAGAAATTTGCCGAATTTCCCAAAGCAAATGCTTTTTGACACTAGGCAACTAGGAGCTTGTATCAGAGGAATTAGAAACCATTATTTTATTGTTTGGTATTTCAATAAAAGTTAACATTATTTAACATTTAACTGTTGTTTGACGTAAGAGAAAAAATCGTTCCTATTAACCTAAATGATTTCAGCTGGTGAAGGAGCGATAATTCGCTCGCTACGACTAACTACCGTCACTCCATTTATTCAAATTTTTAAGCCTCAGGATGCTGCGTTTGTATTGTTTCCCTGTACAAAGGAATCAAAGAGAAAATAAAAAAAAAAAATTTAGCTTTACGAAGATCTTGCAAAAGTAAAAGTGTATTCTTGAACGGCCTGAAACAGTAGAAATATCGTTAAACTTTATGTAGCTAAACTGAAAGAGAAGTATGCTAAGAGATAGTCATTAAAATGAAAGCGACAAGAAAATAAAAAAACAAATGAACGGAGAGAACAATTTAGCTTTCTCTCCCTAATGCAAATATTTATCATTTCTGTTTCGCACTACTTGGCCACCGAACGGTAAAAATAATTGAGAAATCTAGACGGGGAAAGACTAATGTAGTTGTGCATATTGGGTCAATTGTTTTATTTTCGATTAATGTCCCTTTAGTGGTTGTTCTAAATAATTATTTAAGCATAATTATGTTAAATTGTCTGCTTGGAGAAATTAGAATAAATTAAACAAAAAAAAAAAAAAAAAAAACCAAATAAGGAAATTTATATTCACCTTGGACCGAATCTTAGATACCCATCATGTAGGGTAAATGTATTATATATATATGTGTAAGGAGCGCACTAGGTATTATTATCGGTAAACAACTACATATGCATGCCATTTAATGCTTGCTATAAATTGCAAATGATGGAAAATTAATAAAATTTTTCCTCTTTTTTTACCCCAATATTAGTTATTACAATGTAAGGGTTTGCCAGGTTTTGTTTACTTCTCGCAATTTTCTCGATGGTTAGGGCAGGGAGAGGTGCAAATGCAAGACCGGATAGAATCTTACACTCTTCCTAATCATTTTTGTTATGTATGTAGGGAATGATGAAATCAGTGTGCACTTATCTTCCGCTACGGAAAATATATATTTTTACATATACATGCGGCGATGTATTTAATTTGAATTCAGTTAATTGTTATTCTCCGGTGCAAAAGCAAAACTTGCTTATACAACATCTGGGTCTCGATTATCATTAACATTATTATTATTATTATTATTATTATTATTATTATTATTATTATTGTTTAGTTTTTTTATTATCAATTATGATTTCAAAAGAAATAATTCAAGAGAAACAATAGCCACTCGGTCGGAATCAATGAATACCCTACGACGGATATCTTCGAAACCAATTGTCGATATTCATTACTATAATTGTAGGCGTGTAACATAATACAATTATTGCATCTCAGGGTGCTTTGTATTCATTTTCTGCAATTTAGTTTTCATAACTTGATTTTAATTACTTTTACAATGTGAAATGAAGTCGCAGCCAATGTTAATTAACCTAATTATAATGAAAACGTCATAGCGCATATATGTATGTATATATCAATATTTTAGAGCACTATATTCGATATTGGAGTTTGAGTGCGTTAAACAGGCATCGATTAACATGATGGGACGATTCGAGTGAAAGAATGATGATCGCTTTGATTAAAAATTAATTTATCTTTTTACCCCATATTAGCGCAAAAGTAAAATGCTCGTTAGACCTACAATCCCTGATGCGCGGTACAGAAATGATCACAAGAAAAACACTTTTGACTGACAATTGCATTTCAAATGAAAAAGTCTACAACATAGCAAAATTAAATAGATACAATTAAACATCCGCTAAATAATAAATTTAAATTGTAGACATACTGCAACATTTGCTGTGGCTCTGGCTCTTGCTCTGACTGTGGCTGTGGCTGTGGCAAGGCAGCTAGTGCAATGCCACTTGCATTTTGCTTGGTTGCGCAAAAATATAACAACAGCACACGAAAATGTGTGTACATTTATGCGTATACATATATATATATATATATGTAAATATATACCGATACGCACTTCTATATAAATTTAAGTTTCAATACGAAACGTACTTACACATGCATATACAAACGCACGTGTAAGAGTATGTAGCACATATTAGCAATTCATGCGCACACATTTGTTTGATTTTTGTTCTTCTATCATTTCATACAGAACTCTAATAATTAGAAATGCATTTTGTCATAATTATAATTTTGAATATTTGGATATTCTTGCTTATTTGCATCTAATTCTGAAGGTAGGTCACTAAACACTTTTAATCTTTACACTTACGTGCATAAACTGGAAAGAAATCTGATATTTTGTTATTATATCAAGTTCAGCGTTTCGCCGGCACGGTTACTCTTAACGTTCCTCATAAAGTTGCTTTTATTTTGTAATAATTTCGTTATTAGAATGACTTATTTCGCTTCCGCGTACCACAATTTACTATTGATGATGATAATGATGAATTGGTTTGTGTGTGTGTGTGTGTGTGTTTGATTTTATTTTCTTCCTTCCATTCAGAGCACTCTTCACTTTTTTTATTATTATTATATTTACTAGTGTTAAGAGGCAAAAAAGAAGTATTAACTCTAAGATGGCTTCTTCTTCGAAGCCACGAACTAAATCGCTTCACAATTTCACGTCGCTCATTCGATTAACCGCCAACCGCAATTTTCGAAATATACGCAATTAAATAAATACTAATCTAAAATATGATTCTTGCAATTAATATGTCGCGTGAAAAAAGTTAATCGTTCGACAATAGGTGTGCGCAACCGCGTTTCATACACGCTGTTAACGTCACGTCTGACGTGACGAAAATTCAATGAGAAAGATATTGTACTAGAAAATATACTTCGCTTCCTGCAGTTTGGGGGAGAGTGACTCAGTATAATAAAAAGTCGATTTTTGAAATGAACTTTTAAACTATCCCTTATGTATATTTGCATCAAATTATAAATCGAGATAGATTAAGATTATACGTCGGAAAAATTTGCAGAATTTGCAGACAATAGTTCCTTTTCAAACTTAAGCCGCGACCATCTGCTAAGAATTGACTTTTCCGAATTGAACGCTATTGTGATTAGACTATAACAACAAGGACAACATGAATTATACAAATTACCTCTAAATGACAAGGTCAACATCTTATTAGACCACCAAGTAATAAGGACATCAAAAACGCAACGCACACTATTATCGCGTCCAGGCGATCGTGAACGTGTTACCAATGGAATGTAAGAGTGGATCAATAAATCGATTCAGAAGAAGATTAAAATTATATGTGCTTTGCAACTGGCGTCCTTGGATCATCGGAATCGAAATACGCATTTAGCGCCCTCTAAAATACACTTAGGTATATATATATTTTTTAATTTATATAAAGTTGTCCGTTTTCTTAAAATCACACAAATTAAGTTGGAAAGCTCGAATTTCGTATGTATACCCACGACAGCATTCGACAAATCGCAGTTTGAAACCAGTTAGAATAACAGAAATAAAAAGAAAGTAAGAATGCGTAAGACTCGTTATTCACAATCACGTCAAGAAATTGCGGCCAATAACGTCTCGTGTATATGGATTATACAGTTACCCAGAAGGCTTTCTCACACTCGGAACACAAAATTGCAGCAATAACGTAAAGATCATTGCAATCGCAACAGAAAGTTAATTAACAATTGGACTGAAGCCAGCCGACAATGTGAGCTCACATTTTTTGTGTCGTTGTTTGATATCCGAAGCTCGAGGCAAAAGAACTAAAACTCAAAAAATTAAAAAATTATGGAACACATCCGCATGTAAAAAGAAATCCTTTTTACATTATTAGTATTTTTATCGCGCTCTATATAGAATTCTCAATGCAAAGGCAATTTTATGCAGTATTGCAGAAGCCAATCGTAAACAATAAGCATATGTTTGTTTGTATATTTTGCGAAAGTGAAGCCAAGTTAAAAATGACAATTCTTTATGAATTCTGCAGCGTGGTAGTCGAATTTTTTACCCCAACTCTATAAAGAATGAAACAAAAATATCGCTGGTAGCAGTCAAAAAAGTAGGTTATTATTATAGGCTATCACACAGTCGGCTTGTATAGCCACTGAACGAATGCAATAAAGAAATCGCGCTATGAAAAGGACATAGTAGATTTTTCCAGTATCTTAAAGGAGGTTGAAAGCTATGAGACAGCCCTCTTGCGGTGCTTCCATTGCGCCGTCTGCAAACGCTTGCGTGTGTCCCTCGTGGAAGTGAACAAAGAATATAAGATTAAATGAGAGATACGTGTAAGATACGGCCTTTTTTTCTTTTTCAATGCGACTAATCACTGAGATGATGTCCACTCCACGCGTCACCTGCTGATGTTCGGAACGAAGTGAAGAAAGGGAAAGAGATGGAGAGAGAGGTGGCCGCAGAGTAGTCAATGTGTGCCCAATCGATACGTGTTATGTTATGCCTGTACCGACAGAACACTGACTGTATCTGTATGTACGGCCAAAGTGAACTCTACTGTGCTAGGATTTGAGCTCGCACTCTGGGCTCTGAGTCGGGAGTTTTACTTATTCGGTAAGCTCCCGCGGATACTAATCTATTATACTAATACTATTATAATAATAGCAATAGAAAAAAGATACTAATTTAATTTAAAAAAAATTTTTTCTTTAATAAGTTCTTTGAATTTTTTTTTAATTATGCTAACGTCTTACATATACAGGGTATGAGAGTTTTTGCAGACGATGCAACGCTTTTAACGTGTTTGAAGACGTAACAAAAATCCGGAGTGTCCTTATATTTTTGAAATTAGTCATAATGTACTGTGTATGTGTTGTGAGTTTTTTTCCAATGTGGCCACCCTGTATTGTTAGATAATAAGTCTATGTAAGTTAGTAAAACATGGTAAGTTTTAGTTTAAGCAAAAGTGTTCAGAGTATCATGACGAATAAACGGAAGAGAGAAAGTAAAATTATACTACAACTTTAGAAATTATATATATATATATATATATATATGTATACAGTTGACTAAAACAAGAGTATATAGTAGAAGTTTAGTAGTTTGTTTACATAACATGTATAGGAAATGATATTATAATCGGTCAAAATCGGTGCGTTGATAAATAAAAAGAACAAATCCAAAAATATATATGCATTTGTTTAACATATAATAATAGAAGATGAAAAAATCTAAGCTTAAAAACGTTTTATGCAAGTTAGATGAAGGAACAAAGCAAAGTAAACGACATACATGAAAGTGCAGTTTGATGAAATTAATATTTTAATAAGAAGAAAACCAAGACCGTGGAAATTTTATCTCAACATCTTATATGTTTTCAGAAGAGATCGATTAGGTCTACTACTAATACTAGGACACGTATTTTAATTGCCAGTTTAAATGTATTTCCGTCTTACCTTTACACTTGTGTGAAAATTGGTAGCAAACATTTATACACAACTCTTTCGTATATGGTTCACAAGGCGGATATATCTACTTATTTGTGATGTGGCTGAAATATCGAAACCGATTGACAGAGTGTTGGGCGATTTTAATTTACGCGACACGAGTCACTAAATGAGGCTAGGTCAGGGCTAGCTTTTTTTAAATGACGGTCTAAAGAGTTCAACGACTTATATCTTACGAAAAGTTTACACATAAGGTTGGAAAACGCAACACTTGAATATGCTTTTATTGCGTCTTCTTCTTCTTCATATATATGTTAAGCAAATTCAATAACATTCGTTAAAAAACAATTCCTGCTCATTGCTCTTAGGAATTTGGATGGGGGACCTGTCTGTCTCTTCGCCTTCTTATGAAAATAGATTTGTTAGCCTTACCGTCACTTGACAAGCCTCGAGACAACCTTGGCCTATCGTTCTTTCTTAAACTAATAAATGATACAATTGATTCGCCGATATTACTTGGCCAACGACTTGGCCTTAACGACTTTACGTGCTCAAAACTCATCCAAGGTAGACATAACTACGGGATTTTCGATCCGTTTAAAGTCCCTTGCAAAAATCTAAATAATATCTATAATTCAATCTGAATATCGGATTCTTTAAATTTCATCAAAATATCAAATCAAATCTGTGCATGATCAAAAAATTGAACTGAATACGTTGACTATTAGCGGATGCTAAGCTTTTGCATGCTTTCAAGGACCTTGGGGGTTCACTCCCAACTCAGATCTATGCCGGCTGCCTCTGTGCTAAATGTTTACACTTTTCTTTCCCTTTTTTTCATTTTTTCCGCTTATTGATTCATACACGTATCTTATTCTTTTCATTTATTCTTCATTTAAAATGTTTTTTTTATTTTTCTTGATATACTTTGTAGCAGTTTAGCCGTAATACTTAGCATAATCGAATTCGGCTTTTAATTTATTGGAGCTGAATTTTATGAGTAAATAAATAAACAAGCAAATAATTAAACAAAAACAGTATAAGAACAAGTGAGAAGAGAATTGAAATTTTCTCCTTAAATAAATTAATTAATTTTGCACAATAATACAAACAATTTGGCGAGAATGAAAGAAATTAATAAATAGATATTTTTTGTGTTGATGCAAAACAACAGAAAGATAGATGCAGTTAATAGGATTTGAACTTAATAGGCAGCAAAAAGAAATGAAAATATTCAAGAGAGAAAGGAATGAACAGAACGAGTGTAAATACAAACTCTTCTCAAAGATTTGCTCTTTGGTTGCTGCCGAAACGATGATACTTTCGGAATATGATCGTTACGGTTAACCAGTATTACGACGACTTATGATCGCGACAACTGCACTATACGTGCACTTATGGCACACTATATAAGGGATCGAACATTAAAATGGCTACAGACTCGGCCAGATTTAATGGTAGTGCCAGTTAAGGAATTCTTCGAAGATATAGTGTTGTCTTGTATCTGTCAGACCGGAGACTTATTGAGTGACGGTAATATGGATGATTTAATGATGGCAACTGAGAAATTTGAGGAAAACCCCCCAAATTGTGAGAACAGCTTTTGAGAGGCAGCATTAAAACTTCGACTGCACAACAGAACAGGTTTATGGCCTGAGAGACATTATATACGGAATACAAAATGACTTATAATGGTATTCCTCCGGACAAGAGTAACATCCGATCCGTTAAAAGTTTCCCAGTACACCAAACGCGCGCTACATTTACAGTTTTCTTGATCGTCCCTCCTACTCCAGAAGATTTATTAAGAACTTTGCATTAATGTCTCAAGCCCTATCCAAATCAATAAAGAAGAATGCGAATTTTGGTCTCAAATCATATTGTTACTTGTGTAAAGTGGGTTAAGCTTTTGGCGAAAAGGTGTTGGCGTGAGTATTTAGTGCGTAGCATGCCGACAAGAAATATTCCATTTGATATAGACCATTTTTAATGGGGTATACTAAGCGAGTCCAAGACACGATACTGTTTTCGGTGATCGTTTCGGATACAGATAGTGCATTCACTTCTAGAAATTTTCAAGATTTTCTGAGTTGTACAACATGGAATATTGTACATAAACGTACTGACGCTCCTTTTTGATGTTAGACAGAAGAGAAGAGTAGTTGATTTTTTAAAGGAGGAAGTGGAGTTCTATACTACATAGAGACCGAAAGTAAGCTAATTTGTTTATGAGAGTCTGCAGCAGAGAAAATAGTAAAATTCAACACTGTATCTATAAGGAGTTGAAAGACCGTAGTCGTATTTGCAAAGCGTACAATATTGGTCATTATATTGTAGTGAACCATTTCGTGGATGGACCTGGCCCTTGTAAAAAAAACATTGCGAGATTTAAGGGTCTCTTTAAGGTTGTTAAAGTCCTCCCAAATGATAGATACGTGTTGAGGGATGGGGACTAGTCTCAGTTAAGTCAAATTACCTCTGAAGGAAGGATGAGAAGCAACTACTATTAAAACGTAGTTCGCTGATTCACCTGTGATTGAGGACAAAATCGGGGTCAGGATGGCCAAACTGTGACAACTTTGTATAATTAGACAATAAATGCATACAAGTGACTATAGAGAAATAATAAGATAGAATAAGCTTTAGTTTAAGTAAAAGCGTCAGAGTGTGATGAAGAATAAAATGAACAGAAAAAGTGATAGTTTTTTGCAACAACTATGAAAACACCCTTTATTGCTGACAGTAGCAATAAATTTTTTATAACAAAATGCAGGATTTCGTGTTTTATTTATGTATGTATTTTTTATTTTTGCTCAGTTTCTCAGCTCAACTTTCAGAAAGGACAAGAATTTGTGTTACACACAAGGGGCTAACTTTATGCTTGTAATTAACGGGTATATGCAGAGCATATGTTTAACTCCAGTGAATATTTTTGCGCAACATTTATTTTCATTTTGTCATTCTCTTCGTTTTTAGGCGAACAAATCGGCACCGAAAATCTCTGTTCTTTACTGAGTTTCTAAGATCAAGCAAAAAAGTAAAAGCATACGTGATAGACACCAGACATAAGATATTGAAAAAGTCTTCTCCAAATCAAAAATAATTTCTCTTTCATTTAGTTAATTTCTCCTTCATTTAGTTAGAGGTCCTACTAGAAGACTTGAAATATTGAACGTCTTCGGTGATTTCTTTACGTCTTTCGTTATTCCCATTTAATTGCTGCAACCGTTCTTTCGCAAATCCATTCGACTAAATATTTTTAGTTTACTTGACGCTTTCATAAATAAAATGGCGGTTTCTTTTTATTGGATTCTCTTCATCAATATTTATTTAAATTTATAGCGTAGTTATTTTTTTCACATGACAGATGGCTTTTATGGTACGGCTGGCATAACTCGTGCGACTTCCTACGCACGCCTTAACTCTCAATTTAGTTAATATGTTAAAGTAAAATAACATGCGTTTTCAAATTTACTCATGTTCCTTAAAAATAAATATTTGCGTTTACTTCAATCCATATATCTAGACAAACCGCCTGATTGAAGTTATGGGTTACAAATGCTCGCAGAAATTTAATGCATTTTCTGCTTCAACTACTGTAAGGTATAAAAAACAAAACAAACAAAAAAAAAAAAAAAAAAAAAAAAAACAAAAGAAAAGAAAAGAGACGGTGAAAAATCAATTTTATGCAAATAGGCTTTTATAATAGAGTTGGACGTGAGGAGAGGAGTTTCTTGCTCATTTTCTTTCCTCGCATTAGGTTTTCTTGCTTTGTATATTTTAATTTATTTTATTACGAAAATTAAGTCAGAGATTAGCAAAGAAGAACTGCGATAATAATATTAATTATTAGGTCATATTCTAAATTTAGCAGAAATATTATTGCATTATAATGTTCGGTTTAGTACGAAGGACAGGAAAGGTTATCCTTTATTCATCATTTATAAGACAGGGGCCCTGCCTTTTTTTTTTTTTTGGAATTTTTTGAGTTTTATTACTATTTGCTCTTTCCGTATCCCCACTAAATAAGCTATGTAGACGGCAATGATAGTTACTTTATTGTTTGCTTTTTTCGTTTTTCATATCCGTTTTTACGTCCATTTGCTGTTTGCTGTCCGATTGCTCACGGTGGCAAAAAATCAACTGGAAGTTTGAGAAGTTAGTTAATCACCATGAAAAATAAATTTGAAAACGGTTTTCATTATTTCTCAATTGAGAAAACACCGTAAGCGTACGATAGCCAGTTATAGTCTAAAATGTGGTCTAAAGATTTTTCATGTTTCTCAAAGTGTCGCGCTACGTACTAAAGACTCGCGTCAACGACATGTACCTATTCACGGGATTCAAACTTGTTCTCTGGAATTTGACTAAGAACTTTCCTTCGCCCATTTATACGAAAACTCTGTGCCAGAAGTTACTGGCTACTTGGCAAAACTCTTCCGCTGATCAAAAATTTGTTTATATTTGAAGGAAAGGGCATTTTTGGATATTGCAAACACCTATTGTAGCCTAAGTAGCCTAAACTCTCACAATCTTAACTTGTGTATGCATACGTATATAGAGAAAAACGGAATCAAGTAGAGTCTGAATGTGAGATACCAAGGTTGCACTCTACGTGTGCATACATATAAATTTCTTCGCAAAATTCTCACTCGCTATCAAAATTTGAAAGGTGATGCATGCTTTTACCCTTTGAGTTACTGAGTTAAGTACATATGTTTATGGGTATAGCTAGTCTAGCATATATGTGTATATGTTATATATGTATGTATGCATACGTGTTCTATCAATTCAGTATATTTCCACAATTTACGTTGCAAATTCGCTTTTATTGAATTTCCAAGTTCCTTCAAAGGTCATTATGCAAATTCACCATTTCCTTGTTACCATTTGCCGCCATTTCTTGCATATTTTTTGTCTTTCTATTATTTTTTGTGATTTCTTTTTGAAATTATATTATTGACTCTCTGGTACTTTGTCTGCTAAATGCTAAAAAACTGTCAATAGCAATAATTTCATTACAATATTCTAGAAAAGATTTTAAATGCGCACGCGAGAGAAAAAGAAAAGAAAAGAAAAGAAAAGATGATGATGTATTATTGTGTTTTTGCTTTTTATTCTTTTTATTCTATTCTAAATAAAAAAGGGTTATATTAAACAATTTATACTGTTCGCAACTAATCGCAACATCGATATCATCGGCAGTTCTTTGTGGAGCTTTCGCATTCTCTGACAAACATAATAAATTGGAGTCCAAACGTTGTAGTCCTTAGTCCTTTGTATTCATAAAGACGGCGACCTCTATGAGTGCCGACCTGCTACTTACAGTTAGTTAACAGTGAAATCAAGGAAAATGAAAATCAGTTCAAATTTAGTTTCACATTTCGTAATATGTTTCTCATTTACTTCGGTCGTTTAGCGTTCGAAATCGATTCTGAAGCTTTTTGCGAATCGTATACAAATAGGTTATAGGCAGATAATTACTAATAATTTTGTATCTAAACGTTTCATGAAGTGCACTGAAGTTTCATCTTTAACCGACAATCATTTTTTTTTTTTTTTTATTATTAATTGATTTTTTCGCCTCGTACAGTAAGTTTGAATGCGTATACGAGATGTTTATCTCAGGCCGCCTACATTTGATTCCAAGTACTTACTATACAAAAGTGCTCACACAATGATTAATAAGCGCGGATGGCCGTAAATAATTCCTAATGCAGTGTACTAAGATAAGATTCGATTATATTTATTAAAAAGGATTCGTTCTTCCCAATTTCGCATAGAGCGGTTTATACCTTTTGCTTTACGAATCGGGAAATTAGAGTATTAACGATTGAAATATTTAGTCTGGAAATCCATGACTGTGTGGGCGAGGAAGCTACGAGTTATCAGAAATTCTGTCATAAAGTCAAGCTTGCCAATGTTTAATAAGGTTTGGAGTGGACGGATTATGTTATGGATAAAATCTTAAATTTGCCTTTAGCTCAAACAATGAAAAGTTGACCTTGGCAATCGGTTTTTTTTTTTGAGTGAGCTGCTTTAAATTGGTGGTGGCAAGACGGAATGCTGTATTGAAAACAACAAACACGTTTGGCCAACTAATACCAGATGAAGGTATGTAGGTTCCTAAGCAAATCTTTTAATATGCACCGTTTGCTTTGCTTACTTCAATTTATTTGAAACCTTCTATCACTTTGTCTAATACAATTTGTCCTCAACTTTTCTAATAAAACATCAAAAAATCGACCTCGTCACCCACTTTTGTGTGGAAAGGGGCACAAAACGTGGATCGACCTGGCTCAAATTGAACGCAGCTAATTTTTTATTGCTCTTTCCTATTGCCATAAATAATTAAAAACAGATCGTGGTACAATAGAAAGGCTTACTTGTCATGGCATCCTAAATATGGAATGAAACGAAAAACGGAACCCCAAGCTCAATGTAATAAATTTATACGACCAATGAGAACTTATTTATGGGAATTGGTTCGAAAAGTAGATCAGTGCAGTAAACGTTTATATCAAAGCAGCATTTAATGTTTTAATGTAATGGCTTATTTTTTTCAGTAAAACTGGGTGGGTGGAAGGTCTTATTCGATGCAATTATCCTACATTTATTTAATATAGGAAAATACCATTTTCTTATCTAATCTAATGTATTTTAAATCGCTCTTTGGCCCTTTGGTCCATGCCACTGTATCAGATTTTAGCAAAATATATTGAAAATTCCGATTTTTATACTAAACGTGGACATAACATATATGGAAAGACATCAAAGAGATGAACGAACCGATATGAACTGTGAAAGCGATTTTAGAAAATGTCTTTAAATCGGTTAATATAATAAAAGATGAATGTGTCTCAAGTTTTTCCAGGTGCACTCTTACCATAAGGGTATAAACATTGTTTCGAAACTTAGCGTGATCTTAAATCTATTCTGATCACCAAAATCCAAGTTCAACTAAGATCAGGTGGATGCGTACTGAAATTGGGATAATTACTTATATTTTAGAAACTTAGACGTCTAACACAGTTTCACTGTGTCGTATGCATTTACGCAATTGCGCTTTGCTTGGCTTAAGGGGAAACCAAAAGTTGGAAAATTCTGCCACGTTTGAATATTCATTTAAAGAAGAAGCATTAAAGAAGCACTAAATCTATGATGACGTGGTAAATGTGTTTAAGAGTAGCGTGTTTTCAAATTGTTTTCCCAATGCGTCTGGTTAAAAATAACACTATATGACATTAATTGAACCAGTACAAAAGATCTTAACTTATCTATTAAGTACAAATAGTTGCATGTATTAATAATGCATGCGAATGAACAAAATTTGCACCATTTAAAGAAATGAAAAGGGTATGGTGCGTCGACTTTCAACTGCGAGTGTGGATCAGATTTAGGCTTACCGCTTCGATACGGAATCGTAAATGTGTGTGTGGGCAAGTTTATGCCAACACATGCAAACCCAAAAATCACTTTTGTCAATTACATGAAAAACTTCGTTAGGATGAACTAACAATAAATTTTTTTTTCCTATAACATATCAGTTTTGCTCTAATGGTTAAGTTGAAGAGATTAAGTTGAACTGTCAAAATCAAAGTCTGTTTACCTATGAATTTCATGAACATGCTGACCGTAAAAAAGTCTACGCTTTTCGCTTTTCGTGTTTTATCAAATAGAAATGTTACAGGAATCGCTTATTGAGAATCCAATATATACAAAAAAAAAAAATCAATTTATAGATGAAGAAATTGTAAGATTATTAGAGTGACGCATATGCCGAACTGTAGTTGTACATATTAAAACGCGTTGTTTCATTGCAGTAACCGATGTCACTCAGTGTTGCCACCTGGATGGCAATTTTTAATTCTCACAATAAACGTTGAAAACGCACGCGAGCCCAACTAGCTTAAAAATCTGTTCCAAGCATATTTGTCGACCAACGGCACCAGACACTAAGAATGTATCAGATTGTAGCTCTACTACCTCACAAAGTAAATACGTAACAAGGTACCGCCAATTTCGCGGTACCTTTTCAACGACATACATATATTAGCTAAATTCGAGGTATACTTTTGTATGTGGAATGGTAAAATTAATGGAATCTTCAGCTGAAAGTTTTACCACAGTCGCCTGCACATCGCCTATGATAAGAATAATTACGCTCTTCTGGATCTGGATTACGCCTAATCAGATATTGCCGTACTATTCTAACTATTATTTGGTTAATATTTGATTGAAATCGCTTGAATGTTACAGTGGAGAAATGTAACCGGACCTGTGCACATAAGAAAAACGTGCGGACGTGTTCGTATCTTCGATGACTTTACACTTATTCAAGTTTTTAATTTGTAGCCCTACTTAATTAAAAGTTGGTCGTAAATAAGAAATATAAAAAAAAAAAAGAAAAAAAATTCCAATAAAAATAATAAAAAATTAAAAGAATAATAATAATAAAAAATAAGTCTTCTATGATTGCAACATTGTTATAACTCGCTGCCATAAAATCACGCCCGGACACGTGAGGGAAATCGTAGTGCGTATTGAGTACGTATATAGAGAGGTATTGAGTATATATATATATATATATATATATATATATATATATATATATATGTGCCAATATAATAATATATATGTAAAGATATGCATGTGCACCTATACCAATGTAGTCTCTGCTAGTATTCGACATTCACATATTTTCTTCAAACAAAAACAATAAAATTGTGTTATAAAATTTTGCAGCAAGTACTGCAAATGCGGCGGTTGTTTCAGATAATTGCGTTGCGTTGCATTAGGTCCTCGCACATTTGTACGTTTTAGTTGATTACGTTTTTATAGCAGGCGGCATATCATTAGAATTAACCATTAAGTCGTAATAATTCTAATAAATGTTGCAACAATGTTGCGCGAAATGTTGAAAGAAAAAGTTGAATAATGGGAGTACGCAGATGTGCAGACATATATATATGCATTTTTTTATGATATATATATATATATATATCTAATTTATAATAAAAAAGATATAATAAAAAGAATGTAATATAGTGAAAAAGATATTACCGAACGATGAAGACCAACTTTTATACCCGAACTGTGCTGCCTTTCTGCGACTTCTTAGTCTTATTCTTACATATTTTATGGAACCAAAAACGCATAATTGTAAGACAAGAAATTTTTCTTATAATACCAAGGCTCGAAGCAGGTAGGTCCAAATGAAGGCGAAAACCAATATTTGTGATATATATATACATATGTACGCGTACGCACATAGGCGACATATTTATACAAAAAAATACATTGTTGCATAAATATTTTCGAATCATTTTTTTCTTGAGCTTTTGCTGCAAACAAACCCTTCCGTCTTATAAATTAATGTTTCTGAGGGGGAGCCGATTGTCCTATTCAAGTATTGAAGATTCCCGACAGTAGTGAAATACAGCAAGATATCGTACATGTTAGCATATACATAATTTAATAATTTTTTGTTATAAGAACGTAAAAATATATAAACAAATATATATATATTTTTTAAGTGCTTTATAATGAAATAAAAAGACTATAACGTTAAGAGTAAAACTCGTGGCCGCTTATACATTTATATACGACTTATTCTGTTTAAAATATTACGATTTTTTTTATGATATAAGCAGTTGCAGCAGCAGTTTTATTACTTTGTTGAAAGGGATAGACATGCACACATACTTGACTACGTGACGTATGCGATATTAGGAAACAATGTATATATTTGTATATATATATATATATATATATATATCTAAAGATTTATATATGTATATACATGGAGAGAGAAGTACCGAAAGACGTACATATATATATATATATATATAATAAATAAATAAATTGGTATAAATTTTGGCATTATATAACGAAAATGGTGAAAGAATTGTATTACGTAAAGCAATGTAAGATGTTAATAGTTGGTCTTGTTAGACCACAGTGCTTTAACTTCAAATATACAATTGCTTTAATCAGTTCAACTACAGCACTGCATGAGCCGTCATATTTGACTTTCCCATTGTTATCTATCGGACATCACTTACAGTGCTTGCTTGTATAATGTCAAACATTTTTCGGTTTTGTCTAAGAAGAATTTGAAGCAACAGTTTGTTATCAACAAGTTTTCAAACCTAAATTCTTTTATGAAAGAAGAACTAATTTCCAACTTTTCTTTTTAAAAAGTTCTCTACTTTGTTTATAGGATAAAAAATTTATCAAACATAATCTTTAATGAGTGGCCATACGATTTAGTCAGAAGATGAATGCGGCTTAATAACATCATGTGCTTGGTGTCGCTTATCTTATCGAAAACTAGTGAAAAGAGTAGTTGTGGTGAAATATCTCGTTATCGCGTATCTATTAACGAACAACGGCAATTAGGCAATGCCCGGCTGTGCGAAAGATATTTTTGGTATTTTTGTTTAAACTTTCGATCGTACGCATAAACAATTTTTATGAGTATTTATTTTAATTTTTGTATTTATTGTTACCCAAAATTTATTCATATGTTGGCCATACGTATATACATACATATAAATATTTATTTATATATATATACATATTCTGTCGAAATTCTTAAAAATTATTGGATGTAATGAGCAATTGAGAAATAAAACTTGCATACAGTTTCCTTTGCCTTCGCTAAAAATATATATATATATATATATATATATATATATATCGGATGTAATGAGTAAGCGAGAAACGACACTTACGTAGTTGAATTTCCTTTACCTTTCAGTCTCAACCCAAATATATATGAAGACCGTTTTTCGAGTAAGATTAATTTAGAATGCAGGGTCATATACGAAACCTTACATTTATTTGCCGTCTAATGAACCGTTCTGTTTACCCTAACAATTAATACGTTATAGTTAAATAATTTTAAAAGAATCTGACATTCGCGAAATATAACGCAGATGTATGGGTATGTGCACAGTGCATATGTAGCAATTTCATACCTTTCATACCTTTATACTATTCAAAACTGTTTTTCGAATTTCTTTTTTCTCAGTGCACTGTGTGAAGTCTGGCTGGGGTATTAGGGCGGTCTACCGGTAATAATTCTTAAATTCCTGCTCCTTTTGATTGCCCATAATGACTGAGTAGGGTTGCCGTCTCAATACTTCAGTGCACCTAAATCAGCTGTGCTTATGTTGACGCGAATTAAAACCATTGCCTTCATAGCACGACAATACTCAGTCAAGAGCATTTCACTGTTATGTTTATATACATTTACACACAGTGTATATATATATATATATATATATATATATATATATATATGTATGTACGTATGTGTTTATGTACATATATATATTTGTTGTTTATGCATTGATATTGGCGGCGGCACAGTAAGCAACTGAAGGTAAAGTGGCGTCAGTGCTTACATTCATGCTTCTGTGTGTGGGGCATTTGTTTGCACGCCAACTCTCTTTACCATTTTCTTATTTCTTGAGCTCGGCTATCCGCATATTGTTATTACAAATGTTTTTATTCGAATGCCAATGTTTCATTTCTTGTTGTTGGTTGGTGGGTTAGTCCATTATGCACATCTATCTTTACCCAATGCTATAGATAGTATTGTTCGGCTTTTATTTTTTTTATTCATTTCATAGTTTATGAGAAATCAAACATAACTTATTATTGTTGTGTGTTTGAGTTGTCATTTCAAAAATTCTTAACCACCACTCGAAAAATATATATTCCCGCATGTACCAAACAGAAGATATACATCTACACATCACCTTGCGGCTTTGTCCCTTCGAACCCTTCTTTAAAATTTGCGATAGCCAACTGAATTAACTCATTAATGGTTGTAAACTGATCGGCGCAAATCTCTAAAAGAATTTAATGTCTCTGTATTTTCAAAACAATGGAAAGTGTCCTTGAAATCGCATTTTGAAGGAGCAACGAAAAGCGTGCATTTCATTCATGCACTGAATTTTCAGATGATGTGGCTAAATACTAATATTAAGGTTTAAAGCGGAACTAATTGTTGTTCCAAAAACGGTTTTGAAACACTTGGATAAGAAGGCATACAAGGAGAATCACGATATATGGTTAATATTGGAATTAACAGTGTAATATGTAATGAGCCGAATGATGGCAAAGCTCGGATTCACACTCCTGCGAAATAATACTTTGTGCTTGTGTATAGGCTCGAAATGACACCGTAACTCATGAACTATGTCAACCTAGTCATCTTAGCGGTTTCACTCTTTCGTGATACTAACTATTGCAATCAAAACAAGGTATGCAGACAGAGCATCCAGCAAGCTCTCCGTAAGATATGAGGAAGCTCGTTTAAGAAGTCTCGAGCCATCTACCATATAGTCCGTACAATTATCATTCGTTTCGCACTCTGCACAACACCCCTAATGGTGCAAAGCTGACTTCAAAAGAGATCTTTAAAAACCGTTTGGTTCAGTTTTCTCCCAAAAAATCCAATAACTGTATAATGATGTTGATAACTGTTGTATCAAATAAACGAAAAAAGGTGCTAGTTTAAAATGGTACTCATTTCGCTTAACGACGCTCATTTAAGGTTTCAATTTTAGAGCAAAAAAATTCCGCGAATTTTTTTCTTAACGCAATGGTGTGTATTATGTTTTACACATAAACACTTAGTACAATCGAGGTAAATTTCAAAAGGTAAATATTTCGATAACACTTCAAGTGGTAAATTTCTCGATATAGTTGATTGATTTAAGCTATAGTTTTGTCAATTTTCAATTTCACCGACTCTATGTTTGTCAAATGTGATGAATTATTTTTCGTAATTTATTCGGAAATAAAAAAAAAAACGGGTATGAAAATATCCATCGTTTGGTTCACGTTCAAGACAATTTCGGATGACAATTGTCGGAGTATGACTACAGAATCGTACTTAGCCAAAGTATTTCACCATAAAATGTAGAATAAATGCCATAAGAACTGAAAATGTCTTGGAATTGTGGTAATGGGTATCCAACATTCGTTTAAATTCATTTTAATTTCATAATGAATTTCTTGCACGAATGTCCGTTAGTAAGTCATTACTATTCTATTAATCGAGAGAATCCAGAGAATATATGAATCCAGAGAGTATTTGAATGGTTCCTCTAAACGTTTAAAAGTCGTTCAGAATGCCCTGCCCCTATATATATTGTTTGCTATTGATTCAAAAAGTACCACTACTTATTATAGTGTATTTATATCGTCTACCCTTATAGTAAAAAAAAAAATTAAAGTCGTAAATGAATATTATACCATTTTTTATGATTGTTTATGTATGTGTGTGTCTACGCGTGTGCTGCAGAGTATCAAACATATTTCGTAATTAAAATAATATAAGAAAGCCGAAATTATATTTTATCGTCTTTGTATCATTTGTATCATTTGTGCCGTTGTTTTTGTTGTTGTTTTCTTCGTCTCCCTTGAAAAATAACAGCAAACATCCATTTGTACACATCTTAAAGAATGTATAAAACAAAGAAAACAAAACAAAAAAGGAGAAAACAAAACACAAAGAAACAAAAACAGAAAAAATGTAATAAACCCCCAAAACGAGCCCAAGAATAATATATAGACAAACAAACATATATATTGAATATTTTATAAATGAAACGATACAAATGTATGTTCATATATGCGTACCATCTCTCTTAAGTAACATACATATTTACATACATACAACATACAAACATATATATATATATATATATATATATATATATGTATACAATCAAATCTAAAGGTACGTCAACATTCACTACCACACAATAATAATAATAATAATAATAACAACACCAACGTCTATACAAGCGCATTTAATATATGACGTTGAATAATACCGAGAAAACCGCACTCACTCTAATAACAGAAAAAGAATTCAGCCAACAAACTCTAACAAAAAAGCAAGAACAAGAAGCATTCTTTAATTTAGTGTGGAGAAATAAAAAATATGAAAATATATATAAAAATAAATATTTAAAAATATATATATATATATATATATATATATATACATAAATATATATGTAATATATTATAAATATATTTATATGTATGTACGTACATAATATATATATATATATATATATATATATGTATATATATATTTATAATCATTGTTATTACTGTGTATATGTACGCATAGTTGTGTGTAGTAGTAACAATTTATAATAATATTCTTTAACGATGTATCAACTAAAAAAAGAGCAGACCCCGAACAGTGGGTTTAAAGTGAAATAATTTTATTTAAAATAAATGTCTCAAACTCTACATAACCGTCGGTATGCCATCCCATTTGTAAAAAGTTGAAACAGGCGAGGATACACTTTTGTAAATACTTTCAGTCTTACATCGTAATATCTTCCATATTATCGGTTTCGAAATCTGTTTATTCCTGCCCTTTTGCTCTCCGACTGTCCATATGTTTTTTGCAGAAATTTTGCCTAATTGAATACTTTTAAGACATTCTTTTCTTCTCGTTATACAGACCATGCTCAGGAGAAGAGCGTATTCACTTGCAAAAGGAATATAAAACTCACTTAATATATCTTAGAAAGCTTAAAGTGATCTATATACTGATTATCCGCCACATGAAAAATTTAATTCCGATGTAAATGTTCTCTTGGCTTCTTAGTGAATCCATCTTTTGGTCCCCATCCAGAAGTAATCTGTATCGCTTGTAAACATTTTTCAAATGTTAGTCCAAATTAACTTGCATTAAAACGGACTTCGACGTCATTTGTGGAGAATGTCTGTCTCTATAACGTTTACAATTATTTATCGAATCAGTCCTTTTTTTTTTTTTTTTTTTTTTTGAAGGAAATCTCTTAAGTGCTAGTTACCAAAGCTATTTGCTCACTACTGTAAAGAGCGAATGTTAAAAATTTGAACAAGAAATATTTTGTTCGTCGAAATCAAAGGTTTCGAAGGGGTTGTTCGAACTATCAGTATGACAGATAAACGCCAATGACTATCCGGGGGTGAAAGACAACATGAACACAATACCGTAAATAAAATATTCTATATTAGTTAGCCTAGATGAGTTTAACAATTTACATCGACTTAGTTAGGCCTTCTGAACGTATAAAAGGAATACGATTTTGCGCTTCTGAGAGCTTCGTACGGCTTTGAATTTGAATTTGAAAAACAAGTGTACAATTTTTCTTAGGTGATTTCTTGCGTAATGAGTAAAGGACCGAAAAAATAAAGTACTAGAAAAAAGGTAATATAATAAGAGATATTTATGAGTTTACAAATAGCAGAATAGATACGACATCCTATCCTATCCGAAAAACGATTAACTTTCGCCATAAATATACGACGCGTTTACAAGTTATGAGTAGAGAAGTAAAATTTCATCTCGTACACCAGATATGATTACATTTGTTTTTCGTAAAGACTTGTCGCAATAGGTGTGCTTGAAAGTTGTGGCCGATGGAAGCTCGACAGCTCCCTATTTGATCTTTTGACTATTTTGCCGCGCCTTAGAACTATTTAGCCTAAATTTTGATCACTATTGAAATCGTTTGACGACAAAATCATCGGTCGACTGATCATCGGTAAAGTTGTTAAAAAATTATATAGCATGGTATTACTGTAGTGGTGGGATTACAATATCAAAAAGTTGAGCATGAAGAAGTATGATCTTGGAGGATGACTAAGTACGTCTTGTGCATTTCTTCTAACATAGATCGCCTTTTATATCCATTTTGCGCTTTTAGTTTAGTCTTACCATGGGGTAGCGTTTGTTTGTATGCAATGTAAGTCTCAATCATGATTATTGAGAAAATGCTAAGATATAATTATTAAGGAAACTGGAATAAGTACGTAAAACGTTACCAGTTGTGGTCCTGAACAACTGAACGGTTGGGCGACTGATTTATTTTTAAAGTTCGAAAATGAGCTTCACCTGGCATGCACACATATGAAAAGTATCTTTGAAAGCGGGGGTAATATCTGTACGGCGGTAGCGTTGGACCATGACTGTATTAAATACTGAATATGACACTGTTCAAAAGAGCGACAACACTTGGCTCGGTTCGGGAATATTTTATTAATAATTTTACCCGGCATATTTATTTATTTTTTACATGCATGTGTTGGAGTGTGAATATATATGAAATTATATATATATATATATATATATATATATATATATATATAAATGTATACTCGTATGTGTACGTTTTTAATTTATACTCCAACATCTCCGTACACACACAGCGTTTTATATCCAATTGTCCGTTCATTTAAGTATACTACAACTGTCTTTGATTATAAGTTGCGGACTGACTGCCTGGCTGGCATTTGTATAAAACTCAAATATTGACAGATGAAGTTTATTCTTTGTGTGCTGGGCATACACACATGCACACAAACACACTCATAAAAAAAAGATATACGCACACGCATTGCATATATGAATAAATGTACATACGTATATACGTACGTACGTACGTTCGGATGCAACAACACTCATTTGAACGATTTAAATGTAAAGAATCAATTTATATTTCTCTTTTTATATATATTTTAAATGCAGATAAAAAGAGATAAGTGTCAGGTCGCTCGGCCGACAGACAGACCGAGTATTTGTGTGAATGTTCTGGCGAAGGGGATTTATTCACCACATGCCTTTTAGGGTTTGATTAATTGCATTTTTATATTGCTGCGTTATATTCTTATTCTTAAAAATTATAAAAATATGTGCATACATATGTTTGCGTATAGATAGATATATGTATATATATATATATATATATATATATATATACGTATGTACGTATGTATGTATGTATGTATGTATGCGTACTTGTACAATGTCTTTTTATTGTACGTATGCACTTACAAAGTTCTTATTCTTAGCCTTTTGAAGTTCAACGAACGGATTAACATTTTGTCTGTGTCATGATCACGATCATGATCACAATCATTTATGAGATATTATTTTGACGATTTATTGCAATAGTTCGAATAAGTAGTGAAATCTGAAATGAAATTTAGCAACGGAACGGGAACGAACGCTTGCTTATAAGTGTTAACTATCAATCGATATATGCGTACACGTATGTTGCTGCATGCGTAAATTTGTAGCGATGGAATTAAAACATTATCATAGCAGAGAGAAATATTTCCGTTTTACAGACGAGGATCTTTTTATGGAAAAAAAAAAAACTTTCATCGACATAAAAAATCAAATTTGTAAATATTTCAAAATTCGAATGATCCTAGATATTGAATAAATAATTTCGCACGCACGTGTATGTACTACATTCTATATATGAGTACTAATAATTCAATTAATTATCTATAGACGCTTGCTTCAGCAGTGCAAGAGAAAAATTATTATTGAAACATATAAATAACTAATAAGCGATAACTAATACGATATGGATGCATGATATATAATTTTACGTACGAAAATCGTGGTAGTCCCGACGTTTGGGAGCACGTGTTCAAATGGTTTTACGATCGAGTACAATGCATTCAAAGATATAGCAAAGCTTATCTAAAATCTGTGCTATGTGCGTCCCATGCGTAAAATGTAAACAACAGTCGTTGACAGTTGCAATTCTGCTTGCAACAAAATAAGACAGAAAGTAAAAAAATATATTTTTTCCTTTCGAGGTAGTCGTCGATCCAACATATTCTAAAGCTAAATTGAATTTATTGTACACCTTTGTTAAGCGCATCGACATAAAGATGTGAGTAATATGGCGTATGAGTGACATATGAACAAATTGAAAATTGATTATATGTGAGTACGTGGATGATGACCGTTTGAGCCGGTTTCAGCGCCCACCGCCTTAAGTAATATTATAAATAAATACATTTTTGTCCGCTTGTTAGAAACCGATAACATTAGTCTAAGCTATCGACGTTTAAACTAAACAAACTTAATTTAGCAGATCTATTTTGGTCCTTTGTTTATACCCTGAGCAAATTCGGGACCGAGTTACGTCGAATGTTGTAATATATATTTGAACAAGAACTTCTTCTTCTGTTGAGTTATTTTGTGCTGATAGATAGTCGGATATCGTACATTGTCGATTATCTTATAAAACCGTTTTCTTCTCCTCCTTCAGTTCTTGTTCATTAATTTATAAATTGCAAAAGCAAAATAGGAAGACAACGTGATATTTTTCTATCTCATTAATATCTGAATAACAAATAAATACTACTTACCCGCTCTTCTTCACGTATCATTTCGGCTATTCCGGGTTTGATTTCTAAGTCATCTGCTATCGAGGATGGATGGTGCGTTGGGCCTGAGCCAATCGGCATTGCTGCGGAAGGAAGCGAGCCAATTCCCATCGCTGCTGCTGGGGTAAGATCAATGTGAGCAGCTGCAGCTGCAGCTGCCATCGCTGCTGCCTGCACTGAACCCATTGAAAATCGATGGTGGGACTCGCCCGAATTACTGGAGGTAATATTTGCTGGGGACGGTGTCAAGGGCCCACTTAAAACACTTGATGGTTGTGTAGAAGCGACAGATGAGGCAGGGGACGCTCGCTGTGAATGCTGACCGGAACTGTGATGTTGTTGTAGCTGTGATTGATGCTGTGATATTTGCAGGTGTGGGCTTGGCGTTAATAGTCCTGACGGCGTACGGGCTGGCGGAAGCAGACTTAGTGATGATGATGGAATTTCTATTTGAACATTAGATGCTAAACTAGATGACGTTAAATGTGTTGCGCTGTTAGTATTACTAGAGGTTATGGCTATGGGGGGAGTAATAAGTATGTGTTCTCTCTGCCGTTCTCGCTCTTGCTCTTGTTCTGCGCGCTCTGCAGCTATTAAACCACTGAGTGGACTCGACGGTGGGTTTAACAATGCATCGGCTGAAGGCCACCTGCGCTTTCTCACATTCCTACTCACGAGCGATCCATGAGGCAAAGGGGACAAACGAAGTTCTATACTCGAACTATTCGGATGATTTCCACTGCTGCTGCTATTAATATCCCAAGCCGACTTTTCCAAACGGAGTTTCTTGTTCGGCTCCGTGAAGGATAAAAAACTCTGTACTTGGTCAGCTCGTCCACTGTCGGGACTTTGATAAAGGCTCTGTTCCCTGCTTGTAATAGGCGATAAATGTTGGGGAATTTTTGGTGATACCAAATTTTGCGGCGAAGGATCGTGTTTCTCGAGTAATTCATTTGGACGTGCATCGGAGGTAGAACTCTCTATATTTCCTACATCAGCCAATCCTCGTACCTTTAACATTTCCGCTATTCTTAGTAGTGGGCCAATTTGTTCCTGACTTACATTTATTTCACCCTTGTACATAAAATCTACAATGGCCTTTAGTTCGCACCATCCAACATCTCGCATAATAACAATTGGATGCTGACATGGTGTGTCGAAGAATAGATTTTGAAAGTATGGAGAGCATGCAGACAGGACCATTTTATGAGCTTTTATTGAATGTCCATCACAAGCGAGCGTTACATCTACAAACGATTCTGTCTGCAATAGCTGGTCAAACACACTCGTTAGATTGCTCTGATAATTGTTCCAACGTAAGCAAAACTGCTGCGGAGCACTGGCTGAAGCAGAACCACTCGAAGATTGTTCCGAATGCGGTGAAGACGATGGTACCTCACATACTGGACTAGATGAATGAGGAGTGGGGACATGTGAAGGGGTCTCAGAGACTGAACTGACTTCAACTATATGCTCATTTCTTGATCTTAGCGAGTTGCTTTCGAGCTTCGTTACATGTGTTATGGGAGGGCTGGGTGAGTTTGAATCCAATGATGCCAAAATACCTGGTATCACGGACGACGGTCGCGAGGGTTGCTTATTATCGGTGGTAGTATCCATTAAATTACTTATAGATGGTGATTTTCCTTTTTTCCCAGTCTCCGGAAGTGTTGGTAAAGGAGTATTAGAAGACATTACTGGGTGATATAATTTTACTATTGTTATTATTATTATTATTATTATTACTATTATTATTATTATTATTATTATTATTATTATTATTGGTTTGGTTTTGTTGGGTATTTAGTATAATTTTTTAACACAATCACATTTTTTGATTTTGTTTTGTATTTTATTTTTTTTTGTCGGATAAGTTCTGATTCGATATCCATTTAATTAAGCGAGGGACACATAACAATATTATTTACACATACAACCGCGAATCAACGCGCAAGTATACGCACACAAACGCGAGCGTATACACACACGTACACGCATTGAAACATCCACACTGAACAACAGCTGGAAAAGCTCAAACGATTAAAAATTTGTTAACACGCGCGTACTCGTCAAAAAATAGCGGGTCGTTTACGACACGAAAGTGTAAACCCTTTTTGTCTTCAGTTATTGCACTTATTACTGCTAACGTGTCAAAAATCCCAGCATAACTTTGTAATAGCATTTAGTTGTCTGGTTGTTTGTATAAGCTTGTGGATAGGTGTGTTTGTTGGTGAGTAGTAGTAAGTAGTAGGTCGACTGACGCATGCACATACATGTGTACATACGTACGTACATGTAACACAACATCCATTTGACAGTGGCAAGCAAAGTCGATGATTCAACTCATCTACTACAACAAACAGAAAACAAGTAAGACCATTGGAAACATACGACACCGTTGTTTCGGCAAAAATTTTCTCGATATTCTCGTTGAGTGTGTTGTTTCAGTTGTTTCAGCACCAAAGTCTTCTCAGCACGAACGTCTGATTTAGACTGAAAACGTTTCGCACATTTCGATACGGAAAACTGAAAACAAACTTGATATTTTTGCTGGGCTATATTGTGCTGTGTGTGCAATAAATTGAAGCACAAACATGTAGGTATGTATGCAAGCACAATTTGATGTGATATGCTACGGTTTGTACGATTATATTATGATGAATACAACGTGTAAGTTGGAGCCAAGACCGAGGATAACTTAGAGAAGGCGCTGATACGTATAGCTCACGCAGTCTTCGCCAACACCATATCTCCTACAACTACTGTCCGAACTTACACAGCGCCGTTTGTGTATATTGCAGACATGCACATTCACATCTCCACACATTTACGCATATATATAAAATGCACATATGTAGATGCGTGCATATGTATGTATGTATATACATAAATGCAAGACAAAGGTAAATATAAACAGTTCACGACAACTATTTGAGATTCACTGTGCACACTTTCTAAACTTCCGTACTGGGTGGCTGAGTTAACGCGGATGCGTCGTAAACGACGTTGCGATGGAGGCCGAGGCCTCTAAGTAAAATTCAGTCAACAAGATTTGCGAAACACAGCATTACATACATGTACATACAATAACGGGCGCAGGCATAGAAACACACACACAAAGTTCCACATGTGCGATGGGAATAGTCTCTTGTTTTTCTTTATGACGCCGCAAACGAAGTTGACAGTGTGTGCGAGTTCGCGTCGTACACTATTGCTCACCTTACGAACACGAATAGGTTCCCGCTTTAAGTGAAATATTCGCACAAACAGAAAAATAAAATATATCGATATAATGCAACGTTAAAAACTTTGGCGCAAGGAAATGTTCGACATACAGAAAAGTGTAATTGTGTCCCTATGCATACACATACAATATGCTATTGCACAATGCAGTGTATGCGTATGTATTTGTTTACATTCGTACACATTTATATGAGCGCCTTGCATTGCCATTGCTGTTCTCTAAGAATGTCAAAGAATTACAAGCAAATAACTAAGAGCACCTATTCGCAGTAGCAATTGCTTAATAATGGTTGCACGACGGATTTTAGCGACGACGCGGAGCGAGCCAGAGATTTGTCTATTTAGTATCTGTGTATGGAGGAATAATGTAGAAATTAACGTTCCTTAAACATTTTTAAATGCCATATGAATCATATACCACCCAACAAGTGACTTTCCAAAAACTACTCGCTCTCTACCCAATTGTCTCTCTTTCAACTCTCTAGCTTCGCTTCTCTACTGTTCTTTTATTCATTTTGTCTCTTTGCGAGAAAGAAAATGAAAATTTTTGAACACTGCTTACTAATTAATTCGCTTCAATCTTCTACATTATCTATTTAACAGAAATTCTCTATATAAACAACCGGTCACTACGCTCATCAAACAAAAAAGCAACAAAAAAGGGAAAAACCCAATAATAAATGCTAGAAATAATTATAATTACTTGTTTAGGTTACTTTATTCTTTCTCCTCTCTTCCTTAACCTCATTCACGGCCTTTCTTTCTCTCACTCTCACTCTCACTCTTTCTCTTTCTCTCTCTCTCTTATAAGTTGCTTACATCACAATCTTTCTGAGTTACTCGTTTATATATCTATTTTGATTAATTAGTTTCTAATTATAAATTATATTCGCGCGCGCGTGTACTATGCACACACAAACGCCTGTACAAAATTTATTCAGAAATTATACAATTTCATGATGATATCGTTCCAAATACCTACATACACACACATATATATATATATATATATATATATATATAAGTTATTCTGCTGCAAAGCATTGCTCTCTTGTGGTCTAAGTTCAATTCATTATTGTTCTCAGCAGAAGAACGTAAACAAATCAAGAATGGAACGGAACGAATTAAAAGAGAAGACAAACAGTAACTGGCCTTATGACAAATTCGCCGTTTATCTTTCATGTTCTGTTGTTCGAGTATAAAGATGCAGGTGCTCTTATCTTAAAACATTGCTAACAGTACTTATAAAAATACGGTTCGATTTCTCTTAGAAATATGTGCCTTTTTCTTTTTTTTCTTTTTTGTACATGTTATTTGGGTTATACTTCTTTTCTCCAAAAATTTTGTTGCCGTTCAATGTTTTTCTTCTCGCGATCTAATGCGTACGTACGTACACTACTTGCTTAATAGTAGGCAGTTGCCTTTTTTATGCTTCACAATTTTTCACCGCCTTTAAGTAAGTCCGGCCCCTACTGCATTTAAGCCTAGAAATAACTATATCAACAGAGACCACTTGTACATCAATGCTTGCATGTTAGCAGCCATCTGGTCTCATGGTTATGTAAATTTTTTTGTAGCCTGTTAGTTTTTGTTCTCACAGGTACTCATACTCTTCTCGCCCATTTACACACATATGTTTATATCTTAATACGTAGCATGCTCGTGTGTGTGTGCGTTCAGTGCGGGGGTATGTACAACTTTATATATACGTATTAGAGAAATAATATATTTTATTCTATTAAAATATAAAAGGAGTAAGTGAGAGCGACTATGTGCACAAAGTTTCATTTTTACCCATATTCTAGTGTAATGCATACCGAATCCACATATCACATATATATATATATATATATGTATATATATATATTAATATATTTATATATATATATATATAAGTATCAATATGTATATATATATGTATAATATATATATATATATATACATATATTGGTATAATGTTTACATATATGTACTATTATGCATACATTAATGTGTACGTAGGAATATATTTACTGCCTTAGCTATGTAAATATGTAAGACCTTTTTTCTTGTTGTGCTTTCGTTGGCTTACACACAAAATATAGACCATTTATGTATATAAAGTATACAATACAATAGAGTACATTATGTATTAAATATTATCACTCATTGGCCATCTTTGGAACAGTTCGCAAAAGCATTCTATTAGGCTCAAGCGTATAAATATATATATATATATATAT
>NW_023998415.1:8343242-8348539 GCF_014805625.2 Glossina fuscipes | reverse complement strand
ATATATATATATATACATATTACGAATATATATGATAAATATATATGATGAAAACATATTCTTACATACTTACATTGACGCACACGTACAAGATTGCATTTGATACTTTCATTCTATTATTAAATCCACATTCATGTTCCGTAACACATATGTATGAATGCATATATATATATACATACGTATAAATTCAGCTATTTGTTGTAATGTTTGCCACACTATTGGCCAGATTACGTATATAAAAATATCTAGATTTTATTGTATATAAGAGAGCATTTATAAAATATACCTGTGCACATGTATTTTCATTACCAACCACGATCGTCCGTTACGAGCTATTAGCGTTATTTCAAAAGCATTTATAAGCTTATGTAAAGCTAAGTCAAGATCATCAATTTATTGCATTTATTATCATATTATATATGAACATCATTTTTGCTTTCATTCTTCAAACGTCAATTGAATGACTGAGCGTTTTGTTAAAGCAAACAATTATAATCAAGGCATAAAACAAAACCGAAGTAATTAAGCTTTGAATGAAATGTTGCGAAGAGATTTTATGTAAAGCATAACTAAAATCATAAATCAGTTATAACTTAGACGTTCAATTCCTAAATAGGGCACTTTTAATCCATTTATTCACTGTTCTCGTTTCTTAATGTCACATTTTCGACGACTTCTTCCCGTCTTCTACAATGTCTTACAAATTAACTGTCATTTCATAGCATCAAGTCAAAAAGTTTTATTCTTCGTTTCAAAAGTTCTGCTTATATCGTTAATATTATCGCTTTAAAATATACGACGCTTGCATTCAATTATAACTTAAAATACGATCTTAGTAAATTTGCCAGATGACCGTTAAAAGCCTAATAATCATTTATTATGGGGTGGAGTTAAAATCACGATCAAATCTGTTCATTGGTCCGTCCAGAATTAGGGAAATCCTACAAAAGCGTACAAACAAAGATCTTAATACATTTCTAATAATGTGAATATATGTATTTAGTTCATATTGCGAGAGATTTTCTATTCAATATTCGTGATTATAAAAAGACATATTTTATCGCTTCTGGCTAAATAAAATATATACTAGATAAGTCAATGTACTTTCGGCCTCTAAATGCAACTGATTGGAATTGCTGCTTATATTATTCACTATATCGTCGCTTAAGTTCAATTCATTGCTTCCAGCTACTTTTCAATTAACATATCCCAATGATGAAGATATTTTTCAAAAAGTTCGTTATTTGGTGTACAATCCACGTTAAGTATCTTTAAGCCAGAAGTTAGATCAACGTGGATTTAATCAACGATGTGGATATTCCAAAATTTCATATATTAATTCCTTCAATTTAGTCATTACTAAAAGTTCGTTGTTGGCTGGCGCGTTGTCCTTCTGAACGATGACGATTTGCTTCTGCAGATTGGGCGTTTTCTCAAGAATTTTCCAAAGATGTTCTAATCAATTACGTTAGCACTGTTCTATTTACAAGCTAAAGAATCGCATTCAGTTCACTTTGTTTATTACTCGAAGTCGAAAGCCCAAGTATAATCCATAGTTATCATTCAATCAATCAAGCAAAGTTAAATTTATTAACTGTAAAATGACTTAGCTACTTTTCGCACTTGAAGGGATTTCTGTTCCGAAGATGGTCCATAATTAGTTCCGAAGAAGTCAATAGCCATCTCGTACTAAATATGCTGCTTAAGTTCTTATGGGGCAATCCATGTAAGAGGTCGTAGTCTTGGCTAAATCATTTTGAGTTAACCGACGATTTTCCGCTAACAATTCTTTGCAATTTATTGACGATTTCTTTAGAAATCACACTTTCGGGCGTCTTGGGTGTTTTTCATTCAGTTACTCAATTTTTCTAGTGCATTCGCCCTCTAATGCCTTCACCATATTATTAATAAACTCCTAAAATATACTAAAGTGCAAGTGAAATGTATCGCAGGAGCTTTTGAATCTTTACGCAAATTGTAATTCACAGATAAATAACGTCTGTGGCAGTCGGCCATAAGCTTCAAAAATTTTATATTTCATAGACTTTTAAATGTGCCGATCTTCGTTTATAGTTACAGTTTTCAACGTATCCACACAAGATGCAGAAAAGATTCAAGATGTTTATTTGAAGCGAGTTGCTGCTCTCAGGACAAAAAGAATGACCTTGTACTCGACTTACAAATGTCGATTATGTCAAATGTTTATCTAAGCGATAAACTTCGTCCTTGATAATCTCGGCGATCTTCTGCTCTTGATAATCTCTTTATGCGCAATTTATTTAACCATAATTCATGAACTATACTAAGAGATGGGTTGCTGAAAAATTATATATTTAAAAATAGACTGCGTTTCACCATTTAAAGCGCCTTGAATAGATTTGAAGGGATTTGGTAGAGCGAAGAAAACCAAACTGTGTTTCTGTCAATCGTTGCTTTAGTTTACTGTCTCGGATCACATAAGAGCAGAAAGTGGCTTTTATACAATTCACGAAGGAAACGGAAGCTGGAGCGACGAAGTGACAATGTAGAATCTAACCTAAAAACGCAATTAGTTTCAATGATTGCGTTGTAATATGCTTTGTGTGATTGAAGATATATTGATGATATATTATAAAATGGCCGAACAATAGCTACGGAGGGTTGCTGTGAATAACTCATCCAACTTATTGTTCCGAACTTTGCATTTGCAGATAATATATAGTTAATAGCTTGGCTGGATGTAGCGAGCATAAAACGAAAATGATCCTAATAAACAGGTAAGCCTCATTGGTCCGGCATATACCAAGAATTCATTCATTGAAAATGAATGTCGTTAGTAATGAGTGGACTCTTTGTGTACCGATTTGGTGTTCTGGTAGTAAAACCGACGAATAAGAAGTTATAATTTTGATTTCACAAAGTCTTATCTACGACATACCGTCGTATAAGCAAACGGAATTGATGTAAGAAGACCTAGGTGTAGGCAAATCTTTCCTTTCACTTTGAATGAATGAAACTTTGTTGCCTAATTAAAGTACAGTTTTGCAATTTCAAGCTGCGACCCGCTCTTACTTCATAAAGTTGTATGCCATACACTCCGGTTTGGATGAGGAGAGATTTTTTTTTAATTGATTTTTTGGTGTGTTTTTGATGATTTTTTTCACATTTCAACTCATTCTTGCAGCGATTCCCACTATCTTTCAACTTTGTTCTATGTGTATATAGCTTCACTGACATTCTACTTTTTTTTGTACCTTTTTTGTGGCAATTGTGGGCCGTCGAATACAACCACGATTCAATTCATCCGTCACCTATGAACGCGCGATAAAGAATTTCGAAGCATGTCTATTATTAGATAAGATATTTTGCGGATAGACATTTCGTGAAGTAATGTACTTTGTTGCGTATCAATATCGGGGTCTTTTAAGTAGTTTGACGAAATAGGGAATGCTGGCTAACAATTTTGCAATAAATCAAGAACTATTTATTTTAATATTTAGCTTGATAGTGATGATCAGATGATATGTCCTATTACGAGCAATATTTCAAAATCTAACTACTAGCTACTAATATGTAGACAAGACTACCGGCGAGTTCAGACAGTTAACTGGCAATGTTCACTACTTTCAGCTCTCCGACCAGTAATTTCTACACTACATTTCGACAAAAACGCATAACCTATTTGCTCTTACATTTCATTTTCTTATAGGTTGACGTCACGTACAGTAATCTTTTATTTGATGATGTTCACTGAATTCAAAGCTTTCCATCGTATAATATTTAGTAACGCCATTTATCAACATATTCGCCTCGTCACTCTGCGTTCACAGTCCTGGTCGATAAGAAACTTTTTCTATCTAACAATCCGAAAAATCGAAAAGTATTTTGGATTTCATCCAAACAAATTCCATATAATTTTTAATCTTTAAGTTGAAATCGAATTTCGCGAGTTTGTTGAATTAATTTGCAGTGATTTTAGGTATGTTAATCGTAATTTTTATTGCGAGATTTTTTTGTAGTTACACCCGGATTTCTATGCATTATTTGCTACCTTCTACGCGCTTTTAATAGTATGACTGGTCTCTGTTGAGCATCTACTCGTTGCTTTCCGCTCTCTTGTAGGTGAATCCAATTAAATATAAGATTTTGAATGAATCTGGTCGCCTAGAATATAGTTGATAATTAAATGTTTCTCCTTATTCAAATATATCTATCGTATATATATATATACATATATACCCTAAAGTAAATCGAATGTTCTCCAGAAATTTTATTATAAAATTCATTGTCTGAATATGAAGCTTCTCAATTTTAACGGAACCAAGTATTACACCAGGCGATAGTAATCAATCACGATCTAAAAAATGTATTATAACCATTAACATATCATGGATTTATATCACTATATAAACGGAATTTCACTGTTATTTCATACTCGTTCTACAGAGTGTATGAGTCAATAATTCTTGCATTTCTTGTTACACGTTCTGATGACTAATTGGAGAAAGATTCTTTCCGAATATTCGATTATTTTTCGCATCTGTTTATATGTGAGTGTTCCGAGCAATCTACAATGGCGTATTGGCATATTGTAACAAAGGGTACCGTTAAGTGGTTAACGGAAGAAGCATTTGTATCAATTGCATTTTGAACGTATGTAAATCTAACGCGCGGTATGTAATTCTCCAAAAAGTTATCAAGCCTCAGTTTTTGAGAGGCTGACTTTCTAACACTAGAATTATCAAGTGCGCCATTGTTAATATTCGATCTTCGAAAAAATAGTTATGCCGCAAGCAATGCTCGAACATTTTTTGGCGACTTTTGCTTGCGCAAAAAAACCTCCAAATATCTACAACCAATTTTTTTCTAATTGCTCTAGTTTTCAGGATACCGATGATGTATATGATCTGTTAAAAAACCAATGTTAAAAATATGGTTGCGATCTGCCGACGCACATGCCCGCGATCAATGAGAAATTAAACCAATTTTGCATAACTTTTTCGTATTATTGTTTATCTGTTGTTCCTGATCTGAATGTTCGTCAAGGCCGTTGGTATGCGTCTTTCAAAAACGGTCTCGATCGCCTTACTGATACGTCCAAATTAACGACAACATCTTAATTCCAATTAGTTTCTAATTTATTTTGAACTGATATCCATTTTAATTTGTAATTGCATGAAGAATATGCTAATGGGCACTAAAGTGAATTGAAAATTGGAATAAATATTAATTTTGAACAAAATTGGTTAATAAGTCATATTTGGACTGAATGTGAACATTGGCCAAGAGAATATGAAGGGGGGGGGGGGGGGGGGGGG
>NW_023998415.1:8322914-8343142 GCF_014805625.2 Glossina fuscipes | reverse complement strand
GGAAACACTCTCACAGCCTCAAAATTTATGACAAAAATATGGAAAAATTTTTGGTGTTTTTTCGAGGTTGTTTCAGTTTTTCTTTGCTTGGCAGAGAAAGAACGATCAAACTGATCCCTTTTGTTAAAAATAGGTGCATGTAAAACGTTAGCAGTTTTAGTATTAGCAAGTTTTATAGATTAGGCGCGGCCGTAAACGAACTGAATTCATATAAAATATATAAACGTCATAGCAACTGAAAATTAGTTTCGGTAAAATATTCTTAGAAGTAAAGCGAATCTTAAATTGAAAAATATTTTTCGAGATTTTATTAGTCACGTTTTAGCAAACGTTTGTCTAGCAAAAATCCATATAAGAATTATTAAAATTTATATTTATTTAGGGGCCGGTCAAGAGTACTAAAGTGGAAAGCGTTCCCGATGAAAGGAGTTTGTTGCTTGACCGATAGAAAATAATTGTTGCAAGTCTTTCTGCTTCTTATTCTTTTATTCGCAGGCATGGTCGAAAAACTATTTTGAAAAACACTTTGACAGACAGTCATTACCATCATGCGTGATTACTACAATATTTGTCAACATAACAACTAAGAAAATTATTTTCTCTCGTAATCGAATCTTTTGATGATGGGTGTCATCGTTATCCTAAAAAATAATAAAAAAAAAACTAAAACACGAAGGCTTCGTATTTTATAACGAACGGAAGAATGTTTTACATAGATATTATATAGTTATACAGATGCACAGAAGAACAGACGGATATGCATAGATGCATTCCGAATTTGAAATTGATCAAAAACTTATATAATTTATAGGAGTTTTGATTTTTTCCGTCTTCGTTCAGACACTACAACATCACCCATAGAATATATGTTCAATATTCGGTGAATCTATTAGTTGTACTTTGTGAGTAGCTACCCAAACAAAAAACTTTTTATTCCTATTGGAAAACAGAGGTGTTTCAGTTTACGTGATGCTGTAGGCGATTTGGCCGATTTTAAGTAGCAGACTGCACGCAAATATTTCCAAAGTTTCTGGCAAACTTGAAGTAGGTATTTCCATTTTTGCGATCAGGGGGATGTTTATAACAGACATTACACAGACGGATAGACGGATATGCTTATATCGATGCAGAATTTTACGCTGATATAAATGTATGAGTATATGCACTTTGTAGGGTCTCTGAAGCTTACTTCTGGGCGTTGAAAACGCTGTGACAAAATTAATATATCCGTCATATCAGGCACGGTCGGTTAAGACCCGTGCTTGCAGATTGTTCCAAAAGGATGCAATGTGTTTAAAGAATGCGGGGTCGCGGTGATGGGTCGTACGATATACAGACAATTCCAGGACGAGTGGGTGGCAACGCTAAAGTCCCCTTATAATCCGGTTAAAGGACTTAATTGATGGACAAATCTCTTTTATGTCTTCGGAACATTTGCCGTGAATGTATCTATATATGAACATTACACAGCCAATATTTCGCCAATGTTCGAGGGTATCGAAAGTTTTCGCGGCACCTTCCTCGCCCATGGGCACCTGAGCTCTTCGCTCTACGCGATCGAGCGTCTCCAAGCTAAATTTGGAGGCCTGATATAGGTGGTATTTATGGTATGGATACCGGTTGCAATGAAGTATTTTTTACACCGCTTCAAAAAACCTGTGGTCTTGAGTGCATCCTTCGACATTCCGATTATATGTTCCGTCCAACGAACACCGTTTTTTATTCTGATACCCAGAATATAAATGGTTGCCGATTTTTCTAGATTGACATTGCCAGAATGATTTGTCACTTCCTTTATGGGTTAGAAGAAAGCGTTGCGTTTTGGTAGCATTAACGTTCGCCTTATTAGCTTGACCCTACTCTATTGCTTTTATAAGGTCTCAATTTAGTATGTCCTTCATCATGCACAGTTCGCTATACGTAGATCGGCTATCGTTCAACTCTCTGTTTAAAAGTTTTAGGAACGCACAATATATTCATATAATATATTCAAAAATTATTTTATAATCATCTTACTGACCTAGAATGGGCGTGTCATAAATTCTTTAGGGCTTTTATTTTAATTAATTAGCAACGATTTTTAGTGAAACTTTAGATCTGTTAGATCGGCTAACACCTTTCTGTAAGCAATGTTTAAGTTTAACTTGGGTGTTTGTCTGATCTGAAGAATGCATTCACTCACTTTTGTTGCATATGTTTATTGACATTTTTGTACGCTTTTCCAAAATATGTTGTTATCAATTGCTACAAACTGTCGATAATATTGTGACAAAATTTATTGCGCGCGTTTTCTTTTATGCCTTGTTAGTGCTTTGTTGATATACGTTTTCTCTTTAAAGATAAGATCACGCTCTGTTCACCGCAAACGGTAGGGTTACTTTTCTTAATTCATATTAAAATTTATCAAAGATTCAAAGATCAAGGTGCATGAAAACATGGTCTTTCAGATTTTTGAAGAAAAAAAACAGAGGTGTGGAGAGGTGTTGCAAAAAAGCTTTCCTGCCGCGTTACAATTCGCAAATTTTTCACTTAGAATAAGACGCGAAAGATTTCCGGCAAATGTAATTTAAATTCCAGTAACCATCAATTGATTTTAAAAAAATAACGGCTATCGAATCGGTGTGTAATTTATTAAAAAAATTCGGCAATCGAATGATAATCGAAGGAGTCAAGGGTATGATAGATGAACGGGTTTAAAAGTTCAAGTTTCGGTTGTGAAAACGATTTTTTTCTAATTCTAATCCGCAACACCTGCGTGTCATTAAATTCCTAAATTTATACATTTCTAAGGGTGTGGAAGTATTGTGCACAAAACGTTGCCACCTCGCGTCAATTTTTCTCCTTATAAAATTACCCAATGCATTTGAAGTGTCATAATAAGACATTTTGCGTGACCGTATTTGACATATTGACTTTTTTCTAAAATTTTATATCTAATAAGCAATTCATATTCTTGCTTTGCTTAGTAAAGAGAGAGTTTTGGGTAAAAACAACAGAAGAATAGAAAAAATTAATAAGAATCTTTTTTCTCTTTTAAGTATAACCTTAAAAAAAGCAAAATCGTATCGTCAATCAATTGGACCACATCATAACAACAGCTTATTATTATTATTATTATTATTAATTTCGCCAGAGAAATAAATTCTAAGACTAAAGTCTTAAAGGCCCTAGCATTCCTCGCCTTCGGCTACTCAGACGGATAACAACAGCTTAAAATATAGTTTTGCAAGAAACCCTTATCTTCGATAACACTATGACAGGTTTGAGCGATTCGAACTAAATAACATTGAGTCTAAATCAACAAGTAAGAAATTTAAGAAAAAAAAAAAACAGATATTTTTTACTTTCGGGAGTAGAGGCGGTCTCAGGTTATGCTGTACAGTGGCCTTTGACCGACTTGGCTTATTTTCAATATCAACCTGCGTGTAAGCACGCCTCACTTTTTGCGCCAAATAAAATGTAAGTAAAATGTTTCCTGCAGACATTCCACAGAGAGATGGCTAGAAGGACAGCTAGACGTGTCTCAAACGACACGGAATGTAATGCTCATCATAAATATGTATATAGTTGACGGTGTCTCCAAGGCTTCCTTCTGGGTGTTAGAAACGGTTTGACAAAATGATTCAGCGATGGGTATAAAACTAGGAATGCTTAAAAGCAATCCACGATCTAGCAATCATTAGTACATTTTACAGTATCTTGTATGTATGCAATTTTATTCATGATTCAATCGTACTTTAAACGATTTAATTGCTTTTGGTTTTTTTTTTTGAGTGCTTACGTTGACTATGTATATAGAGGAGTTTTTAAAAACTGAAGATCTTATAAATTTCATTTAAATTGTAGTAAAATTTTGTGTTTGTGTTATTACTTTTATACACACAATCATCATCCATACGATAATGGTGCAATTAGTTAGATGATGATTCATCTTTTACGCCGTTGAGCAAGTCGTCGCGGCACCAAGCTTACTACCTTTATTTATGCCCGATGTCCTATGACCGACGATGCAAGTTCCAGCATTCAGTAACAGTTAACATACGCACTATATAAAAAGAAGAGAGCAATGGTAGTTGCAACGACAACAAAATTGACAGATTTAAGCCACAACAACCTTATCGTTGACAATAATATGAGCATAATATCAGCGACATAATTGACAAATACTCATTTTACGACCTTCGTTTTGGGATGCAAAAGTCAGAAAATTATTGACAAAAATGAAAGCAATAAACCAATGGAGTAAAATGGAAGAAATGGAGAAATCAATGAAAATTGAAAAAAGATAATAAATAAGATAAGATTAAGAAAATAATTAAAGCACATTTTAAACCTGGTCCATTTGTCCAGCTCGTGCGAAACAAACTAACGGTATCTTTGTTAGAATTGTTTTTTTCTCTGCTTGAATATATAAATAAAATTTCCGCCTGAGTGGCCGAGTAGGCAAGAGTCTCGACTAGCAACTCAATAGTCGTGGGTTCAAACCTCAAGTGCGGTAGAGTTTTTTAATAAAAGCCGATAGCCCTAGATGCTAGTGCTTTAAGACTTTAGTCTTAGAATTTATTCTCTGGCTAAATTTATAATAATAATAATAATAATAATAAATAAAATTTAGCAAAAAGAAGAGAAAGAAAACGAAGTTTTCACATTTACTTCGTTTGTATCGAACGAAACATTTCGCCGTCAAGCTAGGCGTGGGGGTACTTTGATAAAGTAAAGATTTCTTTTCCGGAGGCGTTTTCCAACATTCGCCCATGAATCGGTCGAGTGAACATCACCTGCGATATCAATTCAATCTATAAGTTCTAAGCCATATCAAGCGAGGTACACGTTTTTAATGCGAAATCATGCTTGTCGTGTATCAAGTTTGCTTCAATGATTTCCCTAACAAACAAAATTGATCCGCTTGGTTAAGTAGGTGATTCCGAACATTGACTCAGAAAATTTATTGTTTATTGTATAGCTCAGGACGGTCTTTTCGGATCGTGCTCATTTTTTTTTTTAATGTGTCACATTGTCCATATCTTATATGGCAACAAAATTTTTTTTTTATATTTGGAGGATTGGATATATTCTATATATGCGTGGAGCTTTTCTAACTTTGAATTTATGAAGAAATGTGTGCGTTTGTCGTATGTGATGAAAAATAATAATTAAGAGGTGTAAAATTCAAGGCATACGCATTAGACGTAAAGCAGGCCCTGCAAACTACGACACTCTCACTATAACTTATTACGTACGTACGTGTATGGACGGTGGCGGCGAGAAAGTTACAAGCAGAAGAGGGCAGAAGGCAAATTGTGCAGTGATTGTTTGTGTTCGACATGAAAGTGGGAAGATCTTAAAAGTCGGAAGAGGACGTTCTAGGTAGATTTTTCTTAAAACAAACGAGACATATTTACTTTAATTGGTGGAGGGAAGTTAAGACCGTTAACAGTAGATTTTTTAATTTTATTTTTAAGCATAAATATCCTGCATTATGCATTAGATCTCGTATACTAGTTTTTAATGACATAAAGCAACCATTATTTATGTTTACAATTTTTCTTTTTTAAAGATCACAATTTGTTGTTTAAGTTATACAAGTTCGTCAACCATTCGATTGGTCCCTATTTCCAATGAAAGTTGAAAATTGATCAGATGGGCCCGTAAGCTTTCTCCATATTGGTTATAATAAAAACATTAAAAAAAAAATTGCGAAATTTTTTTTTTTCTATTTAATTTTCACTAAGAGCTTTTCCGTTGATTTGATACGTATTGGATTCAGGAGATCCAAATGCCAAAGCTTCAAGTGCATTCATTGCGTTCCCATTAAAAAATATAAAAGTGTAATTATCTGCTTTACTCACTACCGAAGAAAACTATTGTTTTCTTATTCCATTTCATATCAAACAACAGGTCTCTCGATTTTCCGATTTTCGTTAATTAACATGAACGTAAACGTTTGATACAAGAGATATGCATAGGTATATGTAATACCCACCGCAGCGAGTATATTAGTTTTCTCGAATAATTATAACGATTAAGATGTCTGGCACCCTATGTCCATTCACAGAGAACACGAAGAAAACGTCAAGGCTTTGTTATTTCCCCATCACGCTATGCATAAACAAAAAAAAATGGATCGTCACTTGTTCGGCATTTCTCCACATGGCAACAATTGACTTGAGCGATTGACTTAAGAAATGACAATTTCTGGCTTATAAATGTTCGTATAAATATCGTTCTTGTAGCAATAAGACTTCTGAATAAGGCTAAGACAGTAGCGGTTTCGATTTGAATTTAAAATGGTTTTCGATTTCGCAGTAATATCAACGAGGCCAAGCACTTCATTCCGCGGCAGCATAAACGGAATCTTGAAACAAATATATATCATGAACAAATATATTATAACCGAAAGTTTCTTTCGCGAATCTACGTTATTTGTTCAACTTCTTTTCAAATTAAAAACGCATCGCTGAACTGTGATTTTTAGAGCAGTATATATACTTTTTGATATTTTGAATTTTCGCACAAATAAAATTCTTTTCTGCTGAGAGAGCGAATTCATTTATTGCGCATTAAGTTAAAGCGAGAAATTATTTATCATTACTATAGTATAGCAGTGTAGTTTGTGTTTTGAAAGAACATTGTTAGGCTGAAAAAATTTGAAATTATGAATTCAATCGTATGGAATATTGAGTAGATTGATGATTGCTGATTTAATTTAACCAAATTAACAATGATCCGCTTGATGACAGTATCATCGTACTTTTTTCTATCCAAAATTTTCTTGTCATCATATTAGATATACAGATGACGGCAAATTTAAAAGATTGGAATTATTTTTGACATTTATGTACCGTAGTCGTCGGTCTTATAAATATTCACAATGATATTATTCTGGCAGTTGAATACTTTAACCATGCTTGGCAGAAGCACATCTTCTTTATCTCGTTCACTGGCGAAATTAAGAATGCGATTTATGAAATTAACTACGGCCCTAAGATAACGTCTAATAACTGAGAATATTCTACGAGAGCTGAACAGAGAAGGAATAAATTAGCTAACTTTTTCCCAGAACGTAATTTCATCAGTGCCTATCAGCTCTATGCGTTAATTGCAAACAGACGCAGCCAATATGAATAATTTCTTAGTTATGGGTATTACATATTTTTAAAAAAATGCATATATAGATGTGTGTTAATATAAAATATTATAAAATATGTATATAATGTGAGTTATATGCGCATGTATGAACGCACTTATTGTCTGCATAGAATATCTTTTTGGCTAATAATAACGGTAGGCATTGTAAATAATATGGCGATGTGATAGAAAGCACTAAGGCTGAGGACGGATTAAATAAGTTTAATATTTAAATAAATATTAAAGTTGGCCTTTGGGACTGTGCAAGTAAAGGCTCTAAATGTGCATAAAAATATGGACGATATGTAAGACTCCGTAGTATGTGTGTGTGTGTGTGTGTGTGTGTGTGTGTGGGTATTCATGAGCACATTCGTGTGCACGTATAAAAAAAAAAAGAAAGAAAGTCTAATAAAGTTTTTTTCTTCTTGTTTTACATTATATACATATGCGTTCGCATGTGTATGCTTGAATGGAAGGCAAGTTGATATCTTTACACACACGCACACACATTCAACTATACGCATGCAAAATAGACATACATAGAACTTTGCAATAATCAAAAGAATGCGGACGTATTGTATTGCTCTGTTTCAACAGAGCAAAGAGGATGTTGCAGCAGTCCATCTAACGACAAATGTTTAGCTGGACTGAATAGTGACAAATGGTGAGTCAAACCTTCGACAATGGCTCCGCAATAGCATCGATTTTTAAAGGGGTATAGCAAACCTTCAATACCTCTCTTTAGAGAAACGAAATTGTCGTACTTAGATATATATATATATATATATATATAGATGTATGTATGTATATATGTATGCATGTATGTTCATATGTATAATAAGTAAGCGCGTATGTATAAATATACATATGAATGTGTACGCGCAAATCATAATAGTGTAGAAAATTGTGTGGTGTATATGCACATGGACACAAAGTCGTATACTCATATGACTGCAGTCGTCAACATCTGAGATTCGAATGCTAACAATTGGCATTGCCACCCCATACAGCATATAACGTTGCTTGCGAACAAGTGCTTATTGCAGGACACCGTATATTTATATACATACATATATATTTGTATGTGGTGCATTAACGTGGGATCGGTATTGGGGCATAACGTCATCTCTTCTCTAAAGTGGAGGCTTATGTCTAGCAATGACTTTGCTCATACTTGGCTTTTTTTACAGTGCTGCCGTCAAATTTGAATACGCGACTGATGGACAACACTGCTCAGGAGCGTACTCTCAAGAAGGGCTCTACTCTCAAGAAGATAAAATCAACTTTTCAACATCCAAACTGCTTTCAATTTTTGTTCCATTTGATGCACTAGCGGTGGAATGCACATGTTTATAACACATTTACTGGTACTTAACAATGCATGTAAATGTGATAATAATCCTACACATAATAATAACCCCATACGTGTGTGTGCAGCGCCTGTACGCCTGGCTGTAAGTATGTATCTACAAATTTTCTTAATGCTGAAATTGTTTTATATCTGCAACGCTTGCTCAAAACATATATATATATATATCTATATATATATATATATATATATATATATAAACATGTATGCCTAAGTATGCACGTACCTCAGTTTGTATGTAGGTAAGTGTATATTAATGTACGCGCAAAACACATGAAACGCGAAACTGTACTTGATTTCTAATGCATGAGGGCTGTGTATAATATACAGGCGCTCACAAAGTTTGGCGCATTTGATTGGGGATTATGGAGGTGAGTGGTCAAGTTTTTCATAACATTTGTATATGCATATAGAGCGCGAGTGTGTGTAGGTGTAGGATGAGGAGGGTGTGAGTCTATGCGCTGGGTTAAACGATGACGGACAGAGGTGGACGATGTACGGTGGTCGATGGACTACGGAGGTTGTGAAGAAATTATGTTTGTGTTGTCATATGCCCCAAGTAGAATTTCTAGTTATACGTAATGTAGAAACTTCTAAGCTGACCATGGCTGGGCTGAGTTGTTTCCCAATTCAAAATTTCGTAATTCAGACGTTGTGCCGTCGATGATGGTTACAGGAATCTAATGGTGGTGTTGCCATTCACGTCCGCACACATCTATGTACATATATATATATATATATATATATATACATATATACATATATATGTATATTACCAGTTACCAAAGTTATAAACTGCAAAGTCTAGAGGAAGGAATACGTTTATACATGCACACACAAACAACAATACATGCATAGATATGATACATACGTACATATGCAAATAAAGGTGGGGAGTGTTTGGTTAGTTCCCTCTTCTGTGTTGTGTGAGACAATACAAAGCACCAAGTTGAAGTTCTCTTCTTGGTGAAGGTTACTTGTTTGCACTCATCGAGTTTGTGGGGCTGGTGCATACAGCAGCATCATTTATACCGTTTCACTGTTGTCGAGTTTTATATGTGTAGATATTGCTGTTGTTATTAGATTTGTAGTCCTGCCTGCATTTTTATTATTTTTTGTGCACTCGTGTTTTGGCTCCCATTCTAGACTCTCGTTTGACTAATGTCTTTGCATGTCGTAGTCTGCAATATTTCGATACGCGTTTTCCATTATTTCATTGGTTTTTTTTTCTCCTTTTTTCAGACATCTCTCTCCACCAAATAAGAACTCTCATTCTTTTCTATCTTCAGCAGTCAGGCTGAGCCATAGCCTTACATATATACATATGTACATACTCTGCATATACGTTGGTTGCAAGTTGTTGTGCTTGTACATGTGCTGGCAATCGATTCTTTATTTGAAGGCGTCATTGTTTGAACCGTCACATTCATTCCAACCAGCCGTTCTATTAAACAATGACCATTGAGCCACATTCTCCCATCAAAGCTCAACACTTTCACATTTGTATGCATTCTATACATTTGTAATATGAACTCCGATGTATTTGTGCGTTTGCATATGTAATATATTTATTTTATTTATTTATTTACTCTTCGAAGTCGTCTAAAAAATTCATATCAAAGTTATTTTGTATATTTATTTTTATTCTCTTGTCCTGTTGCCGCGTTGTCGTCTATATTATGTTTGCTCTGTTTCTTCTTTTTTTTTTTTTGCCTAAGATAATTTTCGGAACTAAAACCTAACCTTTTAGAGTAACAGTAACAGCAATTCATTTTTTACTTTCAATTTTTTTTTTTCTTTTATATATATGTATTTAACTATGATGGCTTTCATAAGCTTCATTTGCATTCTTTTACATTTTATAGCGGAAAAGCGGGAAACGATGAGCAACTTATTTTGATTGGAGGCGCTTCATGAGAAAGAAGGAGATTCTAAAACTACGTAATTCAGAGTAGCGGAAGTATATGTGGCCAAAAATGTCTAGACGATTAGCAAAACAACGACGAATACACCTCACAAAAGTATGCATACGTACGTACAGACACGTAACTAAATATAAACACATATACGATACGTCTGCATATGCATATGTATGCTATGCGAGTTCGCGTTATGAGTATAGGGCCGGCCATGCATACAATATTTTACTTCAAGGGAAAAAAGTGATATCTAAATTCTATATTTTTGCTATAATTACTTCGATGCCAACCAATATTATGAGTGTACATAAAAGAAATATTTTCATATTTCCAAGTATTTTTGCTTTTTTGAAAGCAAATAATGATTGCGAGAATTTAAGCATGTTTAGTATTACACAGACACACAGAGACACACGCACACAACTAAAACATTTGAATACTTTTTTTACTTAGAACTTGTATATCTTTATCGGTTATCGGATAATAAAAACAATGACATCGCTTGCTCGACATTAATCTGTCATCGGCAGATAGTTCGCTTGTCAAAAGACTGATGATCGTTATGAAAATACTGCAAAATTGTATCGGTGTTAATTCTCTAGCTGAGCAAGTTTACCAGTGTATTGACGGTGGCAAAGAAATCACCTAGCGGTTGCTTTCCACTTGCAAAATGAAGAAACTGTCGCGCTCATATTCGAAGACAACAACACCCCATGATTTCTTCATATATTTCGCCTTTTCTCTTTTGCAAATTTCGCTAAGGTATTTAGAATGTTAGCAAACCAAATCGTCAGCAACAATAGCAAGGTATTTAAAAGAAATCTTTGAAGATTACATTCTCTTTGAATACTCGTTTACATCGTTTCGTCTGGAACCCTTATCGGGTACGATACTCCATCCTGTGAGATACAAATTGTGAAATTGTGAAACCTAAAGACTTGTGAAACTCTGCCAGAGATGCTTGTGTCAAAATAATGATTCGTAATAGGAAAACTAGAATATATTAGACGTAGGTTGTTGACTCCAGGACGTAGGATTTAAGCAAAAACTCAGGAGGATCTCTGAAAACAATAGTTAACGATAGTTCTGACATATAATTCGGACAAACGACAAAAATCTTAGGAAATTTAAATCCAGTGCAGGTCGCTCATTAAATTTTCACTTTTCGCGGCAAAGGAAAATAAAAAGGACCGTAAGATTAATGTCCAAACAATCATTCACCTCATCTTCTACCTCTATTTATTTATTTTTCTTTTTCAACAGAATCGCAGTGCGTTTGCATGCTGCCTACAAAGATTTCAGATCTAGATTCAATGATTACTAATGTGTTGGATTTTTCCTCGTTGATGGAAATCCTACAGGAGAATTGACAAAATAATTTATGAAATCGCGCTCGCATAAATAAAAAGAGTTGCAAGTATTTTGACTTAAGGTCCTCCAGTGGTTTTACTTTTCTACTTGTACTTGCGCTGAGTGTGGAAAAGAAGAGATTGAGTATCTTATGTAGTTCTCATTAAAGCTACTGAAAATTATATGATCTACGAAGAATGTTGGATAAGCAAGATTCAAATAGCTCCGACTCTCTAAAGCAGCCGTGATCGAGAGGTGAACATATCCTTTGGAAAAAGTAAAAAGCGAAACACATTTTGCATCCTATTTATATTTTCCAAAACGTTACATGCACATACATATTCACATTTTGCTATTTACATACACGCATACTGTCAATACCTTTAGCAGTAGACGATTCTGTTATTTTATTTTACAACGCTTTATCCTATTATATCATTTAAATTTAGCTATCTGTTGTATATAGACAAAGGCAATTAGTTAGTTATCGTTGTTGGTTAGTCTACGCAGAAACCTTCATATTAAGATAACAAAGAAAAAAAAAAAAAAAAAAAAAAATGAAAACACTATACCAATATATATCCTATAAGTATTTATGGAATGACTTTTCGGAAAGAGGTGTTCTATGGAAAGTGGCGGGAAAAGTAGCCCAGTCCGAGCTGACCTGCAAGCTAAAGGACAGAGAAGCTTATATCGCATCAGAAAGTGATTTTGAATTTCAAGCCCGTGTGAGTGTTGTATACATCCGCACAAACCCAACGCACACTTGCCACCATCAGAGTAGAGTAGAGTAAAGAAATACCAAGACTTTTTCCGAACATACTCAATTTAATTAAAACGGAACGTCTCTTATCTTATAGATATGAAAAATAAATAGTTTTAATAAATACTAGACTGGTGTGAGTACATTTTTCTTACGATAAATCCATTCATTATATTTTTATTAGCCAATATACTTGGTTTTTAACTCAAGTCTGCAATTAAACAATTTTAAGGATTAATGCTGCGTACATTTATAAAGAATTATTCACCAGGAGGAGATGCCAATCGTAGATGATCAGGTAACGAAGTCTGGAAGTTTAGAAAGAAAATTCCATCGTTAAGTTTGGCTATTACAAGAATATCTGCTGACCTATGATGATACATATAATGAGGATTTTCGGATTATTTCGCGAATTTTTATATTCAAATCTGTCAAAGGGCTTAGTAATATTTCGTTGTTAATTCCTTAATATCTTGGGCGACTCGAAAGGTCGATGCACATAATTGTGTTTGGCCTAAACGGCTGCATTAATTATTCGCAAATAGAAGAAGGAAGATTGAAATAATGCATATATTATGGAATCGAAAGCGTCTTCATTTATATTGGATTATATAGTAATAAATTTTTTTATTTTTATTGTTTTATGTTTACATCATAAGGAATGCTTGACCAGATCAGGAATTAAGTTTGGATATGTTTCGGTTTGCGAACCGGACTTGCTAGCTATTATACTTAACTATGCGATAGCCCAACATTACGTTCTTTAAAAGCAAGAAAGACTCTCTTCCCTTTAATTAGCTGCTAGGAATGTTGCCTAAGTGTTAAGCGACAAAATGACTGTGAAGAAATGCTAAAGAGCAGCCGATAGCTGCAGTTGCACTTGCAGTTGTTATAAGCGCCATTTGGATGGCTTCTTCACACCATGACATATATATATATATATATATACAGATATGTATATTATAAACGGCAACGGAACGGGACTTGTAATTTAACGCATTTTTGATCGTCAATTATATAACAAAACTCATTTTGACTACATCTAGCTATTGTTGGAAGTGTTGAAGTCGCCGCACGCACATATTCTACTGTAATAATAACAATTTGTACTTTTTGAAGCTCGGTATGCACGAAACAAATTTAAAAAAATTTTCTCAAGACTTATTTTTCCGAATTATATCAAATTGATTTTCGCTACGAACGTTAATAGGAAAAGTTGTTTAAAACTTGTTTGTCAGGTAATTAAATGTTATTAAATAAATAGTATATATCATTATGGAGGAGACATTAATGTAGCTAGGCCCTAAAATGCATTGCATTGTAGCGTAACTATGTGTAAAAGACATGCGAAATTTTTCTTGAACTGTTCAGTTATCATGTTTTCATATATTTACAAAACAAGACAAGACGCTCACAGTAAACATACGCTTATAATCTGTTCAAAATTTTGTATACATTTAACGACTCTTAAATGATACATTGTTGATATGTCTTTATTTTGACAAAGTATCGCTTTTTATAGGATTCTGCAACAACAACAAAAAAAAAAAAAAAAAAGAAGAAAATGTCAATATATACTATATTAGATGCACAAATAAACGCGGGCACATTCTCCCTCGTCACCCCATAAACAGATTTATCTGTAGGAAAAGCATTCTTAGCGTGTCTTTCATTATCTTTATTTTATGTAAACAGTTGTGTGTATAATATTTCTATTAATAAATGTTTACATGTGTGTGTACATTGGTTAACATGTATATACGTAAGCAATATACACATATATATACCTAAACCTCTTCTGTTTAAGGATTTGGTTGTCTTTTGTATTTTTTTTTTTTTTTTTTTTTGTTTAGTATTTACGAAGAATAATTAAAAAAATCGCGATGACACGGAGACGCTACAAAGAAAGCACAAAGTGTAAAATGCAGAAATATTAAAATATTATGACAAAGAATTGAAATCGTTCAACTGCAAGGAAAGCCGTTGTCAATTGTTTATTATTGTTGTTAATGAGTAATTTGCGAAGTAACTTGCCAGAGATTAGCGGATTCGCGAAAACGTAAACGGGGAATACGAAACGGACACATACTAGAATAATATTTAAGAACTTTCATAAAATGTGTTTTGGCAATTGCTATGCGAAACGCAATCGATTCCCTTCCTTAGTGACTAAAGATTACGCTACGTTAAGTACTTGAAAATAATATGCTATAACTAGATGAGTTCTATTGATAAAGTCTATGGGCACGATTTAGTCCTCACACCACAATGGGCGATAGCATTCCATTGTCCATGTCCATTGAATAATTTCATCTGCCTATATATTCACGCTGTAAGTATTTGAGAAACGCAAAACATTTTAACTTCATCTCAGCATAATGACTGATGACAATGAAATGATTTTGTTATTCCTCCTGGTGTTAGTGCTTTGTTACGGATAATGCAGCAGCGTGCAGCCGCGAAAATGAAAAAACGATCAACTACAAAAAAGTTGTTGCAACTTGTTGCCTCTTGATTGCCATTCATTGACTGACTATCACATCCCGATTCGACAATGTTCGAATATCCCTCAAACTCAAAAAAAAAATAAAAATAAAAATAAAAAAAATAAATAAATAAATAAAAAAAAAAAAACACGAAAAAACGTACGAAAAATGCCAGTTCAACCGCGACCTAGATGTGTGTTAAATATGTACTCATCAATGACAGTGTGAGTCAAGGTCATGGTTAAAAAAGGTGCCAACCAATATTTGAGTGCTCGGACTGAATGCATATTCTGCATCGCAGCCTGCATTTATATCGCGCTTATGCTCTACTTTTTAGAGCCGTTGTTTGAGAGTGTTTTTCACTTTTTTGTGCATTCACAGTGGCGTATGTTTTTATATAGAGTCATCCCACAAAACCATATGTATGCATATATATGCATTTATGTATGCATGTTTGTATGCATGTCAGTACTTGCATATATGTACTACATTCACTCTTTTTTTCACGTGCCGTAACATATTTTTGATTTTGCCCGTTTTCAAGTTTTTAGATATATATGTACAAGTACATGATGTGCCCATATACTGCCACGTAGATGTGCATGCATGTGACCATATGCACACAAACACATACACGCACAAACACACACACACACACACACACACACAGTCAGAGATACAGACGCACGCATATATGTATATATATATATTATATATATATATATGTATATACCATATTATATACATACATTCATGTACGTGGGCACATATGCAACTGCACTTTGTATATGTTTATTGCAGTTTAGCGGTGATGGCGGTGCTGATGGTAGTGATTATGTGCACTACAATAGAAATCGTTAATATTCAAACATAGTTTGCATATATCCACTAAAACACACATGAACACACATGCAAGCATATAGAAAACATATATATATATATATATATATATATACAAAATACGCGGAATATCGAGAGAACAACAGGTTTTTCCCAATATGCAATTTGCTTAAAAAACCCTCATCAATAAAAAAAAAGCAAAACAAAAATGCAATCATAGATCTGCTATGTTTACAGTTATTTACATCAATCAGCTGACTGTGCAACCACACATTTGACGGGGTCAGTTTTTGGCGAACGTATGCATTCGTGTTGATAAATGCATCACTTTTGTTTTATGGATGACTCTGTGGCGCAGAAAATTCGTTGGGAAAAAATAGAAATAAATACATAAAAAATAAAACAAAAGGTTAAAAAAAATCACGTGCGAAGACTTCTGCATACATAACCTTCATACGTATGTTAATAAATATTTATGTGCATACTAGTCTATGCATATATATATATATATATATATATATATATATATTTATGTATATAAAGGTATATATCTGCTGGAAAAGCTGATAGTGTAAAATGTGAATGCATCTGCATCTGTCATAGTATGCAGTTATGCACACAAATATATACGCCCCGAGAGAGATGTTCCCACACGTGAACTATATATGTATATATATATATATATATATACATATATAAAATATATGTACATATATATAAATATATATATATATATATATATATATCTATATATGTATATATATAGAGATGCACGCGTACATAATCAATTGCTGCAACAACATATTTGCAGTTACTAAAAAAGGAACGACGACTGAATGAATCGCGGGAAAAACGGACTAGTTTTGTTTATATTTTTATAGCTGTTAAATTGCAAAAAATGCAATTTTCAGCATTCGCATGTTTATCCCTCACATATACTCACATACATGCACTCAACAATAGTACGAGCTATAAACGAAGCATGTCTGCGCGAGTAGAAGGGATTTCATTCATTCTTTCATTCATTAAAACGTTGTTTTGGTTTTAGCATAAAAAAAAGAAAAAAAAAGAAAAACGGCAAAAACACCAAAAACAAATACGAAAGCTCAACTCCTAACACGTACCAATATTTTGTGTCTTATAAATAGTTTTTTGTCCCTTTAACAAAATCTCGTCCATAATAATATATTTTTTACTCTTGCTCAAGGTTACAAGTGAATTATTTAAAATGTTTTTATATTAAGCAAATCGTGTGGAATTTTCTCAATTCTATGAATTCATTTATTATTAATTTTAAAACAAAATATTTGGCGTACCCTTGCCTACTCTCTTCTTTCATCTACCTATTATCTATCTATGTCCGAAGGATTTGCTTTCCCGTTTGTAAAACGTAGCTTTCATGCACTCTTACGGAGATATACAAAGCGAAATTTGAGTACAAGTATTTGCAATCAATGATCACAGATCACCAAATTTGAATATATGTCGACTTTTCTAGGGATACACTTTTTTCATTTACACTCGTCTTTATCAAATTTACATAAATACCTACGCTTGTACAAGCTATAAAAGCTTAATAGTTCCTCTTCATTAAAATATTTATTTGCGTAAAAAGAATTATTCGCTGTATTGAATATTCACACGCAGAAGCATATTAATTATCATTTTGTTCGGTGTTTTTAAACACTGAACACAGAAATGTATATCCCAGATCAGCGAACATATACGTATTCTCGATCAGCGTAAAATCATTATCATCACATCATCCACTTCGTAAATTGACGAATCAATTTATCTATGTATATAGCATTGCTGGTAATCATAGAAAAAAAAGATAATCATAAGAATAATTGTATATTAATAGGACCCATTGACCAACCGGTACAACCCCACTTAGGAAAATATTCGAAAGTTTTTTTATTTAAACTTAATTTGTCTGCAAGCTTGGTTTGCCGAATCAAGTCGTACAATCATGTTATCTGTGAAAGGGGTAAGCAGGAGCCAGCGGAACCAAGTATGCCCATAAATATCAAAAAACGGTACACTTTTAATATTCACGCTTTTAGAACTGGGTAATTACCCAGAAAGTGTGACAAGATCATATCAACATAAGATTATTTACTTTTTCACTCATAGTGCGTAAGTGAAAGATACTGCTCGTTATATAACAGTTGAGTATCGTATGTATATAAGCTAATGATGGGTATTAATAGCTTCGGTATAAATTCATTAAATATTTACCTAATTAGTTTATAGAATTAGGCATGAGTTGGTGCCGAAATTACAATGTGCAATATATGCGACTTACATCATGCAAAAGGCCGTTGCTTTTTCTTATAATCAAACAATATACTTATTATATCTACATGTTCTTATACAAAAAAGCTAGGAGACCCTATTAAAAAATTGACCATTTGGCGGTACTTTCACACAAGAAAGTTTTCAATTACTTAATGAGATCCTTAGTGTGTGTGTGTGTGTGTGTGTGTGTATGTACTTACATGCATGCTAGAAGTAAACTGATAAAATCACATTGTCGTTACATTCAATAGAGCATAGAAAAGCGACTCATTTATTTTATAACAATTTTAATTTATTTATATATTATACATGTAATAGGCATATGATTACACCGAGTATGTATGTATGTTGTATGTGAGAGATGCAATAAATTTTGTTTAGTGCAAAAATATTTTCATTTTACGTATTTAGTGTTTCGCATAAAATGGCTGCAGTCTTTTTAAAATTAGTTTCCTTGATTATACGCACACACGTACACACATATACACATCGCCAGCTTAGGGATGATGATAAATATAATATTGTTCTAAAACAAGTTGAAAAATATTTTTTTTTTCGTAATTATGAGATCATCATCCACTTATTTCCACTTATCATTCACTTTAATGCGGGTTTTGTTCATGCCAATGTTCGCGTTAAATTTCACGACCAGATATCTCTCTGTTTTTTTTTTATTATATTTCTTTATTACTATTACTATTATTGCAATTAATTTAGCCAGAGTAATAAATTCGAAAACACTAATCTTAAAACACTGGCATCGGAGGCTATCATCTTGACTGTAACCTCCACTGTACTTGAGATTTGCACCCACGACCATTGAGATCATAAGTCTAATCGGCCGCATTTACTTAAAACTTTCGAAATTTTCGATTTTATTCGAGTGTCTTCGCCATTGTAAAAGTATTTGTGACTGGATCATATTGCCTTATTATGCAACAAGTCCGAGACATGGCAACCTCAAAATTGCGACACCAATCAAATAAACGGATAAAAGGATTTGGGTAAAGTGAATCAAAATCTCAAGCTGTTAAAATTGTTGTCGCAAACGAATGAATGAATGAATCTCCTGGTGATGAGCGTAAAATTAAAAAAAATGCCCGATTATGCAATCATTGATGAATAGTTTTTCCATTAAGAAGACGTTCTTCAATAAAATTCATTTTTTCTTTAAATTCGATCCTGCTTGGTTGCTCAATCTTCTAAATTGGGAAAGAGCATTCGAATGCCGCTGATAAGTAATTTCGTTGATAGGAAACATCAAAAATGATTAAAATGGTTAAAATGAGTCTGATAATAATCTGATAGCAATACGAATGAAACGAATGAAAGGACAAGGAGTTATATGTATTTAAAGTCGATGAGAGTATATATATATATTGTACTGGCATTTTCATACATGCATACATACGCTCGTACACGTTTATGCAAATTTTTAATTTTTTACATTAAATATATTTGTGCGACAGGAAGTACATCGCCTCGTGCACTCTCGCATGTACATAATTGTGTATGATTGAACATATCTATAAAGAAGAGGCAATTTTTAACTGCCCAAATATAGTGACGTGATATTTTTCGTTTTCTTTATGTTTTTTTTTTTTATATTTTTTTTATTTTTATTTTTTTTTATATATTTTAGCTTTTTTTTTTTTATTTATTCGTTCGTTTTTCTTTCTATTTTTTTTTTTTTTTTTTTTTTTGCCCAGATATTGAAGCTATCTTCTTTCATGAAGCAAACTGAGGAGCGCACACACGATATCTGTGTATTATTTTATCGCATAGGGCTTATGTGAGTAACTCAGCAATGTATGCATGGGGTGGCTTTTAATAGCATTTATTCTGTTTCATAAAGCGTGGACAGCTCCACAAGAAAAAAATACTCGCGCTTCTGCTAAAAGCCAAGCAATACAAACAGATATCACGGTGATAGAAAAAATATAACAAAGCTAAGTGATGCAAAAGCATCATCGTCGACAACATGGCCATTTTATTAATGCAAAACCGAGTCTGAATCTGAAAAGAAAACATAACGAAAAACATGAAACAAAAAAAAAAAAAAAAAAAAAAAA
>NW_023998415.1:8308845-8322814 GCF_014805625.2 Glossina fuscipes | reverse complement strand
AAATAACAAAAATCATAAAAATCACTACAAAAATTACTGCATGTGAGACAATTTCTATTACGCCTTTTTGCGATATTTTGTATGTCGCGATGGTATGAAATGAATAGCATCGCCAGTGTGGGTGAACACCTTCAAAGTCTCAAGCAAAAGAACCAAGTTTTCTGCTACGGTTGTTTGTATGTGTGCATACGATGTTTAGTATATCAAACTAAAAAAAATATACATCCACACTAGCATATGTTTGTATGTACAGATACGTACATATGCATATATATATATATATATATATACGTATATATGGATGCGTATATGTGTATGCATCAAGCTTCACGCTTAAAAGGATAAGAGTGAGATTGCCATGAGTAAGTGTATATAACTCAGTGTGTGTGTTTGTGTGTGTTAATGCAGGAAATGCTTTCAATGCCGCATCATGCAATTTTCTATTTTTCTATTTAAGTTATTTATGGAAACTCGTACTTTTGAATATATACGTTTTCGTAGAAATGTTCAAAACTAGCCACGCACATACATACAATGTTTCTATTTGTAAAAAATTTTGCAAATAAAATTAGTATCCGTTGTCATACGTACCACTGGAGTGAGAAGTTATAGTAATTTTGCTTGATTGTCTTATATCTATATGGACATCGCGGGCGTCCACGGGTTTTGTCTAACATCGAAGTGTAATCTGAGCGAATGGAAATTTTTTCGCGCGGTTGACAGCACATTTTTTTTTGAGTTAAAGCTAAAAGAGAGAGTTAGAGGTAAAAATGATACTATTATATTAGAATATATCGAAAGCTTAAAAAAAAGTTGCGTTGGAAACGCATAATTAATTCCCCTAATAAACCATAAGTTGCCTGGGGCAAGTGTTTGCTCTTACTATCAACCGAAGTAATATCAGACACGCATCTTAATAAAATATTTGCTGAGCATTTTGAAAACAAAAGAGCTGAACGTATCTAGAAATTTCGAAGAACTGGCGCACGATCTTATATTTTCAGTCCATGCTGTAGGTATTCAATTGCGACAACATCGCCAGCAACTTAATCGCCTAAATTTCAGCATCAAGCTCAAAGTTTCGATTTCCGAAAGCAAAGGTAGAAAACTTTTCAAAAGTTTTGAACGAGTTCTAAATATCACTTCAGCTTCACACGCTTTGCCAATTGTGAATGTCTCACTAACTCCATCTAAATAGTTGGCTAAAAGCAGATACATTAGTTGCATACATCAGAAAATTTTTTTTTTTGCGTTAAGGAGAAAGAGTAGAATGAACGCATCCAAATTTTTTTCCTTTCTAAAATTCACAAAGTTTTTTAAAATTTTTGCAACTTTCTAAAAAGGGATAAAGGCAAGTGTGACGCGTACCTCGCTATCTTTTCTCGACAACTTTCTCATATCAAATTTTTTCTGTACGGCGAACTGTAAGCGATTCAAATCACTCTCCAATTGGCGACTATATTATATCTAATATTGCCATTGTGTCAACTGGCAACGAAATGTCTTAAACCAGTAACAAAAGATAGTCGTCAACAACGGGTTTTACAGTCAATTTAAACTTTTCGCTAATAGCGAACTGTTGTTATAAATTAATCGAAGGTACTCCATTTTCGATAGGCAAGAAGGCGAAATTATTTTATAAGTTCATACGAAATTCCTTCAGCCATCGCCTTTCCAACGTCAAGTTTCACAAGTAACCTGTATCGTAGGTATGTGTGAATTTTTTAGGGCTTAGGGTGCATATATCTATAAAGTCATAAAGAGAATCGTAAACTTAGCGTTTTTCGTTGGTGGGGGAAGAAAAGACTGGCTTCTTTGGATGGCTGGAAGACCAAGCTCAAAACAACTAAAAAAAAAAATCAATCCGTCTATGTGTTGTTCGTGTGTATACGTGTTTTTGTATGAAAGTATGCACGAATTTATGAATATGAAGATACATGTCCATGCATGTATGTCATCGAATTTGTAATGTACGTTCACAGACATTTGTGTATGTGTGTACGTTATAACACCGGCTTAAAGCCATACTAGCTTCTTACAACACAATTTCAATCATTGAAGAAGAAGAAGAGGAAAATAAAAAAAAAAATTTGAAATAGAATTTTAAAACGGTAGCTACATATGTATCCACATTTATTTACAAAACATGGCAAGCACTAACTTTGAAGCATGGGCGCCTCCGTTTATGATTGTTTCTCTATATTAATGCTACCGATCTCGCTACTAGTTGTGGTACATTGCGTTTTACCAATTCCGATACATTGGGCTCGAAACTGTCTGCACGTTTTCGTGTTCAACGTGGGTGATGCGAAGTGCTTGTTATATATACATATATATAAATATATAGATATATATAGATATATATATAGATATATATTTATAAGCCTGAGTACATATATAATATGCATATATATATATATATATATATATATATATATATATTTATATATATATTTATATTCATGCATAGATATATATTTATAAGCCTGAATGTTCATGTGTTTGTGGCTATGTGTGGTGAGTGTACGCAGATTTTAAATGCTTTTCTAAACAAATGCTAGCGAAAGGGCTTTGTTCGGTTAAAATTCTAGCGGGAAGAGAAAAATTGCGCCAAAGTCTTTAATCGTTGCGTTAAAAGGAATTGTTTATGAAAAAAAGTTTCAAATTTACTTAACTAAGCTAATCAGACAGATATGAGTTTATACATATACTTACTTATAGAAAATGTTTAAAGTAACCGCTGATTTAATATTACAACTAAGGCCGCTACAGATAGCGAGTTAATACAAAATATTTTGGTGTTTTGGTGTTTTTTCATAAGAGCTATTGCGCCAAACAGCTCCACGCATCATAGAATGCAACGGTCAAATATTATAAGCGCACATTTGAATTATCGCTTACTCTATAATAGCAAGAGATTCAACTGTTTTTTCGTAGAATTGTATTCGAATCTAATGCGTATTTCAAATCTACTCTGCTGGAGTGGTTAATTTGAAACTTGAAAGATATAAACAGAGTGTAGATCTTTCTGAATGTTTCATGGGAATAATTGCCCTGAAAGCTTTATTTCTTAGATCTCAAGATACTTGGTTGAAAATTGATTAATCATAGAATACCGTATGAGAAAATTAAAATCCATCTAAAATTGTTTTCTTCTATGATGCAAACAGATAACGGTAATGTGATTTCAAAACCCAGCATCTGCGTAGTCTTTCAACGATATAGGTGGAAAGTATGTGTGTGGTAAAATTATGTGGGAGTCTTCTTGACCAACGTTAAGCGTTTGCTACGCTTAGTTTGAACGATACGATCAGTTTACAGGATCGTTTAAGGTTCGAATGTGAAATATTACATTTCCAGTCAAGTGTCCCTTAGGTGGAATCAATGTATGATACAGTCGCCGATATAATGAGCTCCCCTGACAAAGGTGAGTGCTTAGGAGAAGCCTGGCCTTACCAAAAAGATGATAGATTGGTTACTCCATGTACAAGCATATCGGAAAAATTGGCATCCGGTGAGAGTTGAGGTCAGATTCCTCTTAGTCGGGATCAATGTACCCCGAAAACTGGTAATCCTATCATTAGAGTGAACGTGTTCTGCGCTTTCGATTATATCGTATCGTAGTAAATATAAGTAATAGTTCGTATTGAATCGTATTATTTAGTAAAATTTTTTCAAATGTGACATTACATTACGTTACTGTGCTATATCTCGAACTCGATCGAGAATCAAAAATTGTTTCGATGGTTGCTGTTTTACAAATTATTACAAAGGCGATGTTCGCAACAAATGTCTTATGTATTGTCTTCTTCTCAGTGTACAGCTACTATCTATATAGACAAACTGTTTTCCATATACGAACTTGTTTTGCATAATGTAGTTGAAACATTTTCGGAACTTGACTCCGATCGCCACACAATGTATAATAAATTTTCTTGCTCTTTAGTGAATTTAAACCATATACATATAATGTTGTTTTTCTTGTTGTTTTTCTTGTTGTTGTTGTTGTTATTATTATTATTATTGTAAAATTGCAATCGAATTGTATGTAATTGTTTGAAATTGTTATCCCATTGTTTTGGTATGATTTGTTGGCTTTCATACATCTTGCGTTGTTGAACGTTGTGCTCAATTCATTTGTTTTTTATGCCTACCACCCAAGAGTGAAAAGGTATATTGCTATTTCAATTCACTTGTAACGTTCACAAAAAAACGTTTCGAAAGTATGTATTGTAATGCATTTATTTTCTATGTATTAGACTAGAATTAGGTTAGGGCGATTAAAGCCTACACATCCATTTGCTTTGAGTGTTCGAAGATTTTTGTTAAATTGTAAGAGAAGCATTGGCAAATTTCTTTTGATTGCATCAAAAACTAGTTGAAATCTATTTTTAGCGGTTTCTAGCTGTTGCGCGAAAATTGGATCGCTAATATTTCTTCGCACTTCTCTCGCGGATGAAGCTGTTAACCTAAAGCCATGTAAAATTATGTTAACAAATGATTCAGTCATTAAGCCAAGGGTATCTAAAGTTCGACCTATAGTATATACAGTTTTCTTACTTTTCTTTTTCCCCGTTTGGATATCTCATATCAAGCAAAAGTATTTGGTGTTGTTTAAAAAGTGTAGCATACGAATTCCACATTTATGTTTACATACATTTACGCACATAAGCACACATTCACCTAGCTGAGAGTATACCTTAGCTGTGCTCAGCAGATTGCAAACTTCTTCGTATTTACTCCGTATGATTACTAATTATCTATCGGAAAAGATGCGAGTACAAAGTGACGGCAGATGTTCCACAAGAGTCTACAGTAAAGATTCCATGATTGCAGGTTAGCACTGACAATGGATCGAAACCCGGTAGGAAGCTTTACGGACTTCAAAAGTCTATACGTTTCTGATTAAGCATCAAATTCTGAATCGATTTAAGCATGTTCGCCTGTCTGCCCATGTAATGTTGATAGTAAATATTGTGATGATCGCAGGTTTGTATTGAAAATAGGGCAAATCGATCAAGAGAGACACCAACAATACAATGTAAATTTTCCATTTCAATATAAGTGCGATGGCTATTAAAACTTTGACCACAATTCAATCTTCTTTTCTCACTTTCTCGTCTTTCTTAATGAATTTGAGAAACAAAAGTCCTATTCCGTGACACTTTATATACACACACACACATAAAATTGCTTCTGTGTTATTCTGTGTGACAACAATGTTTTCTTCTTTTTTTTTTTTTTAACCCTATTATCAAGATGAAGAATTACAAGAGTTTTCGTTAAATGTTTAGTAATTATCTTGCATCAGATAAATGAGAAGATGAAAATAATTAAAAGATAGAACGAACTAATTTCATATGAATTGTTTTGATGTTAAAAAGTGATAGTACTTAACGGTCAGAACGGGCTCAGAGCAATTTTTTCATAGCTGCCAGATTTATTGTAATACTCCGAAGCATTCAATTCAATGCGCTTTCAAACGATTCATGTGTGCACATAACCCCGAGCAAATATCTAAATATCGTTAAGTTTTTCGTTGACTCTCAGTTTATTAGTGAAATGATGAAATCTGTGTGTTTTCGCAGAGCGTTTATATACACTTATAATATGGATTTGTTAAAATATTCAATGGATATATTTATTGCAAATCGTGAACTAGCGGCAATATTATGATAGGTTCGCTGGAAAATGTCAAACAAATCTTCTAAATTACACAAGCAAAAAATGCAGTTACAGGAGATATTTAACGTACTAAAGGCATTGAAAGGCAGCATATTCATTATATTAGTTTGGGGAAAAAGAAATCCATTATTTTTATATGAACTTCAGGACTTTATTTAACATGGATTTCTTTTTCCCCAAACTAATATATTTCATAAAAATTTGAATGAGATGTGTATCGTGTTTCCTCACAGCCGTATAAAAAATTCGAAGCGTTGACAAAATTGCATTAATTCAAATTGTTCAAGTTCGTTCCCCATTCATCGTATTTTCAGAAGCCAGATGCGCGAAGTTTCAGAAATGGTGTAGAAAAATATTGGGACGCTTGAAATAGATTATGTTAATGAGTAAAGTGAAAAATAAAAGAAATTTTAATTTCAATTTATTTAATTTGTCCGCATTTTAGGTACTTTCTAGAGCGCGAGTGCCTTCACAATTTAATTATAATTTAGTGATTAAAATTATAAACCTGTTACAACGCTTGTATAGCAAAAAGACTATCTATGCTCTTTTTCCTACAAAATTTTAAACATATCTATTCAGTTTGTCTTAACGAAGATCTAAGAACGGAGTTCTTCTTCTTTTGAACGCCTAAGAATCTTAATTCATTTGCAAAGTCTACAATATATCTGCCAATTATCGTTTTTTTTTATACTGAACATAGTATGGATATGGTTTGTCTCTAAGCGTGCGTATATATTTAATGGCCCGAGAGTTAATCTACTAATGGTCCTTGGGGCAGAATTTAGCAGTACAATTAGGGAATACAAAGTACAAAGGATAGTTGGTCAAATAGAGTGAAGAAAATTAACAACAAGTGCTTGCGATTAATAATAGCATTTGGGTTCGCTCTGCTTTAATTAGTAGGAAAGCTCGCTCAATGTAATAGCGAGACCAGGAAAAAGTGAGATATGATAATATATATTTATTACATTTGCACTTGTCAGAATCTGATCGATAAGTGATGTAGATTGATGTTGACGATTGGAATGAGTTTGTTTATTTAATTATTTATTTATTTATTCCACTTATACAAGAAAGTCAACTAAAACAATATGGCAGTCGAGTTCAATTGACTCTTAAAGTAAATCTTATATTAATTAATATTAAAACTTAGTATAAGTATAATAAAACAAATAAGAAGGAAAAAAAAAGAAAAAAAGCATGTACACAGCTAGCATAGAGCAACACCCACAACCGGTACAGGACCAAATTGCAAGTGAGCCCCTTAGCCATCGCAAACATGCATAAGCTTGGCAACCCATAATAGTTAACAACAATTAACTTTCGACTCATAAAAACTTTTTAAGGTTAAAAGTTAGTTCAAGTACGACATAGGTAAATCGCGCGTATTAAGCAATGTTGCTTTAATGCGTATATTTCTCTCCACCAGCACGGCTTTCGGAAAGGCGCTCTACAGTCACCAACTTGTTAGAGTTTACCTGTCATGTTTTCAAGGTTTTTTCTAGTGGCTCTCGCACAGATGTTATTTACATTGATTTAAGCAAAGCATTTGATATGGTTAACCATAACTTACTTATCTTTAAACTCCAAGCCTTTGGCTTCCCTTTCTACTTAGTGAAATGGATAAGCGCTTATCTGCGCAATAGATCCTTCAGAGTTTTATTTAACTTCATCACCTCGGATGAATTCCCCGTTACGTCTGGCGTACCTCAAGGAAGTCACTTAGGTCCCATTTTATTTAGTTTATACATTAACGATCTCCCATCGGTGGTTAATTCCAGCCAGATCTTAATGTATGCTGATGATGTGAAACTGTTTTCTTCCTTCTCTCTTGAATCGCAATCACATCAGCTTCAAGGTGATTTGCATAATTTTGTTGCATGGTGCTCTTTGAATCTGCTGAAACTAAATCTGAGTAAATGTAAGAAGCTTTCTTTCTCAAGAAGAAAGTCATTCATTACTCAGTATTTCATAGATTCGCATAAGCTGGGGGACGTCGATTCGATCACAGATTTAGGCGTTCTATTTGACCGTAGGTTACGTTTTAACTTGCATATTGAGCTCTAGACTTTAAAGAGTCCGTTAATGAGAATAAATAATAGACGTCATTTAGGTTCTTGCAAACAACTCTGAGCGGGTTAAACAGTTCGTAATTATATTTGCATTGACTAATCTTTATCAAGATAAAGTGCCTAGAGAAGCGGTTAGGGACATTAAAGCCTATCTCACGAATTAATGCGGGCGAGTCAATTGTACCATTTATTAATTTGATTACGAAGGAAACCCCAAGAACAAATCTACGTTTCCCCAGTGACGGTAAGAATAACAGAAGCAACCTATTTTCATCGGGTGGAAGAGGGGCAATCGGGTCTCAACACAAATTCCTAAGAGCAAACAGCAAGAATTGTTTTGAACAGATTCAATTGAATCTACGTAGCACTTATATGAATGAGACCACACAACAGAGGCATACTCAAGGTCTAACCAAACACATGTAAAGCCTTTTCGTAATATAAGGATCATCAATCTCTTTGGAGTTGGTAGGGCGTTTCCTCCTTATTTAGCTCAGGGAATTAATAATCAATATACTAGTTGGAGTTGTGGCACCTCTGGAAAAGTAATGTTTTTTCTTTGGTATTCCTTCCGTACCGTAATAGATAGCGATTCTTCATCAAAAGTGATAGATCTAAAATTTTCTGAAAATACAACTCAAAGTCTAGCGAACATCGGGGCACTTGTTTAACAAAAGGGGATTCTTTTACATTTTAAATCGGTTGAAAATTGGCTATAGAATCGGGAATTTATAGTTTAACATGGCAAGCATACTCTTCAAATGCATTTTAGACCCAGCAAGTTGTCCAAGACATTGAATGCACTCAAAATACCTATAATACCCATAAATACTGTACCCATAAGTGCGCTCGGAATATCGATTTTTTGAATGATTAAAAAATTTCCGCTCGCATCATCAAGTCTTCATATCGTTTTCGGACAATTTAGGAAGTGCTCAAGCCAATAAAAAAAGTAATATAGTTATCCGCCGAAAAGAAATTACAAAAAACATATAAACAAATATATTTTTGAGGAATTTTTTTTTTAAATATGTTAACATAAAAAATAAATTGCACGAGTAATTGAATTATTGAAGAACTCATTTAGAACACATCAAATCAATTTCACTTATATATAGTATATAAGAAAAATTGATGCCTTCAAGACATGCACATCCTTTTAGAGATCAAACCCACGTCAGAATGACTAAGCTACGTAAGTTCATTGATTTTACTCTTTGAGCTCCTTATGGAAATTTCCTGGATTTATTATCGTTTCTTTATTACTGCTCGTTATGTATGATATTCTTTCGACAGATTCCTGCGGACAGGTTGTGCTCCAACGTATAGGTGGGTGATTTTAAGTACAGAGAATATAAGCGATATTGTGATTTTTTTCGAAACTTTTTCTAATTTCATATCTCGAGTTAGCGTAAATGGTGTTAGCGTTTTTCTCAATAAATAATGTTATAGTAACGATGCCAGATCATAGATAATTGAAAAGAACTAATAAAATGAACACTACAACAATTGTTATCTCGCTTGAAAGCGTAGTAATGGATTTTTGAAAACCCCCAACAATTTTGTTATATCTTGATCCAGAATCACTTTGACTTTGCGAAGAAATTCAGCATTCTTATGGACATGACGCTTAATCTTTCGCGCTCCTGGTTTAAATGGACAAAGTCAAAACTATGTTTGAATTTGGTAAAAACTCCAAACGTTTCTCTCTCTCTCTCCCTCTCTCTCTCTCGTCTTCTCTCTCACTCTTTCTTTCTTTCTTTCTTTATCTTTCTTTATTTCTTTTTTTCTCTGTCTCCGTCCTATGAGCAGACATTGTTCACTTTGTCAGCACCAGAATTCCCCAAAACTCTCACTTAATTATATCATCTGTTCTTGAGAAAAAAACCACGTAAACCTTGTAAAAAATTCGGTTTTTATGATCTGTAACCTCCGCTTTTGTTTGGTATAGGGGAGAAGTTACTAAGTTCGTTGGAATCCGAACGCAAGATCTGAGTCTTCGCGGTGTTAAACTCTTTCTCACAATGAGGCATTGAAGCGATAATACACTATTGAGGATAAGCAAATGATTTCCTAGTTGACTTCTTGATGGCTCAATTATATGTAATTGCAAAGCAAGCAAGCAAGCACTTTAATCTGCGCATTTATCTAAGAATGTTTATACATTGCTAACTGTCTGTCGTGCATTTATGGATGTTTGTGTAACCGCCTTCTCCAGGATGGGGTATTAAAAGCATATAAAATTACGATATTTTTTTTATTTTCATATTAATAACTGATGTGCTTTCTCTTAAATGACATTTGCTTCTTATACTCCTGAGTTCACCGTATATTGATTCTTTATCGCTGTAATGCCAATAAACAAGGAAAGAAAAGCAAAAAGAAAAGTAGCAAAACACATATCAACTGAACAAATTTCAATTATAAAAGCAATAGATCTTGTTGTTGATATTATATTGAAAGTTATGCCGCCTCGTAAGCGGCACAAAGTTCCGCCCTATACAAACTGAATATTTGTGTGTTTTGTTCTTGTCGTATTCGAGTGTTTATTTATTTATTGCTAAGATTATTTTTTATTGTTTAAAGAAATCACCTAAAGATTGGAGCGGCATTAATAACAATTAAAAGAAATGTAAGCCAACTAAAGTTTAGTTTGACTTGCATTTTACAAAAATTAATAAAGATTTACTTGTGTACTTGTACGTACGCTTACGCATGCATATTCATAATTACATATATATACGCAATATTTATGTAAATTTTGTTATAAAGCGAGATATTATTATGTTAAACGAAGGTTTCGTTCGCAAATGCGAAAGAGTATGAAGAGCAAGCAATTCCCGAATTGTCTATGGAACGTAAGTAGTCACGACATACCTCGTACAAGTATTCCTAAAATTATGAATTTGTAGTAAAGCTTCGGATCCCGAAACGGCTTATAGCTTTACAGTAAATGGTCATTTCCAAACCTGTCACAATTATTTCACTCAATATTTCTTCAAATTTGTTTTGCAAAAGACTTAGTGCTTGCTATCTTCATACAAATACTAGAAAATTTTGTTCAAGCGCTGCGTTTGGTGGACAACTGTGGCCTAAAACGCTCTTAAACTGTCACGCCGTTACAGGAACTAGGGGCCCTGAACCCCATTTATTAGAGATGTACGTAGTGGCAACGAGCAAATCCTACAATAGCATTGGTCGCGAGTCATGGATAATCCACGTGTCAAAAAAAGTGTCAATCTAGGCGCTCGCATTAACAGCATTCCTGAATACAGACAGAGAACGTGGTGGTCTCATAAAGATGACAATGAAGGATGCTACAGGTACTACGCATGCTAGAGGACCTTGCAAAACTTTGCCCATAATAAGCCATCAATCATAATTGTAGGCGATTTTAAGTCATGGGCCTTAGAGGAGGGTAGCAATGCAAGAGAACGCATCTTGTTACAGGCATTTACGGGTGCTGGAGCGATCACTTCTCAATTATGGATGTAAAGATACGTTCGGAAAAACAAGGGCAAGCCAAATGAACCAAATGGACACTGTGTGAAGACTATATAAACAGCGATCGCTAGGCTATATCTCCCAACGTCGAAGTTAGTGAAGGCAGGGGAAATAGTCGATCCAAATCTACGGGTCCAAAATGGAGAGATCCAAGCTTCGACGAAGATGTATTTAACATTATTACGGAATAGGATGAGATGAGAGAAGGCACAGTAAGCAAACGTTTGCATAACGTAAAACAAGAGGCAGCGCCGAAAACCACGGGAAGAAAATATTAGCCGCAGCGGTAGCCTTGGCTATCATACAGACAAGACAGTTTGCCGTTAAAATGGTGTACCATATGCTGACAGCCATATATGTTCTTAACGTTTAAAGGCAAACATTGGCTGGATGCATACTAGGACATGGCAGCCCAACCAGATATGTCCGAGCTGCGTGAATTTAGGGGGGGATGCAGATTCGAGCAAGGACGGCTCTAAAACGATGTGGATAATATACTCTGTAACATGATTTGACAGTGCCGAGATTTGGAGCCCTATGGATGCCTCTTTAATAAAGGCGTTCAGAGAAAAATAAGCGGACGACGTTTAACTTAGTAACAGAATCGGCTAAGGTAGATCACTGTACGCAATATGTGGTAGTAGGTGCACTTCCTTGTGGATTATATGGGATACCATGCCACCAAATGACAGCTCTCAGTCTAGTTAATGTGAAAGACGTATTAAAGTCTACTTTCATTTTCAGCAATAAAATATTCGGAACATCGCAGTAGTTGAGAACTTCCAAAGAAATGATATTGGAAGATCGTCAACTGTAAGGTAGGCAGCTAGGAGTGATATTAAGAATTCCATAGTATATTCCGCGAAAAACTTTTTGCATTCGTTTACAATGAGTCGAGAGTCAACTCATGACAGTTTTTCAGTACACGTTTCGACAATACTTCGCAGCATTGAATCTTGGATGAGCATATAATAACTTGATATTGAGACAAAGGCGCACTGAAAGCAATTGACTGCAATAGGAGAATAAGCTCCAAAAAAGGCCGACAATTCATCTGCTGGCAAGGTTATGAAGTCATTGTTTTTAGGATGCGCGATATTAATCATGTTTAAAAGGGGAAACATGAGAGTATTACGCTCTTGAGACATGAAATTTAAAAAAAAAAAATGACCAAATATGGAGAAAAGGAAAGCATTGTCTCATCAGGCAAACATATTGCTTACCCACGCACTTTGTTTGCTCGACTTGGCCTCCTGAAGTGATGTAGTCTGTGGTTGATGGCTATCTTGAGGGTTTCAGCTGCGTTCATGGCAGGTAAACTATTAATCGCTTGGGAAACAGTGTCGAGTGAAGGAAAAAAGTGAAAAGAAAATTGATGTGGAATCGGATCGGCCTTATTCGATTATATACGTATATAGGTGCTCCATGTTATCGAGATTTTCTGTTCGCACTATTTGCTCTTTATTCTATTTCTATATCGTTTCTGACTTTCTTTTCTTCTCACCTGAGTAAAAAAGCGGTACAGACGTCATGCTCTAGAACACATATGGATCTCACATTTGATGCGAATATCTAACAAATTTGTAGGAATATAATCAGTAAAAGATTACCAGCAACAAAAACTACAGGAATATTTTACAATTGTTTTAAGATGGGGTCGTTCAAAGTTCAGCAGGCACTAAATGTAGCTTCGGTGCATTTACTACTACTCCAATAACAAATTAAACTTTTCAGAGCAGAATTTGCTGAGCCGCGGACGTCTGAAGATCGATCAAACGGAGAATCACTGAGTGATAAAATTAATATAAAATCGCCCTACAATGCTAATCGCTTTAACACATTTTCATATTTTTGTTGTGAAATGGAGCCGCACGACTTTACCATGCAATCGTATAGATATATATATTAATCAGGAGTGCATCGCGTAGATGTTATCGTGGAATACACACTACCACTGCATCATAGCGATATAAATGAAATGAAAAAATTAAAATAAATAAATAAAAATAACAGGCCATCTGTTGGTGGCAATCTAAATAAAGACAACAACAGCTTCTTTATGTATATGCGTGCATGCATTTATTTACCTCATTTCGTTTATATGTAACTATTTTTATTCAGCGTTAACACATTTTAATTATAAAGAATTGAATTTATTGTCATTTCTGCGTCGCGCATTTGACATTTTTATTAAAACTTATGTTAATATTCATGTTAATGCGGTTTTAATCGAAGAATCGCGATCGCTCAGCGCGTTTACCGGCAACATTGTTGTGCATTGCTGATTATATAGAGGCCGGCCTTTATTGTTTACTAGTCAGAAAAATTCCACCGTAATCACCATACGCACACCCATACGCGTGCATGCATGTATGCACTAATAAGACCGATATAAAAATTGATCCTGAACCTTTAAACTTATATCTATATATATATATATATATATATACCAATATAGAATATATATTTATCAACGCACAAATACATTTGAACTTTTATTTCATTTGTGAGTTCATTTATACGGAATATACGGTTCGTCTCAGTATCGAAGAACTATGACTTGAAACGAATGCTGAATGCTCACCTCCTACTCTTATATATTTTATTTGCTTCCGACTCTATAATGGTCCTGATAAATAATTATGATGTGTTATTATAGAGTGTAAGTTGATATTTTCTAGAGCCTGTAAGCCTGAGTGTAAGTC
>NW_023998415.1:8295845-8308835 GCF_014805625.2 Glossina fuscipes | reverse complement strand
GAGTGTAAGTTGATATTTTCTAGAGCCTGTAAGCCTGAGTGTAAGTCGATATTTTCTAGAGCCTGTGTTTTAATCATTGTAAGCGTAATTTCAATCAAACACTCGTTAGTTCAAATTTGTCTTTCCATCTAGAGTTTTGCAAACCGTCGTGTGCACGGAATTGAATAAATCACTTTCAAATCTTACGCTGATGAAGAAGAGACTTTTTAATAGAAATATGTTTGTCTGCTTTTTGATTTCTCACACAGTATAAAAAAATCAGTATACTCGTATACATGGGTGATACGGATGGAAGGCTATAACTTCGAAAGGCATAAAATCGGCGGAGTATGTAAAATATAGAATACATAATCGTGAGGGCCGGAGTGCGGTCCTCTTCCTCCTATATAAAAAATTACCGTTTCAGTGCATAATTGAACCGTATTAACGTGTTTTGGATTTGAAAAGCGTGAAATTTAAAAAAATTTAATTCTTTGAGTCTTCGCATTTCGATACATAGTTCATGTGTTGAAATTGTCCGAATGATCGAGTAATGACAAGACGACACCTTTGAATTTCAACCAAACCGATAATTCGTCTTGACCATATTCATTCATAAATTATGAATACCTACAGACTCCCACATAAGCGCCTGTGCGTCGACTTACGATTTAACGTAAACTTCATTCTCCGGAAATGAACAATTAATAATGTGTACAAAAGAATTTCACAGGAGCCCACAGAGTCGATAATTACGCACCTTAGCGTTAGCACGAAGAGGACGAGAGGACGAAATTGAAAAATTCACGATTTCTAATTTAACTAATCATCAGCTTTTGTAAACTTCATGATGGATACTCTACAATACGTCAAACAGCTTCGATCAGCTAACAAGAGCTACTAGTACTTTGGTGATATCAATGTAGAAGAAACAACATCGCTTCGTGTTCTTGGTCTGAGAATACAAAATGCTGTTCGTTGGGCAAAATATGTATTCGAGGCGTCAAAAGAAGGCTTTTTAAAGCGGGTTAAAAAATACTTGGCTGCAGCCGATATCCGTATTATAAACACTCCCTTTATGTGCCCAAAATTACAGTATAGCTCCCATGTATGTATGGAGGGCGGAAGTTTCCAATTTTAGCTTGAAGACAAGGAGCGAAAAATACTTCAATACTTCAATGCAGCCGGTATGCGTATCACTCACCCGGCGACAATAAAAGCATAACTCGCATGGATGGCCGGAAGCATCCAAATCTTCCTTGGATATCTTCGACCGAAAACAGCGAAATACTAAGATATTCAGGGGCGACGGTATTGCGTCCAAAACTGTGTATGGCTTTGAACATCAGCAAAATGCAAAGATAAAAAACACTTGTCCACCAATTAAGTGCATTAACAGAGCGACACGGCAGATACAAGGCACATCTCCTGACTGGCTGGTTACATAATTTAAAAAAAAAAACACCCCCTTCTCAAATATCAATAAAAGTCCAGCTAGTAAAACCCATTAGAAGAAAAAAAAAAACCTTCATCATAGTGTTATAGTCATTTCACAATTAACGCCTAATCGAAGTTAATCGACTTTTAAATTGCATTACTATTACTTATAAGTTTATTTAAAAGCAATCATATGTACGTTAAGGCTTTTGTTCTCTATATGATTTTGATTTAAAATGATTTCAGTAAATTAGTTTGAATAATATATAGTTAAAATATAGTTAATCTAGACGCCCATCACTCGGATTAGCAGAAATCGAACGTTCTTACCCTCTTTAACGTGTGTCTCGTTTTAACTATACGCAGCCTATAGCCAAGCGAATCGATCCAGAATCGTGCTGCTAAAATCGAATATGTCGTCCATACCATCTACGACGGAGTGCCTGAAAACCTGCTTGCGTGGTGGCCCATGACGACCTGAAACTGAATAACATTATGTGCGAAGCAGTGATGTCTAAAGGAACATTTTTGACGCCAAGCCTATGTAATGCGAAGTTAACCGCTTCTAATCTGATTGTGAAAACGGCTGCTATTGAATGTCCTTAATGAGATCGAATTAATAGTTGAAGTTCATTAATGAAAATGCAATGGACTGATTACTAAAAGTTTGCAATCGAAAATATCTAAGGCGTATATGACACAATGCTCACAATGCTTTAGGCACCATGCTTTTGCGGATCAGAAGTCATAAAGAAAAAACAGAATGGCCCAAGCACAAGGCACTTTGACATCGCAAATGTGAAAAGTGAAGAAATAACCTTGAGGGAGACAGGTCAGCTGTATGAAAATGTAACGACATATTCGACATAAATTTCCAAAAAAATTCAGTCTCATATTTCCCGATCGAGAGAAGACTCTTGGATGGACTACGTGGACAAGCTAAAAGCTGAAGAGATATGTTATGTGATAAGATAAAGTTGGGCTATCTTCTGCCAGCGAACTTAGATGATGAAGAAGAAATTGCTGTGTGCACTGTGCACTGTGTAAAAAGTAATTGTGAAAATGTAATCAAGCTGGGAAGCATCATAAAAGATTGTCACCAGGATGCTTGACGCAACCAATGCGTCCAAATGGATTTCGCCTCTATGAATATAATCTTGATCGGAACGTATTTATTATTATTGTTAAATTTTAGATTTTTTAGCATTTGATCGAAAACTGACCCATACCGAATGCCTGTCTTTCCACTAAAAGGGATGGGCTCATGCAATTAGGATTACAGATTAAAAACCGTACCTTAATACTTCACACAGTGCGTGGTGGAGTGGATTGTGTTAGCATTTGCTGTCTGCGTTTGACTAGTAAACCATTCAATTTTTCCCGTGACTGTATATTTTCATTGTTCTTCGCGTCGTCTTGGAAGTGCTAGGAGGTTGAACAACTCGAACGAAGTAGTTTTTGAGCAACACTACTCGCAGGTCAGTTGGTTGTCTCATGTTATGCCTCTGCCTTCAATTGCCTGGGTCGCCAATTTTCTTTCCAAGTGTCAAATTAAGCAGCGGCATCTTATTTGATGTTATTATTATTTTTTTTATATTCATGTCTTTACTATCTTTTCCTTTTAGAAATGAAAGGTATCCTATATTTAAGTTTACAGACCTACATTTAATTTAAAGTATATATAAAAATAATATTTCGATTTTTTATTCGACCTCATCCATGAATCGCCTTGCGATTCTGCATATATATAGTATCATAACCCCATTGGATTTGTTGGTAAATTTCTGGGGCTTAGTCTCATTCCTTTTAGTTATAATTTAGTTATAGAGTTTTTATTACTATACTTGTAGAAAGACGGTTATGATGATTATTCTGATTGTTATTTATATTATTTTTGTTGTTATTGAAGAATTTTTTCATAGGCACATCTTAATATTTGAAAAACAAAAACAAATGTTTGCAAATTATTTTTCCCATTACCTACCTGTTTTGGGTATGGATGGATTAGTGAACAATTACAGTTAATCTCTTCCTTTTTCGTGGATGCAGTATCGACTTGATCAACACATTTTATTTTTAGATTATTTTTACCTTTTCAAAATATCGTAAAGTTTTTAAAGTTTCGAAAGTGTGGCGGGGATCCACCTCGGATGCTTCTCAGATTCTTAGAATATCGCTCGAAAACGTTGAGCAATTGATCGCTACGCTAAGGTCACATTGTGTGTTATATATATATATATATTATTTGTATTTATAAGAAAAGTAGTTATAATATAACTCTAACTCTTACCTGTTAAATGTTAATCTAATGAAAAGGCAGTCAAAATAATGGCAGAACATATCATTTAATGTGTGTATGAATATTTTAAGGTTTGATTAAACATTTTCACCGAAACGACACTGTAACGAAATTAGCCATGCTGCTCTCCAATTTGCAATAAATAGATAAATAAATAACTTCCGGCTGACGAGGAATAAATTCGGATTACTAGTTAATGAAACTCGATGAATTCAGGTGGCGTTTTGCTGAGCCCAAGCACATATTCTTGACCGTACACACTTACGTATTTTCATCTATTTTTGCAAACGTTCTGATGAAATTTATATACCGTCTTAGCATTGCTCATAATTATATTAATGTTTAAGATGAAGTTCACACAGTAGAGCATTATGAATACACATTTGAGTATTTATATTAGTCAGCATGTGTATATCTAAATGTATATATATATATATATATATATATATATATATATATATATATATATATAAAATATATATATATATATATACATATATTTATAATATACGTATATATGAAGTGTTATGTGTATAAATAAATTCCTGGAGTTATATACAATAAAATATTTAATTTAATGTTTATCTTATTTTTGTTATTCAATTTGTGCAACATTGTATTACAGTGTACAAGTACACTGTAAAAAATAAAAACCAAACTATACGTGTCGAAATTTATCGGATATGATTTTCGATGAGTTTTATGTTAGATTGCGTTTCGCTGTAAAAGGGAACATAAATACGTTTAATGTTTCTTTGCATATTTTATTATATTTGGCGTCGTTAGGTATACGTTAGGCAAACATTTGACCGTGTGTCTGCATTTGTTGTAGATTTTCTTTTTTCCGTGTATATACAACTTATGTTCACATGCAACCATAATGCATACATACATACATACATACATACACTGTGAATGTCGATATACGAATGTGAATGCAACAAACATTCAATGCTCGATTAAATACCACCACTACCTCGGTCTGTCGTATGGCAGGGTGCATCGATGGAGTTTTGTTTATATTATCGAAGCTGTTTACGTTTGGATGTCTGGTGTTTCTGTTACTTTGTTGTGGTCATCAGCCTCATTCTTTTTTTTTTTTTTTTAGAAAGAAACTTTAGACGTTAAAACGGTTCGCTCAGATCCATAAGAAATAAACTTTAAACATCTGCGTTTTTAGCATTTCGTACTTTATTATTTATTTATTTATTTATTATTATTTTTTTTATGTAGATTTTCATTTATACAGGCATATGTTTATATACAGAATTAAAAAAATATATATATATGTAACATGTATAGCCTTTTTGACAGCCGACATCTTATGAGGGAATTGCATTAGCTTTGCCATACCGTGTGTGTGTAAACGACAACATGTGGCAAAGCTGCTATACAATTTATATACCTATATATTGATTAATATGATATTTTAGATTGATTTAACTGTAGCTGTCGGTCCATCTTTCTCTAATTTAAATAAGTTGACATGCGGGATCTAATTAGATTTCGAAGATATCTATGTCGATAAGGATTCAATAGTCAGGAAAGGAACAAAAGCTAATTCCGAGCAAAGCATAGAGAAACTAAGAGAAATAATAGAAGTATTTAGCGGCACTTAAGGTCAACGTCTTCAATAGTAATTTGAATCTGTATAGAGTAAAGAGTTACTTAGTAAAAGAAATTGTAAACATCGTTTATGTATAATGGCACTATTAACAAAACTTGGAAATTCGAATCCCATTTTGACGCGTATAAAGAAAAATCGAGCAAAAATTTGGCCACTGTAGCTACAATTTAGTAACTTGGTTGAACAGTCCAATTCCCTGCCAAGAAAGCGATAAATTTTTCTTTTCCCGTCTATACTACTAGTAGTGAGTATTTAATATTTGTTAATAAAATGAAATTAATATAGACTTTTTATATGTCATAAATTGCTTTTTACCTATATAAAAATTAGAAACACATATATATTTGTTATTGCTTTTCTTTACCCTATGTTCGCGTATATATTTTGTGATAATTTACAAAAGGATAGAATAAACGATAACAAATTTTATGTGATTATTATAGACGAACATTGTCGTTATCGTAGGCTTCAATTTAAAGAAATTTGATTACTATAATATATAATACCCTATACCCTATACCTAAAAAGAAAATGTTTACATTTTAATGCCATTGTCAGTTTTCTTATTCCGAAAACTAAATTTTAATGTCAGGCTTAAAAGTATTATAATTACAAGTAAAATGCGTATTTAAAAATCCTAAATTTTATTTCTCATTATCTGATCATATAAGTTTCGTATGTTTTCCCTAACGATTTACTAAATTGGTTATTCTCCTATCACAGTCAGACAGACTGATTTGTTTCTTGAATAATTTTGGCATTTAAGAAATATCTTAAATCTTAAAAATCTCAATCAAATCGAAGAATCTCGCGTGCGAGAAAAAACTGTTTCTCTTGTCTAAACTAATTTTCTCAGAAAGTTTGGTGTGCCATTGATTGAGACGGGAATATATATTCCCTTACAAAATTTTACGGCTTCAAAAAAGTAATTAATTAACAAAATGCCTTTTTGAAAGTCCGACCCGAACAGACGAGCTCAATTCAGAACGCAATCTCTATCACATCAATCCAGAATAACAAGATCAGATCAATGTTAAACGGTTCTCTCCATATGTTTGCGTATTTTCCCAATTACAGACACCGGCGAAGAATAGTCGTGCATAGAACGATGCAGAAACGTGTAAGAAGGGGATTCAGGGCTTTTTTGGATACCCAGAACATTCAGTATCTAAGGTGAATAAAACGATGCATAAATATGGGTCTTATATGCGAGCTTGCCGTTTAATTTTTGTACGCAAATTGATCGTGATTGAGGTGATATTCAAATATAAGTTTTTTTATCCAAAACTGTTGTGGCCTTAAAATGCAGTGATATGCAAAAAATTTGTGATAAATAATTTGCAAATATTAACTTTTGCATTATTCTTAAATTCAATAAAATCGTTTGCTTGTCTTTCATAAAAAATCTGATTAATGTAGAATTTTTTCATATCTGCCCTCAAGATTGCAAACCTGAAAAAAGGCGATAAATTGCTTGGGAGATTTGCGTTAAATAGCCGGTGTCGATACTTTTGAGAAAATGTTTTAAGAAAATGTTTTGCCTGAAACCTTGCTTAAAACTGTATATTATTTTATTTTAATTGCCATTGGAAGTTAATCGCAATACGATGCCAAAAACGTAATTTAACTTTTCAAGGAATCTTTATATACATATACATATATATATATATATAAACTTTTCACTATTACTAAAAAAATCGTAAGTAAATAAGGCGGACTATGTACGAAACATTTTCAATTTGCTCTCATATTGTATTAAAACATAATTTGGGGACAGAGGTGGGAGTGTTCTAAAAGTGATTTCACGTACATTTGTTTATATAATATTCGATTCTATCTTTTCTTAATCGTATTAATAAGAAGGAACGCTCATAGCTTTTTCGCAATCCAAAATCGGCTCAGTTTATTTATACTCAATGTTCCGATCATGTTTTTTTTTTTTTTTTGCCTTGAACACTTGATTGAACAATGTAGGCCAAGTTACACACAAATATCTGATGCGTTTGTGAAAAAGTGTTTGAGCGCTATTTCACGTGTGTAGAGCATTTATTACATCATTTCATAAATTCATTAGTTACGTTTAAATAATCAACTAATTTTAATGCAATGTAAGAAAAAGTGGCAACGAGTTGTTAACGTATATTATACACAACTACTGCTTATATATAATTTTGTAAAGTAAAACCAAGTAAGAGGATTATAGTCGGGCAACGCCGACTATTGCATACCGTACACTACTCCGTCTAGTACAGTTATTCAATAGTTTTGATAATTATGCACCATTATTTCATGCAAAGGCGTAATTTTTATGAAAGCCCGTATATTGGATGGTTAGACTTTCTCTCCATATAAAAGTTTGCGTTTCGTGATAGCGCCTATGGTCCAACAAAAATAGACCTGTGTGATCAAAATTCCTTACTGTTAATTTCTTTTTTACTGAAACGCTAGTATGAATTAATTTTCATCATATAATATTAAAACTTAAGCCTTTTTATGAAGGAGATAGATTACTTATATGAAGTGGGGACAAGAAATAAACCCATCCGGTTTAAATTATATCCGTTTAAATTTTTTATTTAATTGCTATCCTGAACAAATTTTCATCACAAAAAAATAACAATTTTGCCTTTTTGGCATATAAGGGGTTTAGGTTTCACGACAATCCTCATATGCAGTGGTATCCAAAAAAAAGACCTACACTGTCCAAATTCGGTAAGCTAGATTTCTTTGTCAATTTACTATTATGAAGCGATTTTCCCCGTGAAAGATTGCAAAAAACTTCTTATCATGTAGTGATTCAGTTTCCGTAGGAACGATTACAAGAAAGTGCTTCAAAAAATTATCCTAAAGTTATCGCACCAATTTAGAATTCCGAAGTAAGACTACTTAGCCACTTTTGTCGAAAAATTTTGAAAATTTGCAATTTTTTTTTCATATAACAACTTATTAGAACAGAGCGTTAAGGCGTCATCAAAAAGGTGGTCCCACTCAAACTATTTCCATAAGCGTTCGTCCTTGTACCAAATTTCATCAAAACATCTTAAAAATTGCGACCTGTAGCTTGAACACAAATTTACATGGACAGACGTCATACGGACGGATAGACAGACGGACAAACAGGCAGGTGGGTCTATCTTAAGATCTTCTACGTGTCACATATATCCGCACCAACTTAATATGCCCTGTACCGCAAGTGGTATAGAGTATATTAAGGGTTAACTTGGCAAGTAATCGTAGTTATATTAGCCGCATAGCCGAGAAGGGTAGACTCGCGACAACCAAATCCACGTTGGCGGGGTCGAATCTCAGTGTGGTAGGACAGATTTTGTAGTAACTAAGTATTTAGACTCATGTTCGCTTCTTATTACTTGCAACCTAAAAATATTGTAAAAGTCTTACTTTGAGTTCCCTGCTTCTAAGCGATGTTCTTTTCAATGATGCCAAAGTGTCTAAGCCTACAATCTTAAAACGTGTTGCTTCAATTCAACTGAATGAAAAGAATAAATATATAAGTAATTATTCTTACATAATTTATTGCAAATAACGTAGTTATTAAACAACTCAATATGCTCATGCCAGTGCATAAGACACGATTAACCCCTGAGTTTACATTGTAGAATCTCTTTATGGTGCTTTAAAATTTACTCTTAATAGCTTGTATACTTTTTGAGTATCGTATACATTTAAAGAACTGAATTCCAGTCATCATCATTTTTCATGCTTATGGAACCATCGAGAACAAGTAGACTAACGTCGGGCGACAAATTGCGCGTTCAAGCTATTGAGCACATTATAGGCCGCCTTTTCGAAATCAAGATTTTTGGGACATCACTGCTTACCATTTTACCCCAATTAAGTAGCCGACCCGACGATGACAAAAGAGCCGGGTAAAAGATGGCTTCATAAGCAAAATGATTATATTCGCCTCCTTTTTAGAACACAAGATTCAAAAAAATCCATTTTAATACTGAATTAAGGATATGGTGAAACGGGTAAAAAGCAATGTTAAATATAATATCAAGAAAAGCCTCACATACAGCCCCATTAGAGACAGCAAAGAGGTAGGTTTGATTATCTATCACTTTCCAAATGGCTCTAGAAAAATTGAAATTCCATATTGCTTAGTCAGCATTAAGTTAACGGACAAGAAATCTTAAAATTTTTATGATTAGTCTTCATTTTGACACAAGCGTACTTAAAATCGCAACCAGGGCATACAAGAGCAATCTGGGATGGTATTGCATAGCAAATTGCAATAAATACTCTACATTCCCTTTGTGAAATGTGTCAAGTGTAAGTTTCCTGAAAATCTAAACAAATCTGGACTTAGTTTCAGTAAAGACGAAGATATGGCAACTACATTCAATAGACTCGAGAAACGTCCTCCTCAACTTCCCATTCACACGACTCAAATATTGATAAATTAAAAGCACACCACTGAAAGAAGGTTCTTTGTTAAGATCTCTAGTGTTATTAGTAGAGCCAGACAAGCCTACTTTTTTGATAAAATATATGGTAGACGTGGATCATTCACCTAAAGTGTGGAAACCTGAAAGAGTGGGTTCTCTGAAAGCGTGCGTTCTTAGGTATAAATTCTCCATTATTTCTAATTATTTTGGAGGACCAGTGATTTAAGATGGCGAAATCCTGTGCTACTGCGCAACATTGATCTTGAAGTCGTTGCACTTATTAATATCAAAAATTGGGAGCTTTGAACCGAAGTAGCGTTTTATAGTTCCGTCGGATGCGTCCAACATTACTCTAGAAAGAAAACTTGACTTCCGAGGAGGCATTAGAACTAGTTCGCAAGCTGTATTGTTGGTTGTCAGTCATGTAACAACATTCAACGATATGGTGGTCTAAGAGTCTATCATTCTTGTAGCGGTTCATTGGTTTTAGATAGAGATGATTGCTTACACTCAATGAAGAAAAAGGCCTTGCCGTACATTTAACAATAGGCTTTGCTACAACTGCATAAGTGACTTCCTCACAACCATTCGAATTTGTTTTATTAGCATTTGGAGAGATTTACTGCTCTTGCTTTGGAAGGAATTGCGACATTAGCAATTTAAACTGAGTTCTGGGCGGATCTATCGAAAACCTTGAGAGGCATTATAGATGGTCTATCCTTAAGACCAGCAAATTTAGGAAGCCATGGCATTCGCATAACCAAAATTGGAAGCCAGGACTACTTTGTGCAACACAACTTGCCTAGACGCGCTCAATCGTGATTGACAGGCGGAAATTAAAGACCAAAAACAAAAAGTGATGGTCTTATTATTCATGTTAAACATGAACATGATAATGGCACCAAATTTGAATATTTGTTATGAAAAGAAAATTATAAAAGTATTACGTTTTGATGTTAATGGATGAAACTACTGTAAAGCTGATCGTAGAGCAATAACGTTGCAATTATTCGTGGCTGGTACCTATGTTCTCTGGTAGATGGTTGCGTTGATAATTACTGTTGCATAATGAAGCAGATTTTGAGAGTGGACATTGTTGTTGGTGGTTGTAATTGATGGGGATGATTGTGGGTGGCGGTTAACATCGTTACTATGTTCGTATGATTGGAAGCGATCCTTACAGTCGCCAAATTCGAATGCAACAGTTGTATTATGATGTCGTCACTGTTAATTGATTAACTTAATGTTCAGACTAGTGTTCTTAATGTTATTATTTTCAATAATCGGTAAATTTATTGAAGTTTTATTGATAGAAGGAAAGAAGTAAACCGCAAACAGCTGACTTTGTGAATTGTTACCCTAAAGAGTCCGCTCTCACTAATTAATTGCATTTTTTGGCTGTTTAGGTCATATGAGCGCACAAAACCGTTTAATAATTTGCATACCGTTACTGACAGGAATGAACAAGATGTAAATTAATTTCTTATTTGTATAGAGAAATTTCACAGCAAAAGTGCATAAATACAATGATATTATTATTCCTTGTTCAGGGTAGTATATGAGATAAAAATTTTTAAACATAGCAAAAATCACATGGATCACATACCAGAGTTGCCATTACTTAAATCAAATCTAAGTTAAGTCAACTTGGTTTAAATAGCTATATATGGTTTAGCATGTTTCCTTGGCTGCAAATGTAATTTTAAAGAATACGCTAAATATAATGATGAATGTGTTTTATGAGCAGCCGTAATTATCTGGAATCTGAAATCCATTTTTATGAAACGAGCATATATAATTGGGCTTTGAAATTTTTCAAATTTCTTCTTTAGAAAATGGTAAATTTAGCTTTTGCAAGGCTCCTACCACTGCATAGTCAAAAAAGAATCATTTACCTTTGATATAAGCGAAGTCACTCAATATACATTTATTCAATATTAGTACGCATCGTTTAAAAGCTGACATTAAAATTCCGCAACGAGCAAATAATAAATGAATACAACGCATAATGATGAAAGTTTACCATAAGATCTTAGCGAATTCGATTCAATATAGTCGTTCGAAATTTCGTTGTATGTTTTTAGTAATGATTTCTCTAAAAAAAATGAGATCCCCTTAATGCCATTTAATGCCTGAAGGAATTATTCGAAACAGCAATATCTCTATATATGAATAAACGAATATAAAGACTTATGTATACCAGTGTGTGCATATGTACAACTATATATTTATGAAGCAAGGAAGAATCAAGACAAAAAAAAGAGAACATTTCCACCAACCAAAAATCTTTATTTTCATGTGTTTTCCTTCTAGGCGTACACTTGGTTAGAAAACGAACCCAAAACTGGCTTTGTTGCAGAACGAAAAACAAAAAAAAAAAAATAAAAATAAAAAAATAAAAAAAAAATAAAAAATACAAACAATAGCTAGCGGAGCAGCTATATTTTGGTTAGGCCGAATTTTAACTCCCAATGATTAATTTTTTATCTATAAACCAATTACTTATAAGTAATTGAAATGTTCTTCTAACGCTAGAAGCTCCTTGAGCTTTTTATTTATATATATCGAGTTTTTTATAGCAAGCTATTTGGTATTAATTTGATTACAATAACAACAACTTTAATATAGATATGTATTGGTGATTATATGATGTGATAAGTTACAAAAGGATTGAAGAGCGTAGTATATCCTGCGTCCGCTGAGTATAAGGATGACAAAAGACAAGAAGTTTAAAACTAAGTAATAGTGTGCGGAGAAAGATGTATGCGTAAGTATATATGTATATGAATATTACTTATGTATACGTACATATATGTACATATGAGTGTGCATCCATGTACAACATTCTGTTAAAATGGCGAATTTTGAATTTTAGAAAGGTCCCGGCGCTTTTTTCATCAATGTTCATTTAAATATGTATGTACGTACGTATGCGTGGTGCTTGTGTAAGTTTTTACTGGACCACAACAAAAAAAAAACTCTAAGTTTATATGGACACGTATAGTTTCTATGTTCATCCATTTGTGGAGCTGGGGAAAAACACAATAACTACACGGTATGAGGATATTTCCACTCCTACTTTGGCGAAACCGAATGTTGTTCCAAAAAAAGACAACAAGCTTGTTAAATTTCTAAATGATCCATACATGTAAACGCATACATATGTATATACAAACACATTCACGCATATACATATATATATATATATATATATATATATATATATATATATATATATA
>NW_023998415.1:8295543-8295835 GCF_014805625.2 Glossina fuscipes | reverse complement strand
ATATATATATATATATATATATATATATATATATATATATATATATAGATGCGAGAATCACCATAAATCCGGTAGAGACTGAAAATGGGAAATTTTCTTGTGTATTTCCTGCACATTTTCCGTTATCGCAAATATTGCCTCTATACGCAGGGCATTGCAGTCTTCGCTTGTCCAATGTTTGGTTAGCTGTGAGTAAGTGGATGCGTATGTGAGTGTAGGTTTATCATCGGCGTACATGGTCATATTTTCTAATACTTAGAAAATACGTACATAAGCACGCATACACACACAC
>NW_023998415.1:8265435-8295443 GCF_014805625.2 Glossina fuscipes | reverse complement strand
ACATATATATATATATATATATATATATATATACATACATATATATATATATATATATATATATATATACATACATATATATATATATGTGTGTATACCTAAGTTCACTTTTCAAAAGTGTGCGTGTTTATTTCTCTCATGTCATATATATATTTGCGTTAGTTGATATGGTTGTGTACATGTAAGTACGTATGCAAAATCTTACAGTAGTTATAGCGCATTTTCTATGTGTAGTTGAAATACCAAAACGGATTCTCATACATGAAAACACACTTTGAAATGTACGTACATAGGTATGTATGTTCTTCGCCTGGGAAGGCAAAACAGATACGAACGCAAATACATATTGCGAGTCGTATGTGTAGAAGCGATGCTTGTAGGTTCATATATATATATATATGTATGTAAGTACGTATATACGTAAATACTTATGTATGTATGTCCAAATGCATACATTCTGTCTAGTTAGTTTTGCTTTAGGGAAAGGGTGTCATTTCGTTTTGAATGTTTTTGCGTTTTGACTGGTCATTGGTGTTCAAAGTGCTGCGTCGATTTCCGTTAGATTCTATTCTTTCTAGTTTTTCACTGCTTGTGCTCGCATTTTCACATACATATTTACCTGCGTATGAGTGTGTGCATTCGTTAAATAAATTTTATAATTGGGGTTGCTTTCTTCAAATTTCCTTCGTGCTACGTCCTCTTCGCAACCTACGCACGTAGTAAGATTTTTTTCAGAAAACTATTTCTTTCTTTTCCTTTGTTTTCTTTTCGTATTTTTTTTTTTTTTTTTTTTTTTGTACCCTAATATGATGTTTTTTTGTTCTTTGCTTTATCGCGTCCGTTATGGTCACAACACATGAACGTATATCTATCCATAAGACCAAAAGACTTATGAGTCGATGAGGTGCGGTGCCACTCTATTCCGTCAATCAGTTTCATACTTTTTCTTGTCTATGAATTTCTCTTTTATTGACATATGTATGCTTAAAAGAATGTAGTATGACTTATACATACGCATGCAAATATATATGCACATAGTATGAGAAATGCCTGCCTGCTTATAAGAAAAATAAAAATAAACGAAGTCAAATGAAAATTTTTGAATTTTCCTACGCACATACGAAGACTTACATAATATTTTTACGATGCATTAATTCATTAACGTTGATCGCTATTAGCGACCCTATTACACAATTCAACTCAACGATTAGCATGCCATGTACCACCATCAGTGGATACACAAACGTACGTACGCACTTATATGCACACATCTGAATATAGGCAGCAAACGTATTATATTTTACATCTATCTGAGAGTAACTTTCGTAATGAGAATAAATCCCACTATAATATTTTGCAGAAAATTCTAGGCTCCTATTGCAACCACACTCTCTACACACTAACATGACTAAAACAATGCCTTTCGCTTACACGCACGCATCTAAACATAAACACATATATACGTAAATTGTATATACTTGGCAGCTACGTATGTACAATAGAAGTGCAAGTGTATTTAGAAGTTTGTATATCTATGCATACACATACATTCACCTATATACGCGATTTTCAGAAGTATCCCTCTCCTGTTTCTCGTACGCTCGTCTAGTCGCCCGCATATTATTTTTTTCTATTTTGTTCCTGTTTTTTTTTTTTTTTTAGTTTTTGTGAACAATTTCTTCGTTCGGTTCGGCACTTTGTGCGGTCGGACATTCGGTCTGGTCATTGGACCATTTTATTGTTTCTGTTGCTGCTGTTTTCTATACTTCTATAGCAGCTACGCAGTGTTCTAAAATTTCAATTAAAAATAAATCACAAATACGTTGCCCGTGGCCCACAATCCCGAAAAATAAAACCTCTTCACGAATTTAAAAGCTATATATGTGAATAACAAAACTAATGAAAACCCCTCCTGCGTACCGAACCAAAAACATAGTCGTATATGCGGCTAAAGTAAACACATCTACTAGGGATAGCGTCCAGAATTCAAACTCCGCAATGAATTAACTTAAGCTTTAGTCGAATTCTAACTGCCCACCCTACTCACAAGCGCAAGTGGTGGCAAAATACGAACAAAATATATATGCATTTGTAAGGACGTGTAACGAATTTTTCACATCCACCTGCTAAGTTTTAGAGATTCGCTTCTAAATGAATAGTACGGTACAAACATCTAAATAATGTGCTCTATGAAGGGTATATAAGAAAACTAACGATGATAAGTTATCAATTTTTCTGCATTTCATTGATACAATCTCTAAATTCTGGATACTGAAGACGAAAGTTAATCATTTTTAAAAATTTTATCATTACGAACGCAGTAAAGAAAAGTGATACCTGAGTTTTTCGTGTCCATTTATTTTATCTTATAATTTTTATTTTTCGAAAGATAACTTTAGTCATTTAAATAGGAAAAGACAAAAGGAAGCAAGGGATTGCCCGACATCATCATCAAAACTTACTTTACTTAAAAGTGTCTACGCGCTTAAGTGAAATGATAAACTCAGTATACCATCATCCTTAAGACATCAAACAGTGAAAAAGAGTATGAGAGTATGGCAGGCAATCGGTCTCTTGATGTGTGGTAGGTGTAGGGTATAGCAGAAAATTGAACGCACTTTCCACACGCACCCGATTTTCTCTTATACCAAACAACAAATTCGTGCATTTCTAGTGCGTAAACTCTGCAAATTATTGTACATACATATGCACAAACATGCGAGCCAAAGGCGTAGCCACTATTTCAAAATAACTAAGAATTTCTATTCCTACATATAGCCTACATGTACGTAACTTTATTCAAAAAATTGAAAAAAAATTAAAAAAAATTGATTTGAAAAATTGAAGAAACGAATGCAAAAGCTTCTTGAAGTACAACAAGGGGAAAAATAAATAAATAAATAAATTGGAAAAGAGAGACAGAGAGAGAGAGAGAGAGAAAGAGAGAAAATAAGAAAGGGACGTGATGTTTCATAAAGCGCTTTTAGCTAGTGGCCAACACAGATATTAAAGTTATAGCAAGTTTGACGTCGTTTTGTTTACCTTTCAAATATGTTTACGATACGTTGCCGTAATATGTCCAAAAATTTTTATGCATTTATCCCATGTAATATAGCAGCAGAAAATAATGTAACATTAGCTGAATGCAGAAAATGAGATGAGAAGATATTCAGCCTTATAGTTGCTTTCAAGTTTCACATGTAAAAACACTCATTATGTATAGCGTGCAAAAGTCTTACTCAGGTACACGTAGTAAACTACAGCTTGTGCTAAATGTACTCACTAAAATTAGACCCTGTTTCAAAACCAAATGTTATATTGATGACATTACGATTATCTTTATTGCTATCAATTGACGGGAGCGTCGCAATAACTATCTAAGCGGAAATTAGACGAGAAAACGTATCCGATTTTTTTCACCAATTATTGCGAAAATCTGAAAATATAGTCATATCCACGCATACGCACACACACACACACGCAATTCCGCAATAGCTAAGGAAATAAGGTCCAAATAAACCGTCGAATTCAATTAGCAATAAATTTCTGATCATATCATATATGCCTTGAAAATTAGTAAAATGATGAATGATTTTTGCACCTTGTGAAGACTGACGCTAAGACAAATTTTCTACAACTAATCTTTTCAACTCATGAAATTCATGAATATTATTTCTCTGAACTCTTAAGAAAGAACTTATTGAATAAGTAACGACGACTACCTCCATTGAACGATAATGTCGCTTGAATGTCAGCGCACTTTGGCTAGTTTCATTGCAAGGAACTACGTGGAATTGGGAAATGAACAAACTTATGAAACGCAAATTAAGTCAAATTCCTTTTCCGTTTAGTAAAGTCATTCGATATAATGCCAAATGAATAATGTGAAGAAATGGTGACCGCTTTTTTTAGAGAGCTTAAAAATAAGTTGTTTCCGCCGCACATTATCTGCATTCATAATGTTTAATTTTTTTTTTTTTTGGGGGGCCTATAGACTTTTTGTATGTCTTTTGATATTTATTGTAAAAAAATTTTTTTACTTTTCTCCCAAAATTGACTTTACTTTTCTGGTTCAATTAAAAGGTTCAATGAGTTGTTAAAAAACGCTCTAACACAAGGTCTTCCTTCCTTCCCCTGCATTATTTTGCTAATTAGACGATGATATCCGCTGCAGAGTTGGAAGAGCAGCATCAAAAATGATAGTATATTACTAATGCTTAATTATAAAGGCAAGTCTACTTCACGGTAAGCGTTGTGCAATAATTAATCTAAGCAAATGTTTGCTCTATTATTATTCCTAGCATTCTTAGCATTTTGTAAAACTACACAAAAATAAAACTTTCCATGGAACTAAAAATTCAATGAAACGAAAATTTGATAACACGAATTAACCGCAGATCGTACAATAAGAAGCTAAACTATTGGCGATGATTGAACTTGAAGTTATTTGCTTTGACAGAATTCAAAATCAATAAGATTTCAACCTAAGCTTAGCCAACCAGTCACCCCTGTTCCATCTAGAGTGTATATTATTATTATTATTTTAATTTTAGACTAATGAATTGAATTCTTAGACTAAAAAAAAGAAAGAGTGAATAAAACAGTTCTTATTGTCTCTACTCAAAAAAAAAAAAAAATAAATAAATAAATGAATAAAAATAATAATAATAGTAATAGTAATAATAACTCGCTAAATGTTTAAATATTAAAAACAATTTCCCTATCTATATCTATAAGATATCATGAGCGTTCTCTAAGTAAGTAATTCTGAAGATCATTAACCATAGGACTCGATATAAAACTTTATTGCAAACGTGGTAAATGAATTAATTTGTTAGTCACTAGACTTGACTTGCTCAAGAACCTCTCGTTTCATTTACTAATCTATCTTATGTATTAAACAATTAATGTAAGGTTGTCAAGCCAATGTGATCTGATTTTTAAAATTACTACATTGATAAACTATTAATCATTGTTTGAAGAGGAGTCTTAAAAAACTCAGTTATTCACTTTAATTACAAATAAATTTACTAAAATAAAAAATTATCTTGATTTTTTGGATATATGACCAAATATGATCAATCAGATTAAACTTTCTAAATAGTATATGTCAAAATGATGGAGCTGTCACAAATATTTCGTTTGAAGATCGAACTACCAACCATAATAATAACTTAGTACGGAACGGTGTGGATTTTTTTTTGTATCAGCAAGTTAGGTATAAGAATTAAAATAACTATTGTATCCCAATTTTCGTAAGTAAGCCGATTAAAGTTAACTACGTCTTTGGTGATATGCTTAATATATACTCATATGTAAGTGCAGAATGAATGTCTATCGCGTACTATACTCAGGCCTATCTACATAATTTCGTAAGTTTTGTTGCTGCTCCATCGATGCGGTAGGAAGTTCAATGCAATGCAACATATACAACTAAATTTGTATGCTTATGCGTACGTAAGTGAATTTGAATGTGTATACGCGTATACGTTTCCCTGCGTTCGTATACATACATACCTAAATACAAACTTACTACTTATGTGCTTACAGCATACCCTAAAGAATAGCAAAGTAGTATGAAAAGTTTGCCGATGTTGCTGTGCTATGCGTAACATATTATATTGCATTATGTATGCAAGTGAAAATTGTTTGCCACCTTAATTTCTCCTATCCAATGCAAAACACCAAATCAATGTACACACATGCAAACAAACATGAATTTATGCATACATATATACATATATATATATATATATATATATGTATAAGTATATGAGAGCATACACATATGCATTTACATATATATAGATTTGTACATTAGTAAGCGGTGGTCAGGAATGCAGTATTTCTCACAGAGCTCCTATAGAAATCGATGAAGAGAATTTTTGTTTTAGGCAAAAGCTACGGATGGCTAAAATTTATTCATATATGTATGTATGTGCATACTTGGGTACAAAGTATATATATATATATATATATATAATTATTTGTGTGTGTGTGTGTGTGTTCACGTATTTATATAAAAGTATACGTGCGCATATAAGTTTATGTGTGCGAATAACTTACATCATCTCCACACATTTATACAGTGGGCATATATCAGTTAAATTAATTTAATTTCAATGCATCAATAGAACAATTTTCAAAAAGTCACACTAAAATCTTTTATATTTATGTGATCGAAGGTCGATATATTGCTTTTTACGTTTAGTTTATATATATATATATATAAAACTTATATTTATATTCATTATTCAAAGGCACACATAGACGCTTATACACACAATATGATAGAAATGTTGTGCAACACTAAACATATCGATACTCTATTCAGATCAATTACAGTACAAAGCAAAAGTTACCATAGCCGAGTTTTTCAAATTTAGAGAATTGTCATTTTCTTCCTGGAATACATAAGTGCATCCATCCTACGATATGTTTGGCTGCCTCTTTCATTACTGCCTTATAGAGCCATTGTGTTGTATAATTTATGAAATGATGTTGTTGTCGGATTGAAAATCCTATTGACCACCGCGTTCTGTAATATATTTATGTATATATATATATATATATATATATATGTTTATATACAAAATAACTCCAATGAAAATACACTTATTTTACAGTGCTGTGAGAAGAACTTCGGCAACAGAATTGAAAGCAAAGAACGCTACTATAGATGAAAGCAACTAAAAAAAGTTTTCGCAGTCAATTTGATGTAATTATTTATAAATTATTTTAAAAACATTATTTCACAAGTGCAACAGATGTCATTTACTCCAATGACAACTGTACGAAAGATTCGAATATTAAAGGCTTACAGTTATTATAATAAGTAAAAAAACTAATTTTTTATTTCGCTTCGTGAACATCTTAAATATTTACCTATTTAAGCAAATGCATATAAATCAAAAGCATTTGCTTTAATATTGCGTACGAATTGAAAAGACTTTCCATGTTTCGTGATCGCGATCTTTCCGACAATAGACGCTCGTACGCATCTAGTAGATATTTAAATACATTATATTATATGAAATTCGTGGGTGTTACAAATGAACGGATATTTGATATATCCGCATCCAATGGTCATGGCTCCAATTAATAAGAACCAAAAAGTAGTAGCAGTAAATAATGATTTCCGAGGAGAATGACTGATATTCTCTCCTCATAGAAGTTATTACATATAAATATATAAATCTTTTGCTAAACATCTCCTTATCTATGGCTGCGTTAGCTGTGTTAGCAATCAATATGACTTTTATATCAACATCTGCTATGAGTTGCACCACATTGTCTTCAATATTATGATCGTGTGATTAAGCTTGTTTTCAATTCTGATTTCTCTTAACTACGCTTCCTACGCTTCATAGATGATGATTCCTTTTCTAGGCGTTAGAAAATTTCAAATTTTTTCAATTTGTCCCGTTAACCAGCTACCCCGTGGAAACAGCATCTAATCGTTAAGTTGCTTTTCCTCCTGCATTTCGATCACATTAGTGTACATGTAATAGCTTTCGATTGTTTGCTTACCGATATTTGAATGAGAACAAAGTAAATGGATCACAGAGTACGACATAACAGACATCATCACCTAACCTTTCAAAGAAGACAAGTAAACGTATGCTGGCTTTAATAAAAGATTTCATCAAATCTCCACGCATTGCGTCTATAAAAAAGTTTTCTCCCTATCCATAAAAAATTCTTTGTATTTATATGGAAAATGGTGTTTTAATGAAAATGGAAGGAAAACAGGATAGTGCTACGCGATGGATGCGAAAATTAAAGGAGTAACGTGTCCTGTAATAAGGAGTGAAAACGCTGCGATTATACGAAGCGCACTAAAACATAAAACAAGCTCGACGACGAAGCCTATTGACGATTAAGCCGAAAACTTATTGCGCCTAAGTTTCTAAGATATCTTTTGCATATAATATATCGTGACTTATTTTATCTTACCCGGAGACCCGGTACCAATAGCAACCGTAAGATGTCAAAGACGTGTTAACATGATTTTTCGGCAGTATAAAGTCGCCGCCGTAGTGCAAAGCCCGTCCAACAAATATTAATAACACTCTTCCCCACTATTCTTTTTACAAGCGTTTGCTTACTTGTAATTTCTCTGAGAAACATTTCGTTTGCTGTATTAACATAACCGAAGATTTCGTAGATAACTGCAGTGGAATCGTTAAGATTTCAGGTCGAGCGTTGATTAGTTCTAACCTTCCCGCCTTTACGTTTCTAATCAAGCGCTTATTTTTGAAAACTAGGAATTGAGCTGAGAATATTTGGCCAGCGTTAAGAGTTCGAAAAAAAGAGAGAAAGAGAGTCTACGTTATTAGTTATTAAATAAGATAAACTTGTGAAAAAGATGTAAGTAGCGTAACGTTCGATATTTGGACCTGACTAGCAAGCGCTTCTCTCACATCCTGATTTGTTTTTTTTTTCTTGAATTTCTATATGCATATACCAAGCACTGTAAGGAAGCGCACAGGGACATAGTCTATGATGCATACGAAAAATCATTGATGGAAATACTAGGACTCAAGACATTGTAGATTTTTTACCCGCCTGAGTGGCCGAAGGCGAGGAATCTCGACTAGCGACTCAATGGTCGTGGATTCGAATCTCAAGTACGGTAGAGTTTTTACTAAAAGCCGATAATCTTAGTGCTAGTGCTTTAAGAGCTTACTTTTAAAATTTATTTCTATGGCGAAATTAATAATAATAGTAATAATAATAATAATAATGGATTTGTTATTTGCAAAAAAAAAAAAAAACAAATCAACAAAACGAAAGAGAGTTTTATTCTGTTAAAGATTTTGAGTAGCCGCAAACTGGAGCCATCAGCGACACGCTTCAATTTTTTTGAACAATGTCTTAAATGTTAAAGACATTCGGAACAATAGCGGAAATCTTCTTATATCTACTTATTTTACGCGAATACGACTGTTTTTCGAACCGTACGTGCGCGTGACCTAAATGCCTGTAAACGTACTCGTCTTTGGCCAAGTTCGGCATATCGTAATTATTCGCAAACTAACATTTGAAAGCATTTCAAATTTGAACCTCTTTTTTCATAGCACTGTATACATATGAACTTTTCTATCCGCTACTCGCATTAGTGTTCTTTTTGGCAAAATTTAGTGCTTACGATTTGCTTATAAATGCGTTATGTAACAAGCAAACACACATGAAATTATTTTAGAATCGTATATTCAATAAACGAGCCTACAGATATGCAAACATATATATTCATACGCGTATATTCTGTAATAAACGAGGGTGGTAAGGCATTGAGGGAGGGGGTTAATTTGTGTATTACTCCGAAGTATAAACTATATCGCATGGCATTAAAGATGCAAGAATAAACACATGTAAAATTCAACATAAGTTTAATGAACGTAAAGATACGCACATACGCACCCATACATAAGCGCAGGCACACTTACACTGCTTGCTTACGTTACACTATCGGAATGTATACGTGTTTATATATATTGCATATGTACGCTATATACTATATGCTTACCGTAAATGCATTTCTATATCTATATATATCTATATATATGTATATATATATATATATAGATATATATGACTCGTATATAAAATGCAATTCATGTGTATGTGTATATGTGTCAATTTATAAGCGCTGTTTCATATGATGACTGTTAAGTGTTATCCTCGAAACTGATTAATAATTTCAGTAAAAATTATGCAAAACGTGAAGTTATTATATATTATACATATACATATATTATATATAGATTAGATTATATTTACATGTACATAACGTATATAGAAGCAATCGCATATAAATAAAGATTTAGACATATGCAAAAGTAATTCTAATTACGGCACTTACTGTCTTCTATATGTAAAACGATAAGATAGAACGAAGAAGGAAGAAGGAAGAAGGAAGAAGGAAACATCGAAAGTCAAACTACGATATTATAGTTGACTATAGTTAACATGATTGACAAATAAAAGATTCTTTCTCTTTTAGATTCAAAACGTTTATCTCCAACACGTTTTAAATTCTAGTTAACCGCAAGTGGTCGCTCATTTTCAATCATCTTTCAGTTGATAAAAATATTTTTTCATGCTGATGCGGAAACTTTCAACATTCTTTCCATATAGAAGCAATATCTATTTATTATTTAATCACTGGCAAATTTTCTGGCACCATACGAATCCATTTTTCTTTTTCTAATACGACTTTTTCAAGATTCAATAGAAGAAGAAAAGATTCTCTTACTCGCAGAATCAATATAAAAAATTCATATTTGTCTAAATGCGAATAGGAGCAGCGTTATGAACATTATAGGCAAGTACCTTTCTCGCATTCTCGGCATCTCCCAGCTAAGTTGTTTTAATAACCGATCCGAATTAACAATCATATCAGAAAAGTCTTATGAAATAAAAAAAAAAAAAATTGCAAAAAAATATTATTAGCGACGTGAGCATTGCATCTTCTTGGGCAGTAGAGCCAATAGCTTAGGATGACAGTTGCAAAGTACTATATATGTTCAGTCATAGACGTAGAATACATAGAATGTGAAAATGATTTCATTTTTCATTAAAGATTTTTTCATCGTTTCTTCTTCTTATTAAATAATTAACAAACATTTATTTGTCCTTATGGAGGATAAAAAAATGTTATCACCGCAACCGATATATGCCGTTAAACTTGGCGGAGGGGAATAACGAGTGAACCTATGGACCGGAATAGTGCCATGAAAATAATGCTTCTGTGTTTAGCACTAGAACTTTGCGATGTTTCGCGTATACCTCTCTCTACGCTTTGTCGTCTCTTCTTTTATGGGATTGTAAAGTCGCCGGAAGTGAAAATAAGAAGTTGAAATTTGGCTCAAGCATTTCTTAGGCGATTAAGAGTTCAAGGTTAAAATATGATTATTACGTAATAGATACATATACCTGAAACAAATTTTAAAGCGAAAAAAAACTCTTACCAAGATATTTATCAAAATCACTATCATCTTGTGCTCGTAAATGCTTTCAATATTTAGGAAAAAGCACTCGTTACTTTAATATACAGACAGGCAGGCAGGCAGGCAGGCAAATATACATATAATCTTATTGGCCTTATTTGCACATATATTTTGGTGTTATCTGGAGAACGCAGCACTCATATATTGGATTTATTTATTATTATTATTCAATTGTTGTTGTAACAATCTTAAGAAACTATTAACATCAAGCGTATTGATGATGTTTGTTAACAATTATCGCTGCATGCGTTTAGCTAACATTTTATTTATTAATTTTGGTTCATCAACCTGTGAATGTTTGTTGTTGCTGTTTGTCATGATGGCATTCTAGCGGTTCAATTAATGGATACATGCTTTCAGCACAATATTTTATTTTAGTAAATTATAATAAATTCTAAAATCAACGTTGAAGGTTATTTCATTTTCATCCCTTTGGTTAAAGTAATAAACAAAAAAAAAAAACAAAAAAAAAAAAAAAAAAAAGCACAAAATCTTCAATACTACAAGCACAGGTATATATATATATACATGTATATGCTTTTTGCATGGATAGTTGCTTATTCATGATTTTTAGAAGTAATCGATCGTTAAGATCACGAACAAGCAATCCAGAATTAATTATAATAAATGGTTTGTGAAGTTTTGCACAGTACGTTGTATAATGAAAATGTATTTTAACCTTAGCATACACATATAATTTCTAACTTAATATCTGCATATATACCAAATGCATATGATGTATGTGTTTATATGCATATGTCTGGGTACATACACACGTGTAAAATATATCCTTAAAATTACTGCGTACAACAGAAGCCATATTATAAGATTGTTCATGAAACATCAGCAGAAACACGCACATGTATATTTAACTTATTTTTTTAGTTTGTCCGACGACCATTAAGCCAAAAACTGGAATTTCAAAAAGAAAAATAGAAGGTAAGAAAAGAAAAAAAAAGAAAAAAAAAAAACTATCAAACAACAAAGTTCCCATCGGAGATCTTCGGTACTTAGCTGTATGTGTATCTTCAAAGACGACCAATGTCATGAAAACTACATACAAAGGCCGATGAAACCGAACATTGCACAAACACATCCAATAATATGCACTCTATACCTACAGCGAATATATATTCATTTCGGTCTGCCGCGTGCTTTGTACATGCAAACAACAGCCAACGGAAATCCCTAATCAAGAAGAAATAATGCGACAACGCAATCAAATCCGTTTGTTTGCTTACTGGTCATTGCGATGGCGTTTGTATGTTCAAATTATAATTATATAATAATGTCGATTCGAGAATTTCAAATAATCTCCAAATATCTACCCAAATCTGAACAGAAGAGAAGAGGCCTTAATTAATTGTTAAAATAAATTTTACGACGATCTTTATGACGAGGGCGGAATTAATTTTTTAAAGTTAAGCCGGGCATGTATGAGATCGCTATATCCGATATCATTGTTTCATATGGTTGCAGCGAGTAACAGAGATTCGACCCAAGTCAACCGCACGATTCTCTCTTATTTTTTGGGTACTCACCTGACGTTACATTCAATCATACACAAACGGGTACATGCATTTATAATATGAATGCTTGTGTATATACATAATAGGTGGAGATGGATAAAAAGGTATGTACAAATGTTTCAAACTAAATCATACTGTACAATATACAGAGTCGCTACTGGAGTTTTTGTTTTTTGTTTTTTTTTTTCTTATGGCTTAGAAGTTACGTTTTTTGTTACTCAGGACTCGGTTATATATACCCAGTTATTTCTTTTTCTTAAATTATAGTTATTTAACCCCTGCAATACTAAAATAAGCAAAAGTGTTATATATGCGGTATGGCTCGTATCTGAAATACCAGCCACGTTGCGTGGTAAGCAACGCAGATATAATGCTCGGAAAAGGGTTGTCATCTCCTTGTACATGATATTCTTCATCGAAATCATCAAAAAGAGTTTATCGAATTGCTTTATACTGCTCACTAATATAGATCAATTTAAGCGGATACGTATCGTAGTATAAAAAGATAAATAACATTTTCTTAAAAGTTGCTTTTTTATATATATATTATATATATATTCACACGCGTCGTAAGCAAACATGCAAAATTTTTTGTATTCATATTTTTAAAGGAAGAAACTACAATATGAAATTCCATTCTCATTTCGTAGACACTCTCCCCTCAGATAATAATTGCGGAGCAACTCTGCTTTATGGGCTTTGAGACAAGAAACTTATTTTGCATTGTTAGGGCGATATCGTAATTAACTGTAACACGGCAATTTTTATATTTTTATTCTACTTGACTGTACTGAAAAGCCCATTTAGCTAAAATGTTTCCAATTCTGTATGTTTAAGCCTAAAATGGTATTATATCAGGTTTGGCCGCCCCTTTTTACTAACAGCTTACTTTCCTCAAACAAACCTGTTCTTCGCTACCAAATTAATTATTTATGAATAAGATCCAAACGAACCGGATTGAAATCAAATTTAAAGAACGGAAGATAGGCAATAGTAATAGGACGAGTAATTTGCTCAACTTGTCTAAAACAGGAGCGAGCAAAAAAGGTGATAGAGTCATATTTTATTTACTCAATTATTAAAAAAAATTTCAGTTTCTCATCTTTCTGTGAGCAGATATTTTTATAAATGCCCAATCCAGACCCAAAAGTATTTCACTATTCCAGGTTCCGTTTTGTCGATATAGTGTCAAGATAAACCAGCCTGACGAAAAAGTTGCAATCAGAGCAAAAAATGAAATCTTAGCAGATTCGAACTTCCCGTTACGATTGGAAGAATTGCACAAGAAATCGAGAATTAAGTCGAACAAAATTGTCGCATCTGCAACGATGAGAAGTTACGTTACGTTAATGCCATCGGATTTCCAGATTGGCATGACTTTTTCTATATTTCCAGAAATTATACTTTTATTTGTGTTATGTTAAAGAATATGCTTAAGTACGAAGAAATCGAATTCCATTTCCTTGATTTAAAACTGTTGTTTTGTGTTTTGTTCTTCTGTTGTTGTTTCTTTTTGATTATAAATAAATTAAAGTAATAATAAATAGGTTAATAATTATAGTTACCACTTCTCTTTGTAACGTCAAAAAATACGTACCAGAGATGCCATAGAGAACAGATATTATTAAACATCGTAAAATTCCCAGACGTCCGTCTGTCCGGTTGCTGTTTGTCTTTAAAATACTGACAGTCGGAACGATATAAGTAGAAATTTTTATTCCCTCCCATATACCCTCACTTAATGGCCATAGATCGAGTGTCAGTTCATTAACAGCGCTTCCGGCGATAGTCATAGATTAAATTGAAAAGGAAGGCGATGCACCCGCAACTATATACGCTATAGCCAAGGAGCTATAACTTGCATCCCATATTTATCTAAAATCCGCAACGATTATTTCGTAAGATCAGCTATAAGACCCAACCTATAAACTGTTACGTCATATATATACATTTATTATTGTAATTGTACAGTTCCGATCGCGTTTTAAATGAGAAACTCTTTGAATCATGGACGAAATTTATGTTTGCATTAGACAATTCCTTCGAATATTCACTAAATCGCGGAAAGGGGTGAAAAGGTAGCATTCGTGTTGCACATTCGCCACATACGTATGTATGTATGTAGCAGCTTTCCCATCACTTTTATGCAAGGAAGACAGCAAACACGTTAATGGACTAGGACAGAGTCACTGCAAATATTCTTTTTCCAACGCTATTTGATTAGCACGTGCTTGTGTGACGGCAGGCAATGGACGCCAGCTTACTTAATATAACGTTTTCGAGTCCCTATCACATATTTCTGAATATTAAAAAACGAATGACAATAATTTCTGTTTATGAAGAGCAAATTTATTTATATGTTCTAAATAATATCGAGCCTAATAGATTGAAAAAATGTTACTCTATCTTAATTGCCAATGTGTGTAAGTGTGTAAGTGTGATCTGAACGAATAACTTGCGTATATGAATTTTGCAAAGTCAGCACTTGTTTGGTCGTAACATTTTTTTTGGATTAGCTATCTATCATTTAAAAAAAAAAAAAAAATTACTCGCTAAAATAGCACGTTTTGGTGGCCCCACTTATTGATGGTTGCCTCTGTTAGAAAGTTACGTCCTTCGCCGACATTCTATTAATGAGGCATGGCAATTGAGCCAACTTATAGCATTGTAAGTGACATTGCCACGTTGCATCGGTGGAAGCTGTTTAGATGAGCTTGGCATCGGCATAACGGTTTCATATCATCGGTGAACGCATTTTTGTTTCGGACAGAAGAATCAGATACAAGATTGAACTTTTGACGTAACGCAAGAAGTTAACATCCTTCAGATGGCGGAACTTTCGATGAGAAATATATTACAGATATTTTACTCCATCCCCATTAATTTCAATGAAGATTTTAGCTGATCTTTGATAACTTCATGCACAGTTTCTACGATCACTTCAGTTATTGCAAGTTTTGATTGCGCAACATGTTGAACACTACTTACGTCTTAATAGCCATTCTTCAAGCCCATAAATGACTCGTGAATTATACTGCGAAATATTAAGCACAAATGGTTTGGCTCCGTATGCGATTCTCCATCTGCCATCCGTTAATCGAACACATGAAACTGCCATAATTGAGAAAAGGAACTGACGCTTTGCTTATAGAATACGTGTTACCATCGAATCCAATAATGGAACGGAAACGATCGCAATGCTTAAAATTTGTACCTGAGTATATCACTAATTTATTATATCAATACTTTATCTTCCACAATAGGCTAATGTAATATTTCATACAAGTGGCAAAACCCTATAAAGAGGACGTTTCCAAATTATGAAACTTCGTGTCTTACAACATGGCCTTTTGTATCTGAAAGTGGTATAAGCGTTTTTTACAACGAATAAGTTAAAGACAATAACTTTATGTATGTAAAGATGATCACGCGAGTTTCTTTAAAGTGTAATTTGTAAACCCATTACCGAAGGATGAGATGTTCACACATTTTGTCAAAACGTTTGCAACGTCCAGAAGGAAACATCAGACACTGAACAAAGTATGTATATTCTTGCATGTCCGCCTGTCCGTCTGCGTAATGTCTGTTGTAGATATTCTCAAAAGCAATTTGGGAGTGACGTAAACTTTTACAAGGACACGCCTACAATGCCCACGCTCTTATGCGACAGAAACCTTTGCTTTTCAAATAACACAAATCGGTTAAGCCCACTCCCTATTATAGAGTATGAAAATTGAGTTCTTTTACATTGTTTGTCTTTTTTAAGGTATCGATGATGGGAGAGATTCGGTGACGGCCGAATATGATTTTCTTACTTGTTTGAATTACGATTTCTTCAAAAGCGGAACAATTTTTATGAGCTTACCTCAAGAATATATTCTCGAAAGTGGAATAGATCGATTGGGAAAACGAGAAATGCGGAACCTCTTTAATGAAGACTAAGTACTTGGAACTCGCATTCTCGTTTTATGTAACAATTGTTTTTTTTAGTTTACAGCTTTCGCATAGTACATCCATTGGCGAATTTTGACATTTTTTGGATAGATTATGCGGGTTCTAAACACCTGCTCTGCTTACTTTATCAATCTGTTGCAAATGTTTTTCGATGGTCGACGAAGGTTGGATAAGCTTGCTAGACACTTCCTCAATCGCCTGACATGAATTGGCGTCCACTGTTGCTCTTAACATGTCATTTTCTAAAGTTGTTGCTCGCAATTGTCAAAACCAATTTTAAAAGTTACAAAACCAACTTTGATAGTTACGAACGCTTTATGCGTTTGGACAAACATCGCAAATGTTTTTGGGAGCAACCAATGCGTTACTACCTTTGCAAACTCAAAAAGCCAGCAATGCCGTATATGGACCTCTTCTAGTATTTGCCTGACCATTGCACCATAACCTACAAAAATTCTATTATTTACAAGTAAATCACTCTAAGTTTAAAATGCTTTTGGCACAACTTCGAAGTGCACAATGAGCTGATAAATGACTAACGAATATCGGCATCCATAGAAACGACTTTACTTTCCGACTCTGCTATTATTTATTAACATTTTAATACACCTCAGCGCCACATGGGCCTTATTGAGTCTACCAGTTAAACAAACATTTACTTCAGTAAAATTTCTAACAATTTAATTAATTCCACATATTTAATTAATACATATAAACAACCACCGAAACTATATTAGAAGCATTTATGTGTTTTGTAATAAGTACTGCTTTAGTCCTCTCTTCGATTGTGGCAAACTATTACATCCCATTCTACCCTTATGTTCAATTCTCTGTTTCGTTATTTTCAAGTGACATCTGGATAGTTGTATATCAGATTTATGTCTGATGTTAAAATTATGTTGATTTTGTTGTAATTCAAATGTGTCCGGTTCTATATTATGCAAAAATTTGTACATGTATAGCAACAACTACTGCTTGAACCACGTCTTTATATAGCGATGACATTGAAAACGCCATTGGAAGCCTACATATATTTTGCAGCGCCTCGTTTTGCACAACTTGAAGGTATTTCAAGTTATTATTCCTCTTATCGGCGCAGCGAATAGATAAATAATTTATTCGACTTTAAATTAATGACTTATATATTAACAACTTTGCCGTCTCTTTTAGTTGTCTATTTAGTGGTCTTGGTTTAACCATTATGGAGATCATTTTGTTTTATGCTGCACCTTCAGAAATCACACTTGCATTTAGTGCGATAATGCGATTATAATTTCTCGTTTGCTGAGGTTTAAATCTGAAAAATCTCGATTTAACGACTCAACGATTCTAACTGTGTATCTAGATTGTACGGGTGCAGAAGGCATAAGTCATCGGTATACGATGATATTCTAACACGTGATCCAATGTTAATTATATCATTTAGCTAAATCAGGAATAACTGTGGCCCCAAATACTTTTCCGCGGTATTCCACTGGGCTTTTCATGATACTGTTGCTCGAATTTATTTGAACGAAATGCTTCCTATGGATAAGATAGCATTTAAGAAATACAGGCAGCCTTTCACTTAGGCCTTAAAAAGAAACTCCTTCAATTAAAATGTTATCGTCCACCAAAGCTTGGCAAGTCTGCGCGCGCGTTGTGAACGTATTATTTTCTTGTACTTACAAATTTTTCTTAATGCATTTGTTATAGTTGATTTTCAAGCCTTAATAAAGTCAAATGTATCGTAAATAGTGATTCATAAGTAAGTCATATTGTGTATATATTATATATATTTCAGATCATTATTGTATTGCCATTTTATTTTCTGCTACTAGCTCTGTGCTTTTTTTGTTATTGTGTTTTGGACTAATTTTTTGTTGGTCCTTCAAGTGAGCTAGGTTGGTGATATTTAGTGTCATCAAAGTCTATTCAATGTCCAATTCAACAAATAAAGCTTTCAGTGGACCTGCAGTTTTGGGAATTTTTCTTTACTATGTTTGTTCATTATTTTTAGCATTCTGTTATTTCATATTTTCGCTTGATTGATTTGTTCTTTTTTTCAAACATCCCTGTTTTTAATTTAATTTACACTTATGCACTGTTTACTGGACCTATTGCTGAGTGCGCGTTATCATTCCAATTACCTGATCAAGTTTTCTTGCTTTTTGTCTTCCTACATGAAAGGTTTGTTTACGCCATGTCGTGCTAAAAAAGTCCCTGAATGAGATCGCTTGCAATAGTAGCAATAGTGCTACACCAAATGTATTGGTGTAACTGGCCGAGCAGCAGACGCAGTCTTAAATTCAATGAAGAGATTACGTTGGTCGTATTTTGACTGCAGGAAGCGTGATATAGGCTATTATTATAACTTTTCCATGTGACAAAAAAGAATTTCTTTGAATTAGATAAAGAGCTCATCGCACTGGCTGGGGAACTTGGTAGAATTAAAACAATGTTCGATGGGTGTCGCTACTTAGAGCAGTTTCCTTCCTGCGAAACTTGTGCAAGAACTACTTGACCTCCTGCTTCGCATAAATCTCGTACATCTGTCCATGTTGCTCGCCGGCATTCTTCACCGTCAACGATAAAACTTGTGGATCTGCCATTGGCGAATCCGGTTAAGGTATCGAATGCTCTATTCTTGCTTCGAAAAATCATCGGCATTTCTTCCATCATAAACTTAGCTGATAACACAAATAAGCCTCGTGTCAGCTGTGCTAAGGTGACACAGGTATCTTCACCTAGTAGCGCTATTTAGCCCGTATCTCCAAAAAAATATTAACAAAATCAACATGCTGGACAAGTCCCACAAGTTGTATAAGCGAGTGCAATCGCTCCCTCTATTTTCTCCCCAAGTCGAAGTTGTGTACCCGCGATTCCTAACGTTCCTAATACGAATGATTTGTGCTTCCCATGAAAGTATCCCCTTGAAAGGCAATGTTCTTGTTGAAATTATTGGCTGACACACAAAGTTACATTGCTGCAAAAGTTCTGCGAACATGCTTCAAATTGACTCCATTTCAATATAGAGTTACCTCGTCCTTTAAGATGTTAGTTTCAAGTAAAAACAAGCGAATTTCGTTAGGTGGATCATTGCGGACAGTTGCAACCTTAATTATAGAATTTATTCCTCAGGATCGACTCCGTAATACTAATTCGATCGCTCTTCCACGCTCAAAAAACTAAATGTCTCTTCAGACCCAGTAACTATCCATTACCAAATTCAGTGAGTACGGAGTTTTCCTGTTTGACTTTTCACTGAAATCTGATTAAAGCCTGATTTAGATTCGCTGGAACTTTGTCACAACTTTTTCCACTTTTTCAGAAAGGATCGATTGGATCGAACTGATAGTGTTTTAATTGCCACAACTGCTGCGATCCCGTTCTATTCATCTGAGTTTCGTAATCCTTCCGACGTTGGATTTATTACTATTCGGGCGAAAATCGTCAGTAAACAGTTGTATATAACTTGCTCTTATATTCCTCGAAAAGCAGACATCTCTACTTATAAGACACGTGCTGTCCTCATTTGTGACGTGACTGAAAAGTCTAAACTTACTGGTATAGTTATAGTGCTGGGGGACTTCAGTGTACCACAAATCACTTGATATTGCAGTGATAATTCTGGCTGTATGCTCCCCACTTCAACATCTGATAGAGATATTGTGTTTTCCAATGGATTCTCTGATCCTTATGTATGTTAATACAGCCGTAATATTAATTGGTAACTTGCTATATCTTCGCTTTGCGAATTTCCTGGTGATAGCTTTATATCATGTCCACGTTTTAGTTTACCTGAGGATCCGTACTATCGAGCACGACAATTTCGCCTATTCTGGTGCAAGGCATAGATTTAATTGCCTCAACAACCAATGTTATTACAAATATCTTCAGCTGATAAAATTCTCACTGCTTATCAATCTTAAATATTTTTATAAGTTTGTAACTCCAAAAGAAAAATCTCTATACCCCTCGCAGGATTTCTTCCATGGCTCTGAGATCTGTGGTAATATTAAAACCTCAAATGTCTTCTCTGAATAATTCCGACGCAGTTTACCAACTGCTTATTCAACTGTTAATTATCCATATTTGATTTTGACTCCTAACTTGAACATTTCAGAAAATTGCGTTTATTCCATCATCTGTTCTCAAATCATGCAGCGACTGGCTATGTCATGTTATTTAAAAGAGTTTTAATCAGTCTTTGAATTCCCTCTATGTTGAAAGAGTCGTTTTTTTATGCCGCTTCACAAATATGAAGACAGACATCACGTTGAGAACTATAGAGATATTGCCAAAATGAGTGTCCAACCTAAATTGCTTGAAAGAATTGTTACTCAGCATATAGCTTTTGCTGTCAAATCTTATATTTCTCCATTTCAGCACGGCTTTCTGAAGGGAAGGCCAATTGTTACGAATCTCTTAGAAACTAATCGCCATGTTTTCAAGACTTTTTCTAGTGGTTCTCGCACGGATGTCGTATATACCCACTTTAGTAAGGTATAAGTAAAGTATAGCTTATGGATCAAAGATTACATTTTGATTTGCACATTGAGTTCTCTTTAAGTAAAGGTAAGTCGGCGATAGTTTTCATTGAATGGTAGTCCAAAGAGCTTAATGATCCTTACATTACAAAAAGGCTATACATGAGCTTAGCCGGACCAATATTTGATTATGCCTCTGTTGTGTGGTCTCTGTCCTAGAAGTGTTATGTGGGTTCGATAAAATCGGTTCAAAAGTAATTCTTGTTGTTTACCCTGTTGGGACCCCCTTGATTCACTGCCTCCTTATGAAAATAGATTGCTTCTGCTAGCCTTACCGTCACTTGAGAAGCGTAGATTTACTCTTGGTGTTGTTTTCCTAATTAAGTTAGTAAATGATGCTACCGATTTGCCCACGTTATCAGGTGAGATCAACTTTGATGTCCCGAATCACTTTATCTCCATAAAGCTTAGTCAATATGAATATAATTGCGAGCTTCTCGAACCGTTCAGAATCGCTTGCAGAAACCTAAATGATATCTATCACTTAATCTCAATATTGGACTTTTTAAATCCTATCTTTAACAGGCGCGATATGTTTATGCTGCATTTAAACTAACTTGCAATCTTAACATCTTACATCGGTTACGAAGCTTTTGCACGTTTGCAATGGCTTGGGGATTCACTTGCAACTCGGATTTGTACCGGCTGTGGGTGTGGCTTCGTGCTAAATATGCACATGCTCTGCACACATCTTGTCTTTTTTCTTCTCTCTCATTTATTTATGTATGAATTTTATTCTCCTCTTTTTATACCCGCCACTGTAAGATGGAACTCATAGTCATTTGTTTTTCTCCACAATGTATGTAACACCCAAAAGAAAGCTTCAAGGTCCATGTAAAGTGTATATATATTCTTGATCAGCGTAAAATTCTGGGTTGATTCAGCCATGTTTGTCCGTCTGCGGTGGTTGTTGCTGCCAATCTCCTGTTCGCAAAAATGAACATATACACTTTAAATTTTGTAGAAACATTAGAAGTTTCTGCACGCAGGTTGGTATTGAAAATGAGCCAATTTGGTCGTAGCAGAGGCGCGCAGTGCAGCGTAAACTGAACGCAACTCCGTTTTTTTTAACAAAAATTTTTAAATTTTGGCCCGTTACTCGGAAATTATTAAAGTTAGAAGGCTGAAAATTTCCACATTTACTTTACTAAGCACTCTACTCTTTACGTTAAAAAATGTAAACAATCGACCATGCCCACACAAAGGTACAGGTAATTAATTTTAATTTTTTTTCATTTATTTTTTATATTTAATGCTTATTTATCATAAGGTAAACGAGACAAAACGCTTAAAACTATTTTGTACATTCCTCAAATGAAGATCTGCCTAAAAATGGGATAATATTAAAATGGATGTGATAGATACCCCGCGTATTTTTTTTCTTAATACTATTAGCGATATGGGTATCAAAAAAAAAAGAGAACTTGGAGAGTAGAATGCGAAAAACATAGTGGTGGGTAAGCGAGACTCGGCCCCCGCCGAATATAACTTTCTTACTTGTTTTTTTCTTTATCTCTTTTTATATAATTTATATCAGTTCTTAATAATGATTAGTATAATATTTACTTCTAACAGTCAATTGAATTCAGCTGTGAATTTATTTTAGCTGAGCGCCTACACCAAAGTAACCATTTTCCAAGCAATCGCAGTTTTGGTTGATTACATTAACTACAGCTTTGTCTAATCCAATACGTTTTCTAAAACCATATCGACTTTCTGCCGGCAGATCTTCATTATTCAGGAATGTTCCGCGTTGTGTATGCAGTATTTTTTTAAATACTTTGTCAATTGCAGACAAGTGAGATATTGACCGATAAGTTTCCATCGTACTTACACGAGAATCTTATGTTATCGGCATAATTTTCTGCGCCTTAAATGTATCGGGACAAGTAAAGCCATTTATAGCTTCATTAAAGATGTTGGGCTTGGTCAAGTACCAGTTTCCTTGAACATTCAAATACGAATTTAGCGATACGATATCATATCGTATCTCGATGCCTAATAAATATCCAAGCTCAAAATCACAGTACCGATTGTAGGTGCATTAATTCACCACAATCTAAAACACTTACGATATCGCGTAACCGATCTAAATGCATTCCAACTTACCCTTGTATCGTTATCAAATTGATTACGTAACTCTTGCTTTGTCCTGATCCCCAATTATATATTAGTCACGGTCAACTTTCAGTGTTATTCCATATTTGGCGTTTTGGCCCAAGGTCTAGTTTAGGAATTTCCAGTAGTTGTTAAGGTCATACTGTGCTTTGTACAGACTGTCAATGTAATAATTGTTCATTGTTTCTTTAATAGAAATTTTAATGACTCTGCTTAATCTTTTCAAACGAGCTTCTAGATCTGCGACAGCACTTTTCCTTCTTGAGCTTAGGAGCTTATTTTGTAGTTTTATCAGGGTTGGCAGATTTGCATTCATCCGCGGTGCAGCTTGCTATTCGATTAATCTTCTCTTCTTTGTTTCAGCCCTTCCACACGACACAGTATTTGATACACAAGACATAATTTCTGATGCATCCTTCGAGGTATTTCCGCATGATGACGCACATAATGAGAGAGATACAAACGGGCATTTATTACACTTATACACACAGTCACAGTGAGCATGCAAGGATGCTTGACAATCTTTTATTTCATTTTAATGATCAACAGGACAGATGATAATATTACGATCAGGGAGCTTGTACTCTATTACATCAGTTGTGACTTTATTGTCCAGTTTACTGAAGACGAGAGAGAAGTCGCACTTTTAGGTCGCGTTACAAACGATTGGCTGCTTTTGAAATCATAGAATTCCATAATTGCATTAAGCTTTAGCTCATTATCATTTTTTAAATCGATTTAACCCTGCCTGGCCGCTTGTCCATTTCGCGTTTCACCCTGTTTTACTCGCACTTTTCAAGATATTTTGTTCGAACTTAGTAGAATGACCTGCCTTTTAACCTAAAGACGAAATTTAGAAAAATTACAATAAACCGAACGAAGACAACGTCCCATATATTGTTATGCAAAAAAAAAAAAATTTACAAAAATTAATATTTCGTAACAACAGTCGGCGAAAATAAAATGTTTCCGCATGATGTGAACATGAAAACATTTAAGAAGAGATATGGTGAGATGATACCATCTTTATAGCCCGCTTTGCAATAGTGATTAACATGCTAACTTTGAACCTCATTGGGCGTCTGTTTCAGACTCTCTCCCATGATGGGCTCCTCATTAAAGGTAAACTTGAAGATAGCATTAAGGCCAAGACAATTCATTGACGTTGCTACAATTAGATAAAGGACATATAAAACAGGGTTGTGTTGGGTCGGTTTTGTTCGGATACAACGTTTTGTTTAATTGTTGTTTTATTTTTTTCGCTATTGAAAAACTCATTTGAGAAGAAAAATTTAATTTAAAGTTTTTAGTATAAAATATCGACTATTTTCGTTAAATTATTTATTAATAAATTTTGATTATAGGAAATAGAAATTGCTAAACATTTCTCAATATATATATGTATATCATATATATTATTCGACTAGTGATCAAGGCCAGGCTTGCATTATTAAAAAAGTTACTTGATGAAATATTAAAAATTTTATTTTCATTGCCTTCTCGCACTAGAGGGTGCCTTTCTAAAGTGCTTGAACTGCGAAATATTTGTTTATTTTAATCTGACTGCTCTAATATCACACTTTTATTTTGGTTTTTCGCTTGGTAATTTAAAGCTTTGCTGTTTGTACATTCTGTGTGCTCTATTATAGTGTTTATTTTATCTTTTAATATTACTTAATTGCGAGTTTTTGCATTTTTTCTCTATCTAAGTTGCATAATCCTTTGATTTTTCTTCCTTGTATTGCACATCATTATTTAGTTTTTTGTTTTATGTTGTGCTGTCCTTTTTCTTTCTCTTGATAAATTGTGCTTGTGTGCATTTTTTTCTCTTTTTTTTTTACTGCATTACTGCATTTACTTGTTTTTACTCGCTCCACTCCACTTATATATATATATATATATAACTTTGTTTACTTTCACTCAGTACTCTCTATTGATTTCTTACATTAACTTACCTTAATTGTTGCACAACTTGTGCTTCTTTTTAATACTTTTATTTTTTCCTTTTCTATGCTTCATATGCATGTCTTAGTTTTGTGTCGCATTTTTTTGTTATAATAAATATGTGTAGTCATGTCTGGCTCCAGTTGATCTTCATTCATAACTGATTCATATAACCTATTGCCCAGTTCTTAGAAATTTCGGGGTAAGAAAATAGGTTATCTGTAATATAAGCACGACGTACTCAGATGGCCTTTAATATTTCGAACACTCCATTTAGCAAGTATTAATAAAAGAAACCAACAGGAGACGCGTCTCACGGGTTCATTTCGCCCGCACTACTTTCCCTTCCACTTCATCTTTTCGTCGCCATCGCGTAGATCTGATAGATTTCCTCTCCGCTCACTCGATGATGAAATCTAGTTTTCTCTTGCTCCTCTAAGCAAATTAATCGTTAATTATTGATTCTCCGAGACATTCTGAAGCAATTCTCAATTTCCATGGCTGCCGTGCGTCAACTATGGGGACATCTTAGTCAAGAAACAAGACCCGATGCCTTGCTGGCTGATGTACCACTTCAACAAGTATTCGGTTTATCAATAGAAATAATCTTAGGCGCTTCAGTTCGCCTCTCTAGTTTGCGTTATGAGCTTATTTTAGACGAAGAAACCAAGCTGAAAATATTATATTCTGATTGTTGTGTTATCTTGCTATATACATAAGTAGTCAAAGACTTTCCAAAACGCTTGTTCTTATTCTATTTATTGTTACTCCTGCTAGTTTAACTAAGTTAACTATGTATTTTAATCCAGTTGCTGTTAAATTGATAGCACTTGTGTTAAGAAATTTTTCCTTACTTTTCCTGCGACGATCAAAGTGACGTTGGTTGTGCTGACTTCATTTGGACTTCCATAGTGCTTAATAAAGAAGATCACATTCGAATTTCCCATGTATACTAATGATGTCAAGTTGCTTTCCTCAGAAATTCGACAATTATTTTTACTTGATATAAATAACGTAATCACATGGTGCAACTTAACCTTACAACGGACGCTACATTAGATGAAAGTAGAAAATTGGCTTTCTCGTGAACATGCTTCTTTTGTGTTGTCTCCGTGTTGTCACTGATATGTCAAACATTACTCTTGCCGTTGAGTAATGTTGGTTGGAATAATGTGCTCTCCCTCTTTACCCTCTTACAACCAACTATAGGCCCAAACTTATTGATATAGCTCCTCTGCAAAAACTTTGATTCGATTCATCTATTTAATAGTTGGCTCAGGACATTCGTGAATGAAATTAATTACAAACATCATTGCGAGCTCTGTAATTTTTCCTAAACAAATAGTTTTTCCGAATTTTCTCCTGTTTCTCCTGTTCTTCAGTTTATCGTTTATATTCATTGGTCTTAACGCTAACACTAACCATATTTTATATAGACCTATTTCTACCGATGGGGATCTAATGACCCCTTTTCAAATAAACATTATATTCTTTTCCATTTGATTATGATTAATACAAAATTTAGCCTAAGCGAAACGTTTCTCCCGTGAATATTTTCCACAAGCTTCCACACTTTTACATGAAGAGCAAATTTTTTTGCTTTCTCATTTTTGGCGATATCCAAGTTGACATGTCCTTCGGCTTTCAAAAAATTGTTGTGAAATCTGCTGAAGTTTTCTGCATATTTTTTGTTTCTTGTCCCTGTAAATCTCGATTTTCGGTGGCATTTTCTCCTCCCAGATGAAATAAAAAGCCAAGCATTTGTAGCAGCTAGCGTCAAAATGTTCAAAAATACATAGACAAGCCGCGTTCTAGCCGTTTGAGCCGTCATATCCATTTATTTTTATTAATAGGAGCAATAGTTAAAGGTATACCTTTACCTGGTTTTTCAATTTTCACCAATTTATGCTTCGAACTAAGTAAGAGAACTTTTTTGCTCGGTTCGCTTTCTAAATTATCAGAGTACAAATATTTGATTTGCACAAGCTGCGTTGAAAAACATGCCATATTGTCTTTCCTCGGTTTCGCAGATTTGATTAATTCCCTCTTATTCCCGCTCGAATAGTTCCTACTAAGATAGAAGTTTTATTGTTTTTACATTATTTACTCTCGACGTTCGATGCCGACCAGAATTTGATTTCCAACTTATCGTGTAAATCTGTATCCTACTTTTGTCGCAAATAGCTGTCCATCAACAATAATATTTGCACACTTTTGACTGCTTGCTATGAATATATTCCATATGGTCGAGATGAGAGTAAATTTCTTAGTCTGCGAACACTAGCTCGGCTCGTTCATTCTATCAAAACGAATAAAACGCATCGTCTCGTGCGCTTGTTCATCATGATGTCTTCCTCCTTATCCGCGTCTCATAGCTCAGGATTAGTGTCGAATAGATCATATACATATACTATCACCGCTTTCAGAATTTCCTTTCTCATCTATTTCAGATTGCTAGTACTTACTATTACTTACTTACTTACTTACTTACTTATTATTACAAATAGAACTGATCACATCGCAAATGCTTGTAATATATCGTACAGAGTTAGTGCTCGAACTTGAATAATCGTCATTTTGTCTCCGCATAAAAGAAACTGTCCATAAGCACTAGACGTGTTCCTAGAACACAACCAAATGACATTTTTTTGCGAAAACTTAAAATTAGTAGGAAGTTTGAGATTTCAATGCAGACAATTTCATAATATTGCATATACATTCCACGGATCAAGAGACCGCTCACCGTAAACTACATACAATTATCAGGAGAAACGAAAGAAGCAAATAATTGCATAGTGAAAAATGAAGTTAAAAAATTATTATAGAAAAAGTTATGCAGTAAGTTCACGAAAAAGAAACACCTATAATCTAATAATTTTGATTAAAATCTCAAAAGCGGTCGGTTGGCCGCTCTGGTAGGTTTGGTCTCAAATTACAATAAATAAACGAATTTATAATACGCAAAAAGTATGCCAAACAAAACAACTCACATATACTTGAACACTTTATGATATCGTGGCGTGATATGTTAGGACTTGCCGAGAAGTCGCACTAACTAAAATAGATTGCTAAAATCTAGACCAAGTTTAAAAATGCGAACGATTCGCGAATAAGCGAGCTCCTGATCGCTCAAAAAAAAATTTATATATATGGCATTTATTTAATATTTTATACGCATTTCAAATATTTAAAAAAGTCGTGCGGCATCTGTCAACGCTTACCTTTTACGAATTACTTTCGATAATCTTGCGTTATTGCGTTGACGAATGCCGTAAAGAATAGAGAAATCTTGGGAGGTAAGCAACTTCAGACGGAACAACAAATAAATTTGAAATGTTTTCTTAGTAACTAAACTAAGTTTCAGTTCAGTTAATTGCAGCCCTTAAATTCTATATATTCGAACATATTTCATATAATTAGTCTGGAAAATGTAAAATCTTCATAACAATCCAACTTAATATGGATGCATTCCAATCGCTAAATTCTTAAATTTTGTATACATATATTATTTTAGGCTGCGGACATTCAAAAGTATATCACATTTTTGTTAGATGAGAAGAAAAGCCGAAATTTGTCATATGTTTGTTCTTTAAAAGGAGATTGAATTTGGTTTTTTTTTTTATAAGCAGTTTTTATTAACGTTAACAGCAATACTAAAATTTTATAAAAAACAATTTCTACTTATGCATATAAAGTTTTATATATATATATATATATATATATATATATGAACAATACTATAGATGTAAGTTGTACTAAATTTGTGATTCGGTTTAGAAAATTTAGAAACGTGTTTATGGTCATTTATATATAATATGATATACAGGAGATGAGGGAGCAATATCGGCTGTTATAGCGCGAAGGATAAATGTGAAGTTTCTTGCACAAACACACACATACACACATTTATTCTACATGTTAGAAATACTAAACAGACGGAGCTAGGTGATTAAAGTCTAACTTACTATTATTTTGTGGTTGCCCTTGTGCTTGTACTTATTTCTTGCTAAGAGAGGATCACCGCATCAGCTCCATAATGTTATGTGAATTTTTTTAATAATAATAACTTGTGAATCGATCTGCTCATATCGTTATATGCTTATGCCTGTCTGCTGGTATAGTGCTCACCTTCCCTAATTTTTTCAATTTTGCTTAAATCGCATGTGTGTGGTTAGTTGATGCAAGTTGCTGAACTTGTTATTTGGAGGCTGTAAATAATTTAAATTTCGAGAAACTGCTTTTCCCCAAAAACTAGTGCACAAATTGATTAAAGGGAATCGATGGTTTTCATCATTTCATTTTATTTTATTCGAAATGACAGTTATTTTCGAAATATGAAAGGAATCGCTTAGAGAAGAACGTTGTACCCAAAGATGGGAAGTGCAATTCCACAATTGGCCCATAATATTATTTTTGTTGCTGTTCCTATTTTTCTTCGCTTCATTAAAAGATATTTCTGTCACAAGACGAAAACTTAATCAAATGTGTTGCAAAGAGTAATATTTAATTTAGTTTCCGATGATGGTAATGGTGGTGAAAATGAAAATGTTAGGATGCAACGGAATTTTGGCATCATAGCCAAAAGTATTATTGTTAACCAAATGCATGCATACGTTTGCATACATACATCGACAAGTGATTTTTCTTTCACTTCGCAAAAGCTGTTCTCATAGGTTTGCAAAACTCGAAAACTTTTGCATGGGCCTTAATCTGTGTATGATTGCTTGGGGGTCCTTCTAGTTGGTTTACTTCGATTTTCCATCACTACCACTATCATCGCTGCCACCGCCGCCATCGCCTCTACGTCTATGCATCGCGTTTCTTTGTTTTAATTTTCTATAAGAGAGTGTGTAGGCCATTCTCAAAGTAAATGCAACAACACCAACATCAGACAACAAAGTTATGCAACATATCCAACATAT
>NW_023998415.1:8251859-8265425 GCF_014805625.2 Glossina fuscipes | reverse complement strand
TGTGTGTGTGTGTGTGTGTGTGTGTGTGTGTGTGTGTGTGTGTGTGTCTTTCTTAACTGCTGAGGCCTCTACTTTAGTGTGCGCGTGTATGTGTATATGTATGAGTGTAGATATTGCATTGGTAAGCGAAACTAACGGTTATAGTTATGTGTGTATTGTATGTGCGCACATTTCCATATACGTATATGCATACGTAAGTTAAGTGCCGGTTAGTTTGTTTGGCGAAACCCCAACCGAACTGTAGAATATCTAGTTATACGAATGTGTATGTTTCATATATATGTAAGCAAGTATGCATATTCGCATATTGTATTAGGAATTTGAGTGGGCATTTTATCAATACTATCGCAAAGTGACGTAGCTTCTAAAGTAAAAAAGAGAAGACACCAGCGAGGCTTGTATAAATTAAATTTCATAATACGACTTAAGAACTACACTTAGGACTTTTTTCAGGATTTCTACGATCGCGATGCCGGCAAAGGGATCTCAGGCAGGAACGAGTTTAGGTAGATAAAAAAATCGATGCAACCGCGAATGAAATCATTGAGCACCTAATTGAAGTAAAAATCAATCGGTCTCAGATTTTCATACAATTATCAATCGTAAAATTGTTCTTCACTCAAGTCTTTCCTCAATAGACAAATGATAACCAAATTGAGATGCATTTTTCGTGATGAATTATTCGTGCAGATCTGCAACAATAACGTACGCTTTTTATAGAAATAATATGCTTCATATTCAGAGCATATCGGTTATACTCATTTTCCAATGATATAATGATGACGATGCTTATGCGAATTATTTAATTTGTAAAAATTCTTTTAGTTTTTCGCTCGGTGACAATGGAAATGAAAAAGTAATTGGGTTTTCGTGAAAGGGAATTTTAAAGTTTTTCGCCGTGTATATATGTATATATATGCAATATATATATATATATATGTATATGTGTATATATGTATGTATGTGTATATATACATATATATGTATGTAGATGAAAAGAGGAAATTTTCAAACGAAAGATTTAGGGGTAATATTTTGTTCTTTGTGTGCACCGATGGCTAACGTGTTTGACTCAATATTCGTTGCTGTTGATGCCTTAGCATCAGAGAGCTTGCCTCCTGCTAAAGCAATCGCTATAGTTGATATCCACCTTCCTTAACCCGGCATCGTCGTCGTTATGAAGTGATGCTTACTTGGTCCTCTAGTTGGTGCCCATGTCTCGTGTTAGTATACGTACATATAACATGTACGTCTGTTTGTGGCATTGTATGCATGCATATTAAATTGATTCGAATGATGTTCTCGTACGTTTCAGTGAGCGAAATATTCACAACGTACATACCTGCATGGTTAACAAACGTTTCGTTTAGAAATAGGCGGAGTTATCAACGTTTTCAAGTTTTTATTATAAAAATGCAACACATTTCACCAGCACTCGTATACGGACGATCACATAGAAAACTTCAATTCAATCATATATATATATACATATATATATATATATAAATATATAAATATATATATACATACATCTAACTCATACCATTTCTCTTATTTTCTCATTTTTATGCTACCATGCAGACGAACTTGTATTAGAAGCTATTGATTTCATAGATTTTTTCCTTCGCTCTACACACTTCTGTACACGGATATGCAAGCATACAAAATATATTTGTATCGGTGTGTATGCACTTATGTTTACGTATGTGTGTACGGTATGTGCTTATAAGTGAAAGCATAACACATATACATGCACTTATACATATGTGGTTATAGAAAAATTATTACTTTACTGAGTGTTGCTAAAATACCGAGATGATGGTGTCTGTTGTTGTTGTTGTTCTTGTTGTTCACAATATGTGTATATATATGTATGCATTTATGTCGTCATACGATGACGACTATGTTGTTGATTATGGCGGTGATGGTTACGGTGGTGGTGCAAATGAAATTGATGAAGGTTAGGGTGTCGTTAACGTTATCGGGTCTAGTACTTACACTTGAATATCGTTACCGGTACCATAGACATCGTTCGTTGTCTATGCTGCCGTTATGAAGGTAAAAGCGAGACATTTTTGCTAATGCATTGATTAAAATTGAATTTTTAATTAAAATATATGTTGTTCTTGTTTCCGTTGTTGTATTTCTGTTACTGTGCGCTGTACTTGCTTCTGTTCTCTCGTAACTTTTTTCAGTTACACTCTGTTTGGATTAAACATTTCAGTAGATTTTTTTCTTTTTCTGAGTTTGTTTTTTTTTTTTTTTTATTCACTCCTTAAGCGGTTTATATTAAAAAATTCTATATGTTGAAGCACACAACATTTAAATATTCAAATCATTTCATGCTTGTTGAGAATTAAAGTATATATATCCACTCATATATATATATTTGTATATATATATATATATATATATATATTTGCATATATATATATATTTGTATATATATATATATAAATATATATATGTATATGCATTGTATGTTCAATTAAAATAGACTTTATATACTTTAGATCCCTCTTGTATACCAATAAGAATCAACTTCTTCAACGATATTATTTTTTAATCTAAATAAATATAATTCATACGGATGTAGATATGTTTGTGCATGAGTATGTATACGAACGCGCATATATTTGAACTATTCATCATCCTTTAACGATATATTTAATAACAAGTAACGAACGAAATTATTGCAAATATATTTTGTGTGTTGAAATTGATGACAACCTTTGTTACATATTCGGTTTAAAAGTAACCACGTAACTACCCAAACATACCTACGTTATCATTATTTACTTTATAGATAGCCGAATGTTAGTATGTATGCGTGCTAATACATATATATATGCATAAGCAAAAATTAAAATCATTAAAATCAAAATTTATATCAGCAAAGGAACAAATGAATGTTGCTTAACTCGCCGTTTTCGTATTCCTAAAAAGAAAGATAATGCATTTGGCTTGTTGTTTGTTTTGAATGTAATAACCTTGAGAAATTCCTTTAAATACATGTCTACATTCACACATATATGTGCTTACTTGTGTTTAACACATATAATGAAGAAATTTCACTGTCTGCTTAGGTGTCTAGTCTAATAATGTAAGTCATAGTGCATCCATCCACACAAGTATAATACAACATCTGCTGTTCCGAAAGCCCTTGCCGCACACTGACAATCTTGTGCTAATACAAAGTTGTTGTGAAATGTAAGTAAAAGGAGTAGAAAATAAAAAGAGAAAAACAACATCTTAACATATAAGAGTACAACAAACCAAACCAATAAACCCTACTTCATGTGCTTTACTTTCACTTTCAACGATCTGGCGATGATACGTACGGTGTGTGAGGTTAGTGTAACACATTCGGCAATTATTTGCAATTTTCAGATATCAAGAAAGTGATTTGCTCGGAGATGTTTAAAAGTTGCCCAAGCGCCCAAAACAACTATGCATACATTTTATTATATTCATGTACATATATATAAAAATATGCATTTATACATTTATATGTTTGCACGTATGTATATGAGTAAACTAAAACATATATACATATATACATATATATATATATATATATATATATATATATATATATATATATATGCACTTGTGTACTGCATGTGAATATAAATATATTTTCACGTTAATACACAGTAACATACACACATGCATATCTACCTACTAAAGTATACATAAGAATCTCTCTGTACGTATGTTGACTATGTTTGTATGTATTGATGTAAGTGTACCAAGGGTTGTCGACAAGGACGTCTGAGTTTCGCCCTGTAGTCATAAGAATAAGACTACAATTCACAATTTCCCAACAACAAAATAAAATCACAATTGCTACAATTTACTTCATTCAATACGTCGTCTACACTATATTCATACATACTTATACTTTACATGCACACATTCGGCCTTGTCAAGATTCTCTAACTTCGTTTTGGAGAGGTGTCTCTGTCTTACAATGTCGAAGTCAAGGCAAAGCAGGCCGACGTCATTGTATGCTATTTAATTTCTCCGCATCCTCTTCCTCACTACACAATATATTGAGGCTTGGCAGAAAATTTAGAACGTCTAACGGACGTTCACACAATTCATAGAACCAAGCATAGTGCATAGAGTAAGCATTCGGTATAATATGCATAGACATTAACAAATGGTACTTTAAAATATATAGGGAGACGTCCGAAAGTGTGACCATATAGCTTATGAACAAACCAAGAAGTCATGTTATACTCTGCAAGTTCAAAGGAAATGTTAAGCACGCCTTATACTTAGATATATGTAAATATGCTATACATACAACCACATTAGCACATATGGGAGCGTTACTTATGTATATCTGTTTCTATACATATATATGTATGTAGGTAAGAATAAATTCATATATATAAATATATACATATAAAATATCTATATACATAATATGCATACATGTTTGTGTGTATGCGTGGAATGTGATTTCCAAAGGATGCCGAACAAATATTCAAGTGTCTCGTTTGAATGCTTAACTTTCATTCAGATCTATGCTGTACAAGCAAGTCACACATACAGGATACTTATATACATGCACACATACGTAAGAATAAGTATATGAATTTTCTCCAAGTACCATAATAATTTCATCACACAGAAGAAATATTCTTCTAGGAAGTGTATTATCAAATGCAGGTCTTACTTGCTTTTGTGACCTTGATTACGAGTACGGTTCAGTTGCAAATGCTGCAAACATCTCTACTGTAGAACATGTGTGCTATTCTTTTAGCAGACATTCAGTTGCCGTCTTTTGTATAAGCACAGCATCTACATATATATATAGATATGTATATACTTTATTTACATATATTTACATACATATATATATATATATATATTTATATATATAAATATATATGCGTTACGTTAAGCTGTTGATTGCTAAAGCAATTGTTTTCTTTCACCAACTACTTATACTCAACGACCTTGTCGTTTTCGGCATTTTGTAAACAAGTTAATTTATATATGTACAAGTATGTATATATGAACTTAAGTTTATTTGTGGATTTGTTTTCATATGTGTACATACGTACTTATTTATTTGTATAAGTGCAAAAAAAAAAAGTCATTTCATTCTTCCATTCTTGGTAAACACTAAGGGTATATTTCGTTTATCATTAGATTGATAATAGAACGAAACGCTTATTACAATCATTTAAGGGCATCTTCGTCCGATTGCTTATACTATTCATTATGGAAATCGTGGGAGGGTGCAAAACAGCATTTCATTTGTATATTAACTTTTAGTTGCAAAGTTAACTTTTGCTAAATTTTTTAATTAGCTTGACGAAAGCGATCATTCACACCTAGCCGTAATGGAATTGCTTTGATAGCCAAGATTTATCTCTAAAATACAGATAAGTTGATTTAAGTCAGTTGCTTGAATCATTTCTTATGCGATGAGAATGAATTATTTGTATTATCCTTTTTTCTCGCTTTCCTCTTCTCTTTTTTTAACTATCTCTTTCTTTCTTACTCTTTCACGTCGCCTTACTTCTTACTGCTTAAGACATTTGCCGACAATTTCATAATGGCATTACTTCATCTCCAGGCGTAAGTATGGACGTTTTGAATATTCTACAGAACAAGCACTCTAACGCTTAATGAAAGAATTCGCATCATTTAATATCAACATCATCTTTTTCGGTAAGTGGACAGACATATCGACTCTACCCTTCCTTACTTTTGCCCAAAACAACGCAGACGTCATGAGAATTCCATCTAGATCGCCGAATATAGCCGTTTTATGCTAGGCTGTAAAATTTCAAGCAATTTTCATATTATTATGGACATCGTGTATAATATCGCGCGTAGTACGATAAGGACATGTCGTAGACGCGCCATTGTTATGCTAAGAATTTCGGTATAATATGTTTCAACCTTGAACGTTGGGTGTCCATAGTTCGCATCAAAACTTTTGCAATTGAAATTATTTTTTTTATTTTTTATTTTTTTTATTTTTTTTATTTTTTTTTTTTTTTTTGCTTAACACATGTATCACCGGCTCTTGTTTACGTTGGTTGGTTTTTTGTGTGCGCATATGTATTTTCGTTTGTGTTTATGTTCAGAAAAATTTTAATAACGCTGGTTGGCTTACACATCCTTATATGTACATATAAAAACAAAGAATATTCAGCTAATTCATGCTTTTAACCTTTCACACCATAGATTGAGCTTCCAAACTTTAAGGATAATTGAGACCATTGCTAGTTGCTATTAAGGAATAAGAATATCCAACTGTAAAAGAAGCTGCAAAAGCTCACATAAGGACCTGATCGTAATGACAAAGAGAACAAACTGTCAAATAGGTGGTGATGGAGAAGTGCACAGTGTTCACTTATTAGTTCCATCCAATCGTTCCAAGAATGGCCAAATTTGATCGTATCAAATACGTAACGAACAGCTTATAAAATAGGAATATTCTTGAAGAACATTCAGTTACACGCAATTCGGTCGCGAACTCATGTCATGTTTGCAAGCGACAGACTCTTCGGCTAAAGTTTGGAAACATCTGATTATATCTTAATCGTCTTTATGCCGTAAAGTGCTTGTTGAATTAAAAAAAGTGAATATATATATATAATATATATATATATGTATATATATTATTTGTTTGCTTGCTTGTGTTTCCTATGAACGTTTGTAACGCCTTGATATATTATTTTCCGAGATGCTAACAAAGCGCAATAAAAATACAAAAAAAAGAAAAAAAAACAAACTGAAAAAGAAACGTCAAACAATTACAAACCGTAACAACAAATAACTGGTCATCCCTTTAAATAGTTGCATTTAGTGCTTCCACACACAACTTGGTGCGGTCGTTAACTATCGCTTGTCCCATTTCCATCTTTCTATGTTAATCTGGACAATAGTAACCGTAATTGCAAATGATTTAATCAATTGAATTTTTTTTTTTTTTTTTTTTTGTTATCCTCTCTCACATCTATTTTTTTACTTTTGAATTTATACGAACATATGCATATTGCTCAAACTCTACGTCTATGCCCGTTATATAACGTTTTTCCATGTGTGTGCTAAATATAATTTTCCCAGCGACGTTTACAATTTAAATACAAGGACAGGCTTTTCTTCTTGATCTTCAGTATTATTACATAACCCGTATATTATGAGACTTTTTATATGCTTAATAGGCTACAAAGTATATTCCGAAAACATAAAACATTTTGAAAATATTTAGCAAAACTTTGTTTCTCCTCTCCTGGTCGTGGCTGTACAGCTTTGGAATTTTTAATACATATTTCAGGTTTGTTTTTTCGATGAAACATAAGAATTACACGTAAATTAAATCTGTGCAGGAAATCGTTGCAATTCTGTGGACTTTTGCAGCGCTGCCGTATACGTAATTAGTTATGTCGTCTTGAAAGTTTTCAAATAAAACATTTCTTACTATTAACGAAAGTGCATGAAAGTTCATGAATCCTTTAGAAATTCATTTAAATTGCGGTTCTGTACTTAGCCAGAGTACATTTTAGAAGATTTTTAGAAGGTGCTTCACAAACATATATGGTACACGCCACTATTTGCTCTTCCATTTCCTAACGCTTAGAAGAAAAAATCTTGATTTAAATTTTTCATTTTCTTTAAATTAGATACGAAAAGCATCGATATCCTATTAATTAAGAGTGAGGTGCAGCTAAATTTTACATAAATACGATCTTAGAAACATACGATATGCGATGTAGATCGAAAAAATGGATACTAGGTCCATCTGACAATAAATGACCGCGCACTGTTGATTGTCTTGAAAAATGCTGTCCCCAAAGCGAAAAGAATTTTTTCATGATATACGCATCACTGAAGCATTAAGATGATCTGGTATTTTCCTTTGAATTGTGTAAATCTCACATATGTCCATCACATAATTTTAAATGCGTTGATATCTGTTAATTCCTAGATTCCAGAAAGATATTTAATTCATTTCATGAAAATTGTGCCTAAATTTCAAGTGACCCATCTCTCCAGTTCGCTGTATGCATATGCTATACGCATTAAGTGGCTACGATATAAATCGTAATAGTGTACACCTGCGTTACGTTTCCTCTTTTTTTCTGTCCCTATAAAGTAAGTTCTAGAAGTAAAGTTAAATGTTCTCCTAAGTCCTCGGCGATTAAGGAAAATCTTTCAGTTATTTACGCTTGCCTCACACTAGCCTTTCGATACATAGTTACCAAGCATACTTACCTGATAGCATGTATTTACGGGATTTGGATAGCTTGCTGATGACAAATTTTCAAAATCTGATAATAATTAGTTAGCCTTGTACTCATTTTAATCGTTTTTGCTTAATTATTAGTGTCGATGATCTCCTAAAATAATTTAACAGATCTTGTGACCAATCTCCTCCCACTTCTAAAGCTCGCAGTTTTGAGTCTAAATACTGGCTTTCGCATTCAATTTTGCCACCTTCAAGAGCAAATGCACAGTTTTCATTATTGGAGAAAATTTAATCCTAGCAGATAATTCGAAACTCCATCATCACATTATATTATCTGCATCCATCCATCAGAAGGCAGTGGACTCACTCAGCCACAAAGTTTAAGCAGAAAGTCAAGAAATTTTATTACATAAAGTCCTACCCTTGGGTCAGAGATGCATCTTAATACTTACTTACTAGATATGTTCATGAAATATTTAATAAAAATACTTGAAACGGTCATCTGAATATATAGGATCCAAGATTTTGCATAAAGCGAAAATAGCGCGCTTATCAATAGCCCGATTTGCATCGTTTTCATATTAAATCTCTAGAAAGTTAAAATGATTCTTGGTATAAATCATAAATTATTCACAATGCTGCTAAGCAAGTCTTTTCTTATTGCCAACCTCGCAGTTGGCCAAATAATTTTTGTAATGGAGGTGTCGCCTAGTGTCGTCCGAGGAATGTTCACAGTTTTAGTTTTACCCATAAAAGTATTATATTGCAGGAGTTTTATGTACTACGAACAAGATTTTGGCTGGACCGCACTCAGTTTTAATTTTGGCTTAGGGCCATCAGTTAAGATTAGTAATGTTAAATTCGAATTATTCGCATAAGTCTTTGCGATTGGTTGACAAACGCCCATTACCAGTAAATCCACCCGAAATTATGTTTTAATGAAATTTTTAGAACATATTTACTGAAAGAGATTCTCTTCTCTACGCAATCCTGGTAGGGTGGAAAACTACGAACTAGAGAGATACATGGACTGGAGAGATCAGTTGTGTCGATGTTTGCTCCTCATCATCGGTCATCATAAATCTATTGCCGGGTAGACCGTACTAGACAGATACATATGCCAAACGCATTCTTCGCTGCCCTGGCATTGAGGACATGTAACAAAATTCAGAAACTAAACGCATTCTGTGGGATTGCAGCGCAACTGGATGCTTAAAGAACTTAAAGAAAAGGTAAGATGTTAAGTAGACCTCTTCCAGAAGCAATGACATATACACAATACGATACCTATGGGAACATCAATGATTAACATACTACTGGCCAAGGAGAATAATGAAGTCTTTGGGGACGACAAATGCCATAATATGCATTTCCGGCGCCATTGAGCGCTGTGGATTTAAATCTTACATAGAGCAAGACCCTTGAAACTTGAAATCTTCATTTTACAGCGTTCACTGCAATATATATATATATTATAATATCGAAATGTAGATAGCATATGTATAGATTATCCATATCGTCAATCTTTGTGTAGCTTCACTGTCAGTTATTCTTTACATATATTTCCAATTTTTCAAACGTAAACCGCAATTCCACCTATGACGCGAGATCAAAAACCGACAGTAACAATGCAGAAAAACAAATATGAAAAGTTGATTTTCATTTAAAATGTTTATTATTTTTTATCTTTTGTGAGAAGTATTCCTTACTAATTATTATTATTATATATTATTATTATTGTTATTATTTTACATACACTTTCAAGTCATTCAATTATCATTCACTTTGATAATTCAGTTCGTCGTTTGCTTTGACTATACATACATACGTAAATAAATATATACATGCATAGTATTTACTACAAATATATAAATAAGCCTTGGGTTTTTTTTTTTTTTGCAGTTTTCATTTGCTAAACGAAAAAAAATTACGATAATTTTTTTTTATTTTACTTATTTTTTTTTAAAATTTTTTTTTTCTTTCTTTTTTTTTTTTTTTTTTCTTTTTTTTCGTTTTTTCTGTTTTGTTTGTTTGTTTTTTTGTTTTTTTTTTTTTTGTTTTTGTCTTTTTTACACACGCAGTGACTGACTGTTGATCTAATTATTCGTTTTTATTTATTATTGTATAATTCCGTTCTTTCTTTTTAATTTTTATTTGCAGTTAGAAGGGAGTATTTATATAAAGTAGAAAAGTATATCTATGTGTATGTGTAATCTGTCTTGAGTTATAATAACAAAGTAAAAATCGGTGAAGAAGATGCTCTTGCTTGAATGTGTGCAAAAACGAAGGGAACAATGGCTAAGAATTGTTGTTTCCGTTACGTTAGAATAATGATACGATTTTACATTACATAAATTCAATGTTAGCGTCTGCCCATTTCGTAAATCCAAGCAATAATCTCAGTCTGCAAGAGATCGGGTCTTTTGCGCGTTTTCCATTTAAAAATCGAATACATTTGATTTCTACGCATCGGCGTATGTGGCAAGTAATCTAAATTAATAATCATGAGCAGTACATATGTATATATATATATATAGAATATATAAGCAGTCATCTAATATACACACAATAACACAAATAAAAACCTTAGCTTAATTATACAGAGCTGGGAAACACATCGTAACTCATACGTTACAGGTGTGATGCCTTTGATAAGAATATTGAAATGAAATAACAAAAAGCAAAAGCAAAACAAAATGCACAAACAAAGAATGAAGAGGAAAGAAGCGAGGAAAATGAAGACGAAAAGGAAATAATTCTTAAAAATTTATTAGCTTTCCATTAAATAATAGTTTACGCTAAATTTTCTAATCGTAAATATGTTCGTGTAAAAATAGTATGAAGTAGTTTATCTATATAGTACTCTGTTAAAGACGAGATCTTACTTAAAAGGAATATAAATAGCAAAGTGAATTGTTTTCATCCTTATCTTACGTAATATATGATATCTTGCGAAGTTTTCTTCTTTTTTTTTTTTCTTTTTTTTTTCGTTTAAAAAACTAAGTCTTAAACCGTAATATATATAATATATATAATATATATATATATATTATTATATATACTTAGAGCTTAATTACGTGGGGACAAATAGCAGTCATTTAATATACTCATGCTGACCCACCACTACCACCAGCACCAGATACTAACGATTTTGCGAATCCTTTTGTGACTTCAACATATGTTTCACATCCACGAAGGTCATCCTCCATAATAAGGTTAGCCGCAGATATGGATTGAAGAGAGTAATAAGTTTGCAAAGGGATATGAAATTTATCTTGGAATTTCACTTGATTGATTCAGCGGTGGGTATTAAAATTCGTCCTAAGCCGAATAAACATTTTTGCCTTCTTTCTTAAATCAATTAATAAACGCGCACTTAGTCTTCTAGCAGTTCGTCAATTTCCGGTATAGTTAGCCTTCGTTTTGCATTTCAGTGATCTGCTGTTGTTCCAACTTGATTTGCATTAAATTACTATCTCTTTGAGAAGGGAAAGCGGTAGCTACACCCGTCTCATTATTAGGTAACAGCTCATTACCATCTTGACCAGAAAATAAATCTTCGAAGCGCGGACTTTTAACGGCAGACTTTTGAAATAAACCATTAGCTATCGCTTCAAAGTCGATGCCGGGTGGAAGGTTTTCTAAAAATTTTTTATTATACGCGTACTGTATGGCATGATCTTTATTTTTAAAATACGGATATGGCGACGACGGTCCCGTACTGAAGCAAGACTGAGGTGGCTGTTTTTGACCATCACTAGCACCAGTAGCAGAACCCCGAGAGCAATTTCCAAATTGTCTCGCTTGAATGGCTTCTTTCAATTTATGATCTCTTTCCTTTTCGCGGCTACATTCCATTTCACGCTCGATTGTATAGGTGTTCGCATTATGGTGTATGGATTGATTTGGGCATGGTCCGCTCGGAGGTAAAGCATTCAAACCAGATAAATTCATTAAGCCCAATTTGCTAAGGTCTGCTAAATTTTCTGCACTTCTACGTTCGCTCATTTGTTTTGAGAGCAAATCGGGCGATTGTTCTGTCATTTCTGATCGCTGTAAATAAGCCGGAGATTTGTACAAATTCATATTCTGCGAAACAGGAGAATGCTGCTGCTGTTGAGAAATAATATGACGACGGAAATTTTCTGTCATTGAATTCAAAGGACTCGATGATTCTTGGGATGCTAAAATCGTATTTTGCACAGCGAGCTTCGCGGCATTATGCATTCCATTAGTTATAATTGTATTTGGATTGCTGAAATGAGGAGGCTGTAAAAGAATACGAAAAGTAACAACAACAAACATTAACCTTCGATACTACTACTTACTATCTATGAAGGAAGAGTTTCTAAAGTTTCTAAATAGTGGGCACTTCTGATACATGCATAAAAGCTCGTATGTGTAAATCATAACGAAATGTCCCAAAGCAAAGCAAAAGATAAGTTAAGCAATTTTGATATATAATATGTTGACAATGTGAAGGGCTTTTTAGGCTTTTAGATCATCGCAATTCAACTTTCAGCAAAATAGATTCCTAATTATTCCTAATTATTCTTAATTATTCTTAGCATCCATGTACATAATAGAAATTAATTGATAAGTATAAGGAAAATGAATAATTAAGTAAATGTAATGAAATAATAGTTCGCATTGGAACGTACCCGATATATGAACGATTTCGCGTTAATGCATAAAAATCATCGACTAACAACAACGAGCAAAATCATTTTCCTGTAGAATTTTTCTATATTCCGTATTAATATTTTTTGCGGAGATTTTTATCGTCTACCGCAAGGAACTTATTGATAACGATATTTTAAAAAGCCATCGTACTGGCCATATATTCGGAATATTCGTTCGCAGAGGTTATCAATTTTCGATTTGGATAATTTTGAAGAGATGTGCCGAGTCGACAGAAATAGCCCAATTTCTGATTATACAACATTATACAAACGAAATACTAATATTAACATACTGCCGCCACTTGGTATCGTAGAAAATTAGATCAAAATAAACGGATAAAATTGGAACCCAAATCAGAAAAACAGTACGTGAGCGGCTACGGACAAAATTTTACGATTAATGAATAAATCGATAGTGGAAAGTGAAAAATGAATAGGGGAGAGTGGATAATATATATATATATATACGTCATAGATAAAGTTTAATATTGGACACGAAACGTGACGTCTTCATATGAATGTTAATACAGGAGAGATTATAAAAATAGTTTGTATTATCACACTCGGCAACGTTTAACAACACAGCAAGCGTTATACACTTAACTTATTTTTCCATAATATAAAGCGAGCATAAATGGTTGTTTTTAATTTGAATTATTTAAA
>NW_023998415.1:8221533-8251759 GCF_014805625.2 Glossina fuscipes | reverse complement strand
AAAAAAATATTTCGCATTAAAATGTATGACGAAGAGCGGATGCCATTGAATTGACTAACAATAAAACTTGACAAAGCGCGTTTATGTGCGCAAAAGTTTTAAATTGTCAAAGTCAATATCCAAAAATAGAAAGATTTTACTTTACTCCAATACAAGATGAAATATAAATAATAGCGACTTCCTAAGTGTAAGAGAAATCAATTTAGAAGTGCGAGAATTAGAAAATATTTCATTGCGAATAATAATAAGAAAGTGTAAAATCAAACAGGCTGGATGGTACGTCTTAGTCGACTGGAATTATGATAAGGAACTTGACTCCGCGCGTATATAATGGCTACATCAAGGATGGCGCACTTTCACTATTTGCCTGTTAAGGCGCCGAACTAATAATAAAAAAAAAAAAAATAGAATTGAATAAGAATACCGTAGGATACTACTTCTGTTTTAAGGATGGGCAGCAGGAAGTCTTGTTTGAAGCGTTTCCTCCGGAAAGTTTAACATTTTCGATCATAACCTAATTCAGAACATTTTATCATTTGAACGCGACTTATGTTATTTGAAAATTCCTCGAAAATTGTGTCTCAGCGAAAAAATTGAAAAATTTTCGTGCGACGATCTATTATGGCTTTCGACCTACACTATCTAGATGAAGACTGGAGGAGGAAAAAGGATTGAAGCCCTATCCTTTGCTATTATGAAACGCCGGTACAAAAAATTTTAACCCGACCGCCATTCACTCACCGGCCAAGCCACTGTGAGATTGAAACAACTTTACGCCTTAGTCCCACTAACATATACAAAACATCGGATGTGCGTTTAGACCTGCAAAAATCTATTTCTCATTCCACTCCACATAACTTGGCAAAATCTTCAATCGGTTCGCGCAAACAAATACTTTAGCCGAAAAGTCAAGAGCAGAGCGATTCTATGGATGTTTTAATATGAGCCAAACTCAAAGAAAAGTGTGTTAGCGCAGCGTTAAAAAGTCAATTTTGAATAGAACGAAATATATTTTATCTATAATTTGATATATACAATTTTGAGGAGATGTTAATAACATCGTTAGTGTTAGTTAGTTTGTTAGTTAGTTGAACACTGAAACACAACAGTTGTGGCAAACGCGAACAGGATATTATATACAAAGTGATCGCTGACAATGAAAGTGTGCACGATAGTGCACACCGCCGATCAAAAGTTTAGTTTTGAGTCTTTCGATGATGAAAGAATATCGTAGATACGTTACAGATTGATGTATGTAATCGTACAAGTTTCGGAAAATTATTTCCATCCGAAACGTGATGAAATCCCTGAAAATTAGCAAATTCATTTAAGGAACGAAACCCGGAAGGAAGTGTGCTCTAAGTATTTGGTGAGATTGCGTCGATTAGCCGCCGCACGTCAAAAGAATTTGAATTCTATAAATGAATTGTGAAATTAGTACACTAATGAACGTCAAGTACCGCAGACGCCTAAAACACAGAACTTTTCCTATTTAACTCGAGGGCGAATGTTGTTTAAAATCAACACTTGCTGGCGGTGACTAGACTTCTATCTAATTCCGATGAGTTTCAAATCGTGATTTTGTCACGGAAGGAAAAAGATGTTCAGGCATCTCAAGAAGGATTGTGGATGACATGTTCCAAATGTTTAGAAGTTATTGTATTAGCCCACAAGCGTAACAGCTAATTACCATGGGGATTGAGCTTGAACGACACTAAAAAACGATTGTTCACCTATGAATTGATCTCTTAAAAATAAAAAAGGAAAAGTCTTTTGTATCGCGCCATAAAGAATGATGTAATGTGGATACGCTACGGCAAGCGCACATCCAAAAAATCACGATACTGGCAGACGAAAGAAAGAAAGAAAGAATTCAGTATAGATCCATTCTACAAGGACGGGTGTAAAATAGTTGTACATTCAACTACTTGTGAAATTTTTCATATATCGCTATGTACTGAAACGAATATCTTTAATAAGTTTGTGCAAACTTTGAGTTCTGATTAAATTTCTGGTGATGCTAGTACGCCTTGTAAGATAAAGAAAATTGTAATAGTTACAATACCTCAACGTTTATTGTAGCACACATTCGGGCATTTTACACTGGCAACACATCGCTAAATACCTACCCGGGGCCTGACATATAAATGCCGTTTCGAATAAACAATGTATATTATTTTTAGAAAATGTTTCAGCCTTCAGCCTTCGGACGATACGCCTCAAAATTTCATATCATTTCAATTATTTATCTATGTGTTTCAATGATTTTGGTGACGTTGTTTTCAAAAGAATGGACAAATTTCGAGTTCTCCATGTTAATTAAACGTTGCTTTTTAAAGGGGAAAAATAAAATTCAAAGCCAACAATATAGCTTGGAAAGTGTTATGGCTTTCTGCATCACAAACAACGACTTATCGGTGGTTTGTTAAATGAAAACCAGTCTCCAAGGATGCTGAACGCAGAGAAGGTGTGAAAAATTTGAATGAAAAGAAAACAAATTCTCCTGAAAACTGTTCTTGACAGTTGGGGAGAAGGAAACTGACAGTTTCAATATATCGAAAAGCAGCATATTCACGATGTTGTGTGAAAATTGAAATCTGAGAAAATTTGAATGAGTACCGCATTTAGTCATAGTATAATAAATGCACCGTGCCACAATCGCAAAATTGCAAAAGTCGTATTATGTTGCCACACCCAACGTATTCTTCAGATCCTCAGCCCCTGCATTTACTATCTGTTTGCATATCTCAAAATAATGCTTCACTGAAAAAGATGACGCCGCTGCGGAAACAGATGCCTGTTTCGAAGGTCTGGACAAATCGTCCTATCCGAAAGCCATAAAATACTACGGAAGCGTAGGACTAATTGTAAGAGTCATGAAACAGACTATGCTGAGCCTAAAATCTTCTAAAAATATGTATTTTTCTTACTTATTTTCGGGAGAATTCGCTACAGACTATTAACAATATTTAATTGTGTATCGTCCCTTGGTTTATAATTGCCCTCTTTGCCGTCTTGCCGCTTTCCATCTAAACTTTCGTGGCCGTACAAGTTTCAGAAATAAACAATAAACAGACGGAAATATTGTGTTTTTCAACAAAGAGCATAATGATGTTACAGATCAAATAGAGTTGCACCATATCGCTGGTGTTTATACCTCACACCACTTGTTGTACAGGGTATGCTAAGTTTGTGCGAATCCACATAACACCCAGGAGGGCTTAAGATATGCCCACTTTTCATTATACCAAACGTCTGCCCGTCCGCCTGGCCGTCTGATGCTTGTCCATGTCATTTGCGTTCCACCTACTGGCCGAAATTTGATAGGACAAACGCTATTTGGAAATGCTAAATGGAATCGGTCCACCTTTTTGACCACTCTCTATATAATGCCTTATTTTGAAAACTCTTCACATGTCGTTATATGACAAAGATCGCTGGGTAATTGCTCTTTAAAAAAAGTTGTAATTTTTTATTGTTCCTCGCCTTGTTAAATGTGAATTATTTTCCAACATGGATCGCAAAATATCATTATCGATCACTTTCTTGTAGGCTCAGATCCCCCGAACGAAATTCGTTAAACCGTCTTTGACAAGCGCCAATATTTACAATATCTTTTCCAAATATCGCGCATAAATTTTTGCATGCAACCGACGCGTTGCTTCGATTTTGCAATTCATACAAAATGCAGTGTCATAAATGCACTTTATCTACTGACGCTGATGTTTTTCACTTTAAATATCACAAGTAAAATATGAACGGTAAAAAAAGACTCGTTTTATATTATACAGCAGCTAAAAAAACAAAAAAAAAAAAAAAAACCGAATGTTCCACTATTCAGATGTTTTTTTTATTTACAAGAAAAATTACCTGTCTATTTAAAATACGACAGAACCTACCCTCCAACCTAATATAACGAACTATTTTTCATTTCTTTTATAGGTCACTATACAGTCAATGAGTGAAAAACCTAATTTAAAATTAAATGCTTGTGTACCTATATATGAATTTCAAAAAGGTAATATGATCTCGATTATTTATACAAAAAAAAAATAAAAATAAAAATAAATAAATATATCTAATAAAGGGGAGCGTTATAATAAATTTTTGCAACTTACCACATTTGGTTGGCCGTTTACATAAGAGAGACCGCCTAATTCATCCTTAATTTCGCGGTAATCTCTGAAAACAACTGCTTTAATAACAGAACGTATTAAGTCATCAGGCCACATGCCAAGTAGAATACGTTGAGGACGCCCTCTAGCCTTTGGACGTGGATCGGAGCCACCGTCTAAGGAGGGGCCCAGCATATTATGGACCCGATTTGCGTATAAAACAAATGTCGGATAGGGAATATCATATTTTCGGGCGGCCTGTGATAACGATAAACCTTCCTTTAGCACGCTAAATATAGCCTCGGCCATGGCCTCGGGCCGCCATGATTTTAATGGGCCTCGCTCACGAAATCTTAATTGTTGGACCAGATTTTGTTGATTCGTATTCCAACACTTCTGCCACATGGACTGCAATTGGTATTGGTAGCTGTCTGTGTAAATGAAAAATTAAATAAACTCATATTTAGCGCATAATGAAATTGATGAATAAATATATTTAAAAATTTTCTATCTAACGATGCTTATATAAAATATACAAAACATATAGTACAGTAGAAATAATATAATTATCAACTAACCTGTGACAGATGTACTTGATGTGCCGGCCGTCCAAGGATGACCGCTTTCAATCATTTTTGCCTTTAAAAGAACAGATAATAAAAAAAAAAAAGAAAAGAAAATTGAAATTAAAGAACAAGCATTATATAAGTAATGCAAAAATTGCATTCGATCTCGTCTATCCATTGTATGGATGTGCATGTTATTTGGAAGTTTAAATTGGTTAATTAATTAATCGATCTATTTTCAGTCTTAAGTCCTTAAAAGAAATTTTAAATCGATGAGAAATATTGCATTTGAGTGAAATGTTAGCCGATTTTAAGGCTTAACCTTAAAATGCAATCTGTTCATCTCCAAATTTTCTTCTAATTTTTCTTCACTTTTGCACTTTGTTTACTTGCAGATGTTATTTTTAAAATTCATTCAAATAAGCTCAACTTTTCAAGATAAATAAAAGAAAATCATCAATGCGAGCATATAACACCGGTTTTACCGCCATCTTAAAACAGCGAAACGATTTTATAGCAGGAACACACTCACAAGACAAGGGCTCATCAGGCGTAGGCACACGCAAATGAACGTTAGAATTTTAAGGGCAGGCCCACTTCAGAGAATATAAAATCATTTTGAATGTAATACATTTATATGTGGCGCTGTTTCTTCCTCTCGTTTCCTTGCATTTCTTTTCTTTCTTTGCACTTTTATAGCAACTTCTGTTTTGCTGATCCGCAGACACGAAGCTATAAAAATGCTTCCGACATTTTCATTTATTTTTATTTCTACATCAATTATTCATCATACACTTTATGGCCCTGTCCTTATCCTACATACACATATATATATATATATATATATATATATATATATATATATATGTATATATATATATATATATATATATATATATGCGAGAATATGCATTTACATTATAATATAATAATACATATATATATATATATATATATATATATATGCATAAACACTGCATTGTAATGGTATGGATCTGTGTAGATGGTGGACACTAAGCTTTGTGTCCATTTCATGTGAACTTTATTTGTCTCCTTTGTTTACCTCTCCTAAAAAATAGTCGTACTTGAAAGGTTACTACTAAGTTGCAATATTTTCGCGCTCTTGCATGTTTACATATACATACACATGATTATACCTGTGTATGAGTTTGCATATAATTATACCCTGCACCCTACAATAACAAATAGTATGCACGTTTTTAATAAAATTAGTCGGTTTGAGACCGAATACGGCTATTAATTCTGATTTTTTTCTCTTCCTTTTTTTTTTTTTTTTTTTTTTTTTTTTTTTTTTTTTATTAAATTAAATGATTTTAAAAGTAACTCTTACTAGTCAGCGCTAACTATATTTTAAGCGAAATTTCTGAAAACTTCATATAACCACTCCCCATTTGTACATAGCAGTTGATTTATAAATAATTTCGCTTTTTTCTTATTTAGCACATCACCTTGAAAAACAAGCTTAAGAAGAAGCTTTTATGTTTTGCTGGAATTACTTTTGCTTTCCGTTAAGCAAAATTTAACGTGAAGAAGGCCTTTACTAGCTACACTAGAACATCTCACATTGTAAGAGGATATGCAATGGTTAAGTTTAACCATAATTCTAGTTCTCATTTTATGCATATATACATATATATTTATTTATATATATATATATATCCATATATATCACATATTATGTATATGTAAATTTAAAACTGCTTGATAATGCAGCAAGAGGTCAACCTTTTTTATATATTTCCCGTTTAAGTATAAACATTAATAAAACATATTTTATTCGCCTGTCGATCCGAATTGATTTGAATGCGATTAAAACTTAATCGATCCAAAAAGCTAATAATAATTATTTGCAATGTACACAATTTATTCGTAGAATGAAAGAAATCCATGTGCATGAGACTATAGATTCGTAACCATCCTTTGCCCCTTAGACAGGCAAAAGAAAAAAAATAAAAGAAACATTTTTAAGAAAAAGAGAAATAATATTTATATAGAGAGTAAGTGTGTACATACATATCTATAATTATAGTGCAAACACCCAGAAGGAGAAAGAATAATGAAACAAAAAAATCAAACATGTTCAGATTAATACGAATTGTAGATGCTCTACTTCTCCCACAAAAAACAGTTACGAGTTACGCTTTAATATTCAATATACAGATGGCTTTTAGTCCGCAGTAAATCTTTTTTTGGGTAATCAAATTTTTTTGTTACCTAAAATGATCTCGCAAATATTTCAAAATAATATAAAAAAAAATTTAATGGTTGGGGCGTGGCAACATCTTAAATGCTTCAAAAATTCTATTTTCCAAGCATAGTAGCGTAGCAGTCAATGAATGCATATATTCTTTCAACGGCACGCAGCATAACTCCAACTATTTGAATCCTTTCCAGGCGAATTGAAACAAAATTCCCTTTTCCGAGCGATGTACGAATAGATGATGATAAACTAATCCCTCGATTGGCAATTATTCTCAATGATTTTGATTAAACTTTTATAGGAAATAGTCGTTTGTAGCGCCTAGAAATACTTAGGCAGAAAGAGAAAGAGAGAGAGAGAGAGAGAGAGAGAGAAATTAAAAATGTTGAGTTCATCTGCTAATCTAAGCCTTTAAGTTTGCATTGGCTTAACAATTAAGATGAAAAATTACAATTCGACTCAGTAAATTCTCAAAAATCAAAATTGCATAGACCTGTTAAAAAATCAAAATATAATAATACGTTGGCACACAAATTATACAATATACGGCAAAATAAAACAACGTTGAGAAGAAAACCGAAATTTCCGATATATTTCATCAATAAGTTTCACAACTTTTACGATGCAATATCTTTTTAATAATTGAAGTTTAAACGATTTTATATTGAGTTTAATGAATAAAATATTTATTTCATACGGAAAAAAAAAAAAAAAAATTATAATAATAATAATAATTATACGTAATATGAAGAATTAGGAAGAGTGGCCCCTAAGCAAGTATACTTGCATTTATTTAAGGAACGTGATAAGGCAATAACAAGTAATTTATAATTCATATATTATTTATTTTTAATAGAAGCGAAAGTCATCTATACACACATATATATATATATATATATATTCATGTCTTATATAAAGACACAAACTTATATAATTATGAATATAACATTAACTTTAAAGAAAAGTTTAATAAATTATTCATAAATATATTGCACATTTGCACATATGCACATATAGGCGTCGTATTCATGAAAAAATCAATATATGAGTATTTTGTAGAAAATTCCACTAGAGGAAATGGTTAATTAAATAAATTATACGAGTGGAAGTATGATGTGTGCTTTGTACTTATAGATATATACAGATATATATATATATATATATATATATATATATATAGACATATAGACATTTCTATATGTATTTAAATTCTACTTATAATCAAAATATATATATATATATATATATATAAATAAAGTGTACTGTACGCTGTAGATTGCTACGCATATACCTATATATAAATTGAGAAGAATGGGACAGTGTAAGTATTTTTATATTTCCGCTTATATATGTAACTAAAACTGTAGGGTTTATATAACTTCGTCGAGGTTTTCTTTTCTGTATACCCGGTAACAGTACGGCTCACAGTGAGAAAATCTAAATGAAAAACAAAAAAAAAAACATAATAATAAAAAAAAAAACTACTCCAAAACACGACTGCTCAAAAGTGAATCTTAGGTACCCATCGCCATGCATAAAATGCTCTTTTTAGTGAATTGAGAGCCTATCAATAAATGTGGATAGGTGGAACAATGTACGTGACTGTTGTGAATATAACGAGCAACTATAAATAGAGGAAGCTGTTAAATTTACTTCTTCATCGTGAATGTTTCTGTTAACCACTTACACCTTTACGCAATACTTTCGGGTAATTGAGAGCCTATTACATAATTGTAAACACCTGCATTTAAAATTTATACTTAAGTATATTTCCTTGAAAATTTACTACATTTTTCTGATTAATATCCCCCTTTATTTACATCATTTCGGGACTGATTTGTTGTAAGTCATGAAATTTTTGACATGCATCGTTGCATCGTTGGCGCTATCTAGAAATCATATGGCCGACAACAATGCCACAAATGCGTCCGACCGGGGACTTTTTAAATGAAGAAGTTAACTTTCAGCCAAAACCTAAAACCTACAAATATTTTCAACATTTGGAAACAAATGCAGATCAGAGGAGGATAAGATGTGGTGCACTTAATGAATGCCTGTCTTAATGAAAAGTTATTCTTTTCTTTACTAAGACAGATATCTTTTCCCAAAGCTCCCCACCAATAGATCTAAAGAGTGGCAGTTTCTGTTATCGTTTAACCGGCTCCGAAATAATCAATTAATAAAACTAATTTCCCATTGTGAGAAAATTAATCTTATAATCCTCCATGAACGGGTTAGCTTCCAGCAGAAAAATCCGGTAGCTTTGGAGTCGAATCGCCGCTCTGTCTACTCTGCTCTTTCTCGTCGTCTTAGTCCCTGCAAAAACAATATAAACAATTTTGAGCATTTAATGAATGACAGGCACATGTTGCCATAGCAAAGCCCTTATATTAGACGTCTGTATTTGCGTAGTTATTCAGTATCAGCGTGTGCCTGAAGTTTTACACTGAATGAATGACAGAAAGTTGCCGACAGAAATAGTCGCGCGTTCTATATCTTCAAATAGCTAGAATAAGTCAATTAATTAAATATCGCTATCCTAACAAAATGCTTCCGCTAAGTGATCGGTCTGTTTGTGTCACTTATTTGAAACTCAATATATTAAACGCAGTCACCTTCCGTACCACCATCACCATCAGAATACATTTAATATGTTCTATAGAGGTACAGTTAAAGCCTGGGTACTAGGGTCAGACTGACACAAGCAGATTTCAAAGCATGTTACAATTTACATTTAATAGAAACAATCTTTCACATATATAGGGCCCTTCAACGAAGGATATCAGTTTAGATCTAGAACACAATAATATTATTGCTTCACAAGTTGTCTGGCAAATGGTGCTTTTCTTCCGAAAATAATTATCGTCTGCAACCATGGTATCAATCAACAGGCCAAAGCAAGGCAAGGCAAGGCTGACCATTCAATAATCTACACCACAATTATTTACTCGTTTTGCTAATAATACATCAACTATTACACATTATTTTCATGGAAAGACATATCTTTCATAAAAGTCCGCATCTTGGAGGAGGCTTAAAACATCTTATGACTTGATCAAAGCTTGGAAAACTTAATTTACTTCCCAAGAATTTCGTTATTTTTCAGTTTCCTTCATAGAAGACTAAAAATTATATTTTTTCGCCATATAGGGGCTCATGGTAACCCATATATATGTTAGGATCGAAAAAATACACCCTTGTTATCGAACTTCCGCACAGTTAACTTTATTAATGAATTGTTACTATTGACCAATTTTCATCCTAAATTCTTACAAATTAAACTTTTTTTATTAAAGAGCTTACTATTCATGAGAAATCTAGTATGGAATGGGGACTAAGAAATAGACCTATGTGCTTTAAATTTAATCCCTTTAACTTGTGTGTCAAATTACTGTCGTCAACAAATTTTTGCTATAAAACATTAACAATTAACGCCTGTTCGAATATAAGGGCTTACAAATCCAAGGAATCTCTCTCTATATGCGATTGTATCAAAAAAAAAAAAAAAAAAAAAAAAAAAGGACTTACATGGTCAAAATTCAGTAAAGATAATTTCTTTATTAATTTACACTTATGAATCAATTTTCACCATGAACTATGGAAAATTGTAGCTTTTCACGATATAATGAGTAAGGTTTTATACGAGAGAGTTCAAAACATTGCCGCAGCCGAATTGAATGTTTGTATCAATTTCGTACATCGAAATACTATTACACTGCGAAATTTGTCGTAAAATTCTGAAAATTGCAATTTTTTTCCAATCATTTTCAATGAGGTTCAGCTTTGGCCAAAAAATGTTATTGTATCAAATTTCATCAAAATATCTTAAAAATTGCAACCTGCAACGCAAGATAACATGGACAGACACCAGATGAATAAAGAAGCTTAAATCAGTTCAGCAAGCTATTCTGTATTGATTGGTGTAATAAAACTTGAGTCTGTCTCAAATGTTTTTGAGTGTTGTAAACATTCGCACAAACTTGATATACTTTGTGCCACAAATTGCATATAACATATAAAACATATAACCTTCAATCGATATGCACAAAAATATTGAAAGGAACTTGAACGTAAGGAAGGATGTTTTCTTTAAATCAGGTGCGATTACTTAAATTCAAATTTCTGAGACTTAAGTTTTTGCTATACCGTAATTGTAAATAATCTCGCTATTTCATGGATTTGTTTTCTTCTTCGCTAAATTACGATTAGAAAACTAATTTACTATTTTGAGAACGCAGTTGTTGTCACATACTCCCAGCTACATAATCTATTTTGCGTTTCTAAGGCCAAAGGAGTTATTAATTTATAATACAATAGTACATACCATAAACAAATATGTTCGGTGATTTAGCGCAAAAGTGTTCTGCTCAATATACTCTAACTAAATTATTTATATTGAACATAGAGCAACTCGGAAGATACATCATCCTGCTATACGGAGAAGCATTCATTAGTACATATGCTTTTATTTACTATGCACATTAACATATATATATATATATATATATATATATATTTGAATATATCCATAGGTACATATATATAGGTAGATACATATATATATATATATATACATATATATATGCATATCTATATATATATATCGATTCATACGTACAAGACATCTTGCCTATTAACTGTCAAGATAATTACAATAAAGTTTAAGCATTAGATTTAATAGGAAGCAAACCCTACGAGCGTATGCAGACGTCATTACTTAATTGATATATATAACAACACATCAGGGAATTATAGTCGTGGTTCAAATAAAAAAAAAAAAATAAAAACCAAATGGAACAGTGATTCCGTCCTCTATTCGATATACATAGCCGAGAAGCCACGGGAGCCACGCGCGATAACGAATAAGGAACAATCATTGACAATCGATGACTTTCCAAATTTCTCAAGAATTGATTAAATAGCGATATTATTGTTGTTCGCAAACCCGTAGTAAGCACGTATCTTACAAGCATGTATCGTATGCAAAATAAAATACTTTGAACTACTTTGATCAGTGGGTTACCAAGTTTTTTTTTTTTTTTGAATGAAAACGTTTGCGAGGCGCACAACATAGTGCCATTCGTCATTTATAAGTTATCGGGACTCTAGCGCATTGAAATGAAGAATTTAGAATTCGTGTAATTGTCGTGGTTGCCAGAGTCCTGCTTGCAGTCTAAAAATAAAAACAATTCTGCCTAAAGAAAGTATAATGGAGATGGAATCCACCTTCATTTACGGTTAACCAATAAATTGAATTAATTCTGATCACTACTTTTAGCGTATTTTTGGGAACAAAAAAGCAATGGCAGCACAAGACTGTGTAATTGTATATATACGAATACAAATGCTAGACAAAGTGCATCTGTTTAGCGATGAAAGCGGGGGCATTAACGCATTTGCGCCTCGCATAGACAAACCGACTCTAACGGGAGAACAAAATTTGAACATACGGATATAGTGAACTTAAAGCTCATTAGATAAAAATCTGGTATCAATTAGTAATGTTTATGGGTTTGATAACAATCTCAGAAAGTAAATTCTTTGCAATTTTTTTGATAAAATGATAAACGTCTGAGACCAACATCGCTAGCGATAGGACACCATTTTTATGAACAAATCCCGCCCTTTACATACAAATACCTTCTTACAAGTTCTACACTGATCTGTTAGCTGATTTAAAAAAATGATAAAACTTGAAAATTTCAATGAAAGTGTTCCGATATTTATTTTTCAAGTAAAAAACAACAAGAAGCGATACTTTCTCATATGCAGGGACAAAAGAATGCGCTCCTCTAGATGAAAATGGTCGTTAAGGACGATCCCTCGGTCCTCCTCCAACCTCCAAGAACAATTCCTGCAACTACTCCAAGATCTATTAATTATCTCTATGGTATTTGGTATTCGAAAACCGCCGACAATTAACGGTACTTGGCCTAATTTACAACTCGAACATGCCTCACTCAACTCAGTAAATGCAATCTTGAGCAATATATTAAGTATGAAGAACCGTAATAAGCCAAAAGGTATCACCCCAAAAATTCCAAAACGGAGTGATGATAATTGAGCAGCACGTTTTACGTTAACCGAAATCATATAGCAAATGTCGTCTTGAAACTTTATATCAACAGTTCTAGTGGCCATCCAAATTTCCGCAAGAGATTGCTTTTACTTTCTCGATCCTCAACTAATATTAAGCTTTGAACTAATTACAAATTTCATTAAATTTTATTTACAAGAATTATTATACGAGTTGAATTTGAAGAAGGTTTACGAGCTTGCACTGAAATAATTTTAGGCATATTAGTAAATCTTAGCCGATTTCAGTTAAGTTTTTAAAATCATAAATCTTTCAAATTTTATTACCGAATGATATTTTGGGGATAAAAATGAAAAAAATAGCGTAATCAAAATCATATAACATTAATACCTAAGCAAAATGGAGGATTAATAACTAATAAGCGAGTAAAAAGGCTATAGTGAGCCATGGCCCACCATGAAATAACCTACACCGCCTTACAGATATTCATGTAACGTCTTTTCAAAATAAGGAGTTACAAGGGAAGTAGTCAAAAAAGTGGTCCGAACCGTTTTCAATAGTGCTCGTGCTTGAGCCAAAACATGTCCTCGGGGTTGAACAGAAAAGTCCACGAACCAACTTTAGATGGATAGAGAGACATGAGGACAGACGAACAGACAAGTTCGATTCAGAAAATGATTCCGAATCGCTAACAAAGGACGAACGCTATCAAAAATAGTTCGAATGGATCATATTTTCGGCCATTTCTCGCATAACGCCTTATTTCGGAACATCATTATATGAATAACTGCAATAAATGAAGCGATGTAGGGTATTTAATAGTGGGCCGTAGTCAACTTAAATATCTTTGCATGTTTTTATATGAGGCTACTTATTTTGGAAATGACCCTGCAATGAAAACGATGATATTTACAAGCGTGAGCATGGGTCGATCAAAACTTATTTAAAACTTAAATAATAAAATGAAAATTTCATAATAATTGGTAAATAACATAAATAATGTGAATATAAAGGGAAACAAAAAGAAGAAGAAAACTTGTATTGAAGATATTTGATTTCTTTTTGGTAAAGTTGACCTATTTTTCATAGATACACCGTAGATTCACTCCATCCCCAAAAAAGTGCGATAGCGTTTTACAGCCAAATTATTTTTTATTACCATGTAAAGAAATCGTGCCGCAATAAATGAATTATTAAGGACATTGAAGAAATGGACTTATACCAACTTCAGTATAATGGCTCATATATATATATATATTTGTTTGTATATATATATATATATATATGTATATTTGTTGTAAAAAAAAGTTGTATCGAAATACGTCTAAGGCGGATTTCAATCCACTTAAGATCCAACAAAAAAAAAAAAAAGAAGAAAAACAAAAACAATGTATATAAATATATGTTTGGAAGTCTGTTTAAAAGAGTAAAACTAGAGCTAGTTCGAGAAGTATATTGAGCCCGCACCTTAAACTTCTAAAATCTTCGCGCAGGTATATATATGTATGTGGGTTAATTGGCATTAAAAGAATTGACGTCTGAAATCCATTCATTAGACACACTTCTTCGCACACCGACGCACTACATCGCGACAGCGACACAAATTAAAACTCAAGTTAAATAGACACATTTTAAATTTTCTATATAAGTTAACAGTTTACTAAACAAAGGAAAGAAACCCTAAACTAGGTATACACAAATATATATATATATATATATATTTATAAGTAAAACTATATATATATATGTGTGCGGATGTGTGTGGGAGAACGGCTAACAAACATGCACAAGTGTAAATATTGTATGCATAGTATAGAGAAAACGCTGCATTATATGCAATGCAGAATAACCCTCAAAATAATATTTAATATTTAGAGAGGAATAAATATTAAATGAGTATGTTACTTAGAAAATTGCAGAGATATACAAACAGTAGTACAGTAGTACATTGCCGTTTAATATATGAGGAGGATTGAAGCAATTGTACTCTACTTTTAACGACAGCCCATCATTTATATGCCATATATATATATATATACATATATATATATATATTTAGAAAAAGTATTTGTTGGACTATCTGTAAGAGAATATGCATGCATATACATATGCACGTGAATGCGGACGTGCACATGCACATTTTTATACACACAGAAAGCTAACCAGTACGCAATACAAATATGTCAACCTTTACTTTAAAAACGCAACCTGAATTCTTTATTTTTATTTTACTTAATAGCAACCCCCGACCACCCTCCGTATCCAGGTATGCAAGGTAAACATATACACACGCATATATAAACACACATATATATATATATATATATACACACACAAACACATTCATTCATTCATTCATTCATGTGAATGTACACAATTGGAGAGAGAGAGAAACTTTTCTCTTTATACATACGCACATGGCTACTCACATATTACTATAAAATATGCAGCCTTTGTGTAATTCTTATTTAATATGCTATTAATATTTTTATGGGCTTGTACACGAAAAAGCAACGTAGATCTGTGCGACGATGATGTTATGAAAAGCGGCCACTTCTACATAAACACGCAGCGAGAAAGAGAGAGAAACGTTTAACAAACATTTGTTATCTTTAATTTCTACGTTGTTTCAAGCGGTACAAAGAGCCATCCATCTATCCAAACAGGTATGCAGAAGACATTATTACGCAAATATTTATGTCGAACAGTTTGTCCAATAAGGGAAATAATTCAAACCAACCTTAAAAATCCACACTACTTACACACAAACGCATATTAAAAAAATACATTCTATGCCTGTAAAGTTAAGTATATTAAATAACCTATATATATACTATGTTTTATTGCAATAATTTTATTGCACAAGTCACTCAACAACAAAATACAATAGCAATAATAAGAAAGCTTACAATATAATATATATATATATATATATATATATATATAGGAATTACATATAGTGAACTATTGTGTTTACTTTACACGTATTAATATCTATAAGTTTAAATGCACACTTTTCGGAAACCTTCCGATTTATGTGTTTCTTTTATATATATAAACGCAGGCTTATCATTAAATATCGACATTGCCGCTGCCACTAAGAGAATTTAAGTCAATCGTCAAATACTTTCACAATTAATGCGGCTAACAAACAGTTGCAAAGGAAACAACAACAACAACAACAACAACATCGCATTATCATTATGACTTGACGAAAATACAAAAAGTAATCGTCCAGAAAGAGAGAGAGAGAGAGAGAGAGAGAAAGAAAGAGAGATGGAAAGATAAAGAAATTGAACGCTATTCACATACATACACAAACACAATTATACTCCCATAATATAACAATAAAATAATAAAAATAGCGTAATTAAAAGTATTCTAAAAAATATAATAATGATAATAATAAATAGAAAACAATATTTACACGAATATTTACCACAAAGACTATAATTACAAATCTAAGTAAACACAGGTAGGTATATTCGTATAAACGAGTATATATAATATTATGTATATAGTATAGAAGTATATTATTTTTGAAACTTCAAAATGTGTTCATGATTATTACGTAGTCGAATGACATTCGTACCCGTTATATACATATAAACTGATGAAATTAGATTGTTTTCTTTGATAGAATAGAAGGGATGAAATTTAAATTTGAAGAGTAATTTAGGAAAACCAGGCGAAAAGGATCGACTTGGCGTAAATTGGAATGAATGTATATGTATCTATCAATTAGATTCATCAACACTCCCTTCATCTTCAATTCGTTATACGGCACAGTAAAGTGCAGGCAGTCTAATTATTAATTACACCACTGTGTGAAACAGACAGAATATATCAAGTTCATGCGGACGTCCATAGCATCGAGAAGGGCTTAACCATCTCGTCTCTTATTAGACCGATCGTTTCGGAATCATTTTATCAATCGATCTAAGCTCATCTGTCCGTCTGTCCATTTGATATCTGACCATGTATCTTTGGATTCAACTGTTAGTAGAATGACGTGCTTTGATCCAAGGAAATCATTGAAATTTTCAACATTTTTTAACAAACTTTGTTTCGACTACTTCGGCATTCTATATGGATGCGAAAAATTTGGTGCAATTTTTTTAACCCCGTCTCATATAATCGATCGTTCCTACGAAAATTGAAAATTGATTCATACTACGTAGATCTATTTTTTAGATAGCACCACATATAAGGGCTCTCATGTTCATATGTAAACCTTTATATGCCAAAAAAAGCCTAATTGTGACTGTTTTGTGATGAAAGTTGGTTCACGGCATTAATTTGACATAAGAATTAAGTGGATCAAATTTGAACCAGAACTTGGATCCCACTCCATATAAGATTTCTCATGAATAGTAAACCTTTCAGCAAAAAGGTTTCATTTTTAATAATTCATGACGAAAATCTGTCCATACCAGCAGTTTAGTTAAAAAAATGAACGCTAAAGAATTTGCATCACATTGATCTATTTTTTAGACCTAACTTATGTAAGGATTGGTGTGAAAAGCAAGCCCTTATATGGAGAGAAAGTCGAATTTGTAGTTTTTTTATGATGCAAATTGAAAATTAATAAAATGATTGGGAAGTAAACTAAGTTTACTAAAATTTGGCTCACGCGATGTGATATTTCGGGCATCCTCCGGCATGCGGGTACGCCTTTGTATGAAAATAATGCATAATTTTTGGTGTATTATTGCCAAAACAAGTGAATAACTGGGCTCGACGAAGTGGCGTAGACTATCTAACGATGTCGATGTTGCCCGACTTTAATATTCTTACTTGTTTTTTTTATACCCATCACCGAAAGTAAATCTCAGAGACCCTATAAAGTATACGTATTTTTAGTCAACACGAAATTCTAAATCGATTAAGCCATGTCTGTCCGTCCGTCTGTATGTGTATATTTGGCGTCTGATGTTGACACTCTCCTGGTCGCAAATATAAAGATATCGACTTCAAATTTGATAGGAGCATTGGATATTTTTGCACGTAAGTCGTTATTGAAAACGGTCGAAATTGGTCAGAGCACACGCCCGCAGCAAACTGTAAAGTAAACGCAATTCTGTTCCTTTACGCAAAAATTGATGATTTTTTCCTCATTACTTGGAAATTCTAAAAGAGAGAAGACTGAAAATTTCTACCATTATTCGAGGGAAGACTCTACTCTATTTATATGCAAGAATGGAAGAAATTGGCCATGCACACACAAAGTTAATAAGCGAGTAAACTTTCTCTTTGCCACCCTTTGAGGTTTCATGCGTATTAATCATAAGGTAAACAAGACAGAATGTGTAAAATTATTTTGTACATTGCTTAAATGAAGACATATTATCTGTCTAAAAACGCGTTAATTCTAAAATTAATACCGTGGAACGCACGGCGTGGTGGATTAATTTTTTCATCACAGAACCGTCGATATGGGTATCATATAAAAGGACTTGAGGAGTGGAATGCAAAAAGCTAATTATATTAATTCTACATTAATTATAGGGGACGACGTCACAAGGTGATGGATTGAAAATTTAAAATATCTTGTAGAGAAGTAAGAAATGGAAGAGAGATAAATTTTATCCCATTTACCTTTTTTTTAATAACCATACCCATAACCAAAAAACATGGGGCGCTAAATATTTTAATGGTGGCACGCGAGAGTCGGCCTGGCCGAATATTTCTCTTTCTTACTCGTTAAAGTTTTAAATGTAAAATCTACATTCAAGACGATCAAGCATGAAAGAAAATTAGAAAAACTTCATTGCAGCTAAATAGTGTCTGAAAAACGAAAAAGATTTCTTAACACATCTTTCCCACTAAGAAACAATCATTTAAAAGGTTATGAGACTTGTAATCTATTAGGACTTAAATGATTTCTTAAATACTGATGAATTGCGGTAAATGAGATTTAAAACGGGACAAGGAATTTTGAATGGTCCTTATAGAAATTTCAGTGCACTGGATAACTTGACTGGAATTGGGAGTAGTAAAAACATTTAATTAAAAATCTACCAATGACGTAGTGATTGCAGATTAGAGGTAAAAGGAGAATCTCTTTAAAATTTCAACTTGAGACTTTATACGCGCCTTTGTCGAAACCAAGTCTTTCGAATTCATCATAGAGCAGTCAACTCCATTCAACTTCATCCAATGGGGTTGAAATTTTAATTGCATGTCCGAGGTGACCATCGTAGGTTTGTGGCCCATTAAAATTTAAAAAAACAAAAATTGAATTAATTTAAAAAAACTTAAGAACAATTTGTTTTTTTACTTGAAGATTTGCGCTTTTACGTGTAATATAAGATCGCTATGCGTTTAGAGAAATTATTAGGAATATAAGTAAGTTTCCGCTTTCCGTTTTGTTGAAATTGTCAAATGTAAAAACTAGTAGCATAAGTTTGGTCACCTGTTACCAACATCATGTTGAAGTATTAGTGACTCGGTGCCAGCATCACATAAGTTCTTTCATGCGAAATTGGCAAGTCTTGTGCCGAACAGGCGTCATTTGTGGGAATCCCCGATTTAATGCTTTAATTTTATATCTTAACTTTAGTAAACGTAAGAACATAATATTACTATTATGCCTACAAAAAAAAAAAAAAACAAATGCTTGACAGCATAGAAATATTGGACGGTTTTTTGAAAATATATGAAAGCATAACAATGTTTTTTTTTTTTTCGTTTTCGCATAATTAAAAAATTCCTTCTTGCTTTTATACTTATTTAAATAACTATTTGCGAACGCAGTAACAGTTTTCAGCTTTTTGAAACCAACTATTTGACGAATCGATTTGGAATAAATGGTTTGCTCATATGAACGGCATATATTTTTTCTGTTAATAACATTATTATTTTTTTACTAAGGTAAGCTAATTTAAGCCAAGTTAGTGAATGACTTCGTATTCTTAGTTGACGATTGTATATCAAGTTTGAACTTAGGCGTAGCGCGCACCTGGCTGCCAGTATTGAGCTTAAATTTAATACAAATATAATCTTTTCCAGAACAATCCATGCCGAACAAATTGACATAACGAAATGAGAAAGTTCTTAATAATTCTTATATATATACGACGGTACTTATTGAAGAATCGCTTTGATGTTTCCGACTTGTTTCATTAACTGCATGACGTTTTTGGGTCCATAAGAAAGTCTTAAAAGTTTATGGAATCATTGTCAACAATTTTGTTTTTTTTTTTTTTTCTTTTTTAAGAAGACGTTTTACCGAGAAAATAATGCTGCGAATTATTGTTCCATCCATTTTATTGGCCTTGTGATCTATATTTTCGATTTCAATATCGTGATAAGGGTGCAGCTCACAAATAAAATCGTTGGCTATGATTTCCACAAGTAATTGAACTTTTATAAATGGCCAGACGTCATTTAACAGTTTCTTAGGATTTACGGTAAGCAATAATAAGAGGTCTGAGAGGTCTAGAGAACATAAGAAAACAAGTCCGCCTCCTAAATAACTTTTTAGACCTTCACAATGAACATTTTTAGAACTCTTCATATTTATCGACGAAAGTTGTTATTAATTTCCACATATATTAAAGCGATAATACATTCGGTGTTCGTAGCGGTACCGACAATGAGTATGAGCATAAAATATATGGTAAAATCCACTTATGTCAATTGATTGGTTGGTATATTTTGTGAACAATTTTCTGCTACAGTAATTGTGCTCGTTAATGCATATTGGCTGACATATAAATTATTGTTCGCGTATAAGGTAATTGAAAAAAAATTGATAAACCTCGTCTGGCGGCGATTACGTTAAACAAATATATAAAAATCGTAAAACTCTTTTTTTTATCTATATACCGATTAAAATTATCTTTGCAATGATCTATCGATCATTGATAATTGCGTGCCAAAATTGACGTTAATATCAGGCATTAGAACGAAATATTGAAATTCTCGTCTGTTTTTAGGTCTGTTTTACGGTTTTTGTTTCATTATTCCCAACTTAAAAAAACATATACATTGCGTTTCGCCTTTCTATTTTGCGTACTGTTCCTAATGATCGCAACTTAAACAATAAAAAAAGGGTGGATGTGCTGATGACGATCCTATGCTGCGGATAATTGAGTCAACAGACAGATAGATAAGCGAATGGACATAAAATAGTTGAATTAATTGGAAATCTAACAATTATCAGAAAGATTTATACGACGCCGAATCTGTCATCTACTAAAGGTTATTATAAACGGACTCGTCAAAACACTAATGTACCGCGATGTCTTTGCACTTCCTCCATTCCTTCATGAATTGATGTAATAAGGAGCAGAGTTATATTCACTTATGAGATAGATATCCATCATGGAGAGTCACCATATCCAACTAATGTTTTAAATTTGCAAGATAGTTAGTCAACAATGGATGTGTCAGTAAGCTCATAAAAAAACCTTTTTCCATGGTCATTGCATGCCGATTACCCCATTTATTAATGTTGACTATATAAAATGGAACTTTAATGTGGGTGTTAACAGATCATGTCTGTCAGCCCACCCGATCTGTTCTCGTAAGCTTCCTATGCCGATTTTTGCAGTCGTCAGCGTTTTGACAACCACAGGCCACAGACATTTGCAAGTTGAGTCACAGCTTTACGCTAACAAGCAGTGGTTGTTTTACAAGATCTATACCATTACAAAATTTAATCCTATTAGATCTCTGAAGAAGATAACGCCATTCCTCAATGGTAGGTGAAAAAAATCGAAATTAATGAACATGTGCCACAGAGTAGGTAGGTAGCCTACCTACTACCTCCCAAGGTAGAGTTGTCCTGATAAAATCAAACTTTTAGCGTTTATATAACCGTCCTCTTGTGGTCTTGCTCACTCAAATATTGAAATACTAATTACCGAGACATCTTCTAATTAAGTGCCACGTTTGACCAAAAACATCTCGCCTGTCTTGGTTTGGACTGATTGCGTAAGAAAATTTCTAATTAGTCTCTTATATAGTAGGAGGAACGGAAATGAACGAAATGAAAGGTGTTCGGCAAGTTATTCTTAGTTGCCTCGTTATATCTAATTAATTGTTTTTGTAACGCATAACGTATAACGCATAATGTTATGCACTTCGGGTCTTTACGTGAACTTCAAACGGTCGCATAGACAAGCTAGCTTCATTCAATTCCTTGAAAAGAAAGACTTACTAAAGTGAAAGACGAGAGGACCGTATGAGGGATAATTCTTTCATTTTGTCTTTACATTACTTTTTTTCTTTTTTTTCTTTTTTAGACCAAACGACGGGTTTTAAATCTATATTTTAGATAACACCTAGAGAGCACACAGCCGGCACATATCAATGAAATATATGCACCATGGCATGGTAGACTTACATTATCTGCCGCGCAGTTTACTTTTAACTACATACGGATAAATTTCTGGTCGCGTAAACATTCATGGAATGACATATGTGTGAGACAGCAAACAAAATGCGAGATACAAAGTAAAGAAAAAATATTACTGCACATCTATAACATTCTTAATGGTTTCCATGCAAATAATAAACACAATAAGCGAAACAGAGCGATTGCAATTAGACCGAATCTTGAATTCGCATCGCTTGCAAGTCAATAACTTACATGTCCTTAGTTATGAATTTCTAATAAGTCACCCTCTCTCTCGCAAGCGAGATTGTTATTAAAAGGCATGTTTCGTTATATTAGTTGGAATATGCGAGTGCAAGTAAGTGCTCATATATATATATATAGTTAAAGCGTCTTTTCAACAAACTGTGTATTAGACTTTGCATACCGTCTTGATGACGAATAAGTCTGCGTACGGTTTTGTGAGTGAATAAATAAAAATTTGTTTAATGTATAATTTTGTATTGTTTTGTTTTGTTTTTTTTTTTTTTGCTTTTGTTTGTTTTATTGTTACGGTTCGATGCCCAGCCAGAGGGGTCTTCGAAGTTGTCAAACTACATAATGTATAAATAAATGAGAGACTGTTATATTCAGCTTAAGTCGAATCTCGGATGCATGGATAATAAGTCAATTTAAGACGCGTAGCCATTCGCATATATATTTCAAAGTTTCAAGGCGGACACGGAAGCCCGAGAGCATGACCACAAAATTGTATTTGCCAAGTATGATGCTTAATTTGTGAAAAAAATGCTCTGACCACCGTAGTCAGCTAACTAAACTTAATTTGTTTATTTTCTTCTACAATTATTCCCGTAATTTATGCATATTTCGTCTCTACTTACTCTTTCTTCTTCGCGTATCATCTCTGCGATTTCTGGTTTGATTTCCATATCGTCATGATGGGAAGGAGGACCGGTGGTGATTTTTCCAGTATTATTTGTAATACCACTTGCTGATGATGCGCCAGCTGCAACCGCAGCCAATGAGACACCCAATGCGCTGGCCATAACTGCATGAGATTGAGCTGCTGTATGAAATTGATGTTGGGCGGCCAATTGTTGAGCTGCAGCGACAGCTTGATGATGAGGATGATTTGGATCAGTCAAGGCATTGCCCACGGATCCAGCAGAACGGCTGTGAGCTGAATTTTGACTCTCCGTCGGTGAAACCAAAGCTAAAATTTCTCTGCTTGTGTGGGTTGCAGCAGCTAAAGAAGGTGAGCAACTTCGTGTCATGGAGCGAAATGGTAAAGTTACTGATGATGACGAAGCATCCGATGATGCAGCAGAATGAGAAGAAGCGAGCGATGATGTTAAAAAAGCTTTCTTCGCATCGACATCTGATGCCTGATGATTTGTTTGATTTGGTGATGCAAATGGATTACGCACAATAGTTGAGGTGGTCATTGCGGTTGGTACCGACGAAGGAACATTCTTCTCAACAAAATTACCTGTTGATGATTTTGAATAATCATAAGTATCGTTATGCGAACTACTTGAAAAAAAACGATCAGTATCCATTAGTAAGCCATCTCGCGAACGTTTCCTTGTTCGATTCGGTGCAAAATTTATATCCAATTTTGAACGGATTTTTTTCGTATCATTTATTCTTGGCCGTTTCGCTTTTTGTCTGTTAATTATATCTTCTCCGTCTGCATAAGGTTCATCATTTTCAATGGGCTTTTCCTCATCGCTTTCATACACCGCCATACGCTGTTCTAAGACCATGGGATGCGCTGCTGCCGTGCCGGTAGAATTAACTTCGGCTAAGCCTCTAATTTTCAACATCTCAGCGACTTTAAGCAAAGGATTTATCTGATCTTGGCTAACGTTAATTTCTCCTTTATACATGAACTCCATTAAAGCCTTTAATTCTTGCCACCGAACATCACGCATAATCACAATTGGATGTTGGCATGGATTATCATAAAATAACCTTTGAAAATATGGAGAGCAGGCTGATAAGACTACCTTGTGGGCTTTTATCGATTGACCTTCACATGCCAATGTAACATCAACGAAAGACTCATTTTGCAACAGCTCATCGAAAACATTTGTTAGATTGTTTTGATAATTATTCCAACGCAAGCAAAATTGTTGATTGTTGCGTTTGTCAGTCTCAAAATGTTGCTTAATAGTTCTTGGCTCCTTATTGATCGCGTATGTTTCAGCTATTTTGGGAGGTTCAAAAGTTTTCCGTGAAGTAAAAGCAAATAGTGGCGTCAAACGAACATTTCCTAAATGATTGGGTGAAGCTGGTAAAGATCGAGACTTTTTAAGAGCTAACGTCGCTTCCACATTGATATCGGGATCCTCAAAAGCGCTTGTAAAACCCACAACCTCACTTGATGTCAGCGGCCTGGGCGGTGGAGTTAAATCGCAATTGGTACTCGCTTTTATTATCGATTTATCCATATTTTCTAATAATTCTGGCGTAGAAGGATTTCGAAGTTTTTCTCTTTCCCAATTTGTGGTTTTTCGCGAAAGTTCGACTCCAGCCGGTGCCACAAATTCAACATGTGCTTCGGAATTTGGTGTGATTGTTGAGTCATGATTTGTTGCACAAACTTCATCGGAAGCTTCTAAGCCTACAAGATCAGTACCTCGCGCACGTACAGTAAAATCCATTATGTTTTTCGTTAAATTCATTTTCAATTGAATATTAACTGTAAATCAATATTATGTACCGAGTTTTCAACGGTTACTCTTACTGACGTATTTCTTTCTCTGTTTCTCTATCGTGTACCGTTCGTCTCTCTAGGCCTTGAATGTTCAAATAAAAAGACCTAAAAAAAATATTATTATTATAATATTGCACGCTATCGACATATTCTTTACATAAATGCTTGCTTAGCTTTACGTATTTTATATATGAATTGTTTTGTATACAAATAATCCTGCATTCAAACAAAGGAAAGCATTTTCTATCGGGCCTTAAGGTGTAATTTAAAAAAATTTTAATTGTAATAAATATGACAGTGCCGTTTTAATTACTTGATCATTCTACCTCGCACAAAATCCCCCTTCCCCGCTCATAAAAACGGGGGATCATGGCACAAGGAAATTTTCAATATTCGATATCAAATAGATCAAATATAGAAAAACCGGTTTTTCTATATTTTGTGGTGGCGCAAAGCAAACTTTTACTACCGATATTATACAATGTCGGATAGTGCAAGTTAATAAGACTCTTCCTATTTATCAGTGCAGCTTCAATAATACCGGTTCATATTTGAGATTATTAAGATACGTAGAAATAGAGATTCAAGTCGTTAATGAAACAGTTTTTACACAAGTTACTTATACGATAACAGCAATTAACGCATAATTATGTAATCGAGTTAAACAAGCTGATCGTAGAGTAATAGAAAGTCGTGGGTGGTAAAGTAGCTTGCATTACCGCCACTACTGATGTTTATTTTAGAAGCCCTGAAAAAATTCTTCTATTCTTCGATTAACTCTTTTTAGGCAAATTATTAAAGTGCAGCACATTTGCAGCGACTCGCGTAAATTCAATTAATTGGTATTTCTGAAATTTCTGAAACGTATTAAAAATGTTACACTGTTACCTGAAAACGTGCAAGAATCATGGCACCATTCTACATATGTTTATGCTATAAAAAAAATTATTATTTATAATTATCAGCTAAACTAGAGTGTTTTTTAAATTAATAGTTTCGTATAAAAAAAAAAATAAATAAATAAATAAATAAATTCGCTTTTGTTAGAAGAACGAAACGAACAAGCTATGCGCGATATCGCGTGATCAAATTTCGCTTACATAACTTCCCTAGACAAAGCATCACTATATTCCATGCCTACTCAAATTTATTCTTTTTCTTTTTCGCTCTTCCTCAATAGGTTGAGACGAAATTTCTCTACTCTGATATCTGATGTGCGAGTAAGTGTGATTAGTTTGCACCATCAAACCATCAAACCATTAAAATGCGTGTCTAATTCTCTCAAAGAAGAGAAAGAGAAGGACTCACTGCTAGGATATAAATTTGGAATGGAATTTGAAACAAACGCCACACCAGTGTCAGAACGAGATATATATTTGCATATAATTATTTTTAATACGACAATTGTCGCTAAAGTAAATGGAAAATAATTGGGAAATAAGTTGGAATTAAAATGACGTCGTTAATTTTGAACGTATTGGACCATTTTTGCATCGAACATACACTTGATTCACAAAAATATATTAACGGGATCGAAAATTGTAGACAAAGCATTCGAAAAGATTTTCAGTGTTTTCGGAGCTTGTTTTAGTTCTTCTGCATTTTGGGCATGGTTGCGCACATGACAGATCATGACCACCTTTTGAACTTATATTCCTAATCGGTCAAGAAATCGGCCAAATTTCATCTTCCTCTTTTCATTGTTGCGATTGTGACGATTCATAACAATTATCCGCCAATTGATGATGAATAACAACAAGAAGAGAATAGGCATGTTGCAGGAATGAAGAGTACACGTATATATTTGCTGTATTAAACCAATAAAAATTAATATATAAAACATCTAAACATATACTAATGTAGAATACTTAAGCTTGGAATCAAAAACTCGCGACGTGGATGGGTATGAAAGATTTTTATAAACAATTGGAACGAAAATCATAAAGAGGTCTTTACTCTAATATTTTGATATATATTATGTTGGATATATCGTGTTTCGCGTTCAAGACATTGAAATATGTTATAGACATATTTTTATACCCTACACTACTTGGGGGATAAAAGTATATTAAGTTTGTGCAGATGCATGCAACAATCAGAGAGATTTGCAATAGACGCACCTTGTCTTATATCGAGCAATTCATAATTGCTTTCCGAATGCAAGTTTACTAATCCATCTGATGTCTGTCCATGTGGTTTCGTATTCAACCTACAGGTCGCAATTTTTGAGATATTTTAATGAAATTCAGCACACGGACGTGTTTTAGCCCAAAGACTAAAATGCTAATCTAAAACGATTCGATTCGAGTCACTTTCTCAACCACTTGCCATGTAACGCCATGTATTGAAAAGTTGTTACACAAATAACTGTAGGATGGTGTAGGAGATTTAATGTGGAACCGTGGGCCACTATAGCGTTTTTAGTTGTTTTATATGAATTTTTACAATTAATCTGCAATCTCGGATCCATTCAAATATTCTTGATCGTTTTCTTTGCTCGAAAATTGCACCCAAGAGACTGCCGCATTCGCCGCGTTCGAAAAAAGCAGAATCGGACATTTTCCACTTCACGCGAAAATGTATGTAAAATTTCATGCTAAACTCGTAATATCTTGGCAGACGCATCAACGCCTTTCGAAACGCTCCCAGGTTTATATCGATCGTGCTAATGAAGCTACACTGACGTGCTCTGTTCGGAAATGCTTTCAAGTTACCGTAAACACTTTCTAAAGACATCTATTCATATATTAGTGCAATTTATAATCAACAGTTAAAATATTAAGCTTTAGGTAAATCCCGAAATTTGAAAGAAAAGGTTTCTTTCATGCAACAAATTCTATTCCTCGTATTCTAGAAGATTCAAAGCATCTATTAAGCCAATAAAGGGAGAGTTTTTTTTTTTTTTGATCATAAATAAACACCTACTAAACACAACTGCAACAGTGTTAGAGAAATTAGAAATCAATATATTTTCTGTATTCGGAAAGCTCGAAATTTCAAGAAAAAAAATTACGTTCAAGTAATCAACTTGTGCTTGCTTAATAAAAATCTCATATTTCCGAGAAGTCGAGGTTTTGAAATGGTATCATCCATGACATGCAGTCTCTACTATTGCAAAATTAATGCTAAATGGTTTATGAGCTATTCGAAGCGCAACTCTATAATGATGTGAGCCCTTATATTCCTTAGTGGATTACATTCAAAGAGTTTGGGACTATTGCACATATATAATATATGCTATTGAATCAATGGTGGACTTTCATTATCTGACTGATCTTAAGGCATCTTGATTTACCTAGTAGAGCCTAGTAAGATTTGAAAGAGTTGGAAATTTCAACAATTATTAATTTTTCAGAGCCAAATTAAAACCAAAATTCTCTTCATTAAAGGTAGAAAGTACTTCTATGGGCGATTCCTGCCTATTATATAAATGAAATAAAAGTGCCATATTCTAAAACATGTAACGCAGGATAAACGAATAGGTGCACTTGGCTGAACCTGTTCGGAATCTGACACCGTCCCGCAGTGTACATATGCAACCAAAGGTCTTCTTACATGGTCGGAACGCCAATGCGCCAACTTCGAATTTATATTAAGCGAAACGAGGTGTGCTTAATTAATATTTGCCTACATACTATGGGCGATATGAAAAAGAAAAAAAAAAAAAAAAAAGGACAAATAAAAAGATTGTATGTAGTAACTATAAATTCGACTAACGCCAAAAAGTGTTAAATAAAATGTTTGAATAAACTAACGGCGCCAGTTTGTAAGCAAAAGTTTTGAAATTATATTTAGAGACAGATAAACATTTATTTTAGCTGGCCGCATATGCAAACGCAATACGACTTAGTATCTCTAAGGTTGGCAATACATACTCTTGTCCATTAATGGAAACAAAAAATTATGATAAAAAATTTAAAAAATTTTTTTTTTTATACAATTTTAACAACAAAGCGAACCGAACTAAGAAATAGCAGTAAATAAGTTTGAATGGTTAGCCTGCAGTTTGTATGTCTCTGCCGGTAATCAGTTACTCTCTACGGCTATCATTTCTTAGGCGGCTTTTCTTCGGGCGGCGTGATTATCCAACACGGTTTACCGAGATATTCCTACATTATGCAATGTAGTTTCCAACCTTAATTTACCCGAGCATTTCTAGAATTTTGAAACATTAGGTTCTACACAAAAGCAAGTGAACTCCATAAAACTTTCATTTTTATGGGTCTCCGAAACTATTACGATTTGCTTCTGCAAGATCTGTTTCTAATGTATGCACAGAGAGTTCTTATTGAGCAAGTGCATTCGAATTGCACAGCTTTTTTTTACATATGGTATGCGCTGCGTCGCATTCTGCTTTAAATCTGTTGCATCATTTGTTTTTGACAGCATTATTTTGTTGTTGAAGTCTCGACATCTCTAATCACTTCGTGTTGCAAGACAGTAAGTAATAGAATTACCCATCTTTCGGTCTTTTCTTCTGTTGTGTTTCGCATTCGTCTGTATTGCTTATGTCAAGAAGGGCGACTGACCGCGGATTCGTTGACTTTATATAGGCATGCAATAATGGTCGAGCTCAGGTACGCATATACCTTTTCCCGGCTCCTTACCGTGACTTAACAACAACAACTTGCTTAATGCTAGCACTCTTTATGTATAGTTAGATCTTCCTTGATCTTTGCGCATATCATGTTGATCTTACTCTTCCCTGTTGCAAAACAATATTTTGAGTACATTATGCAATACATAGAATTTTGATAATAAGCATAGTTTCATTCATGATATTTATTAAGGATTCGTCATAAACGCTTCATGTCATCTTTTATAATAACCAAAATTGCATTTTGTAACAGTTTTAAGGAACAATAAAGACATATTTAATAAATTATAAAGGATTTTTCATTTAAGCTATATTATATGCATATTATATGCATATATATATATATATATATATATATATATGTATAAAGGCTAATTTATGTTTTTAAAATTGTTCCGTTAGTTTATTTTTAAACTTTATTTCAAACATATATTGTTTTCTTTATATTTAGTACACATGTAAATTTGTTTATATATATATATATATGTAAGTGTGTGTAAGGAAAGATATATAAAGACATATCTATGTGCATAGGTGTGCTCATTTTATTGCGTATGGAAATTTTTATATTATATGTTTAAGTGTTATCAACGCGATTTACGAAGAAGAACAGCAGCAGAAAGAAATC
>NW_023998415.1:8205225-8221133 GCF_014805625.2 Glossina fuscipes | reverse complement strand
AAATATATGTATACGCGCGTGTGTGTACGTTTCTTTATATTTATTTCTCTTTTTTTTTTTTATTTTGTTCCATTGAGATTCTGTCGCGGGTTATACGTCGTCGTCTGCTGTTTACAATTGTGATCCAAACCATACGCTGAAATTGAACATCAGATCTTTAGCTCTCTTCTCAAAGCATATATATACATATGTACATATGTATGTACATATATTCCACGGAGAGTTTAATGCATACATATAAGATATACATATTTAGTTATGTAAATAAATAATAATAACATAAATAAATAATCAAAAATAAAAAAAATAAATAAAAAACAAATGAATTACATATGTACATAAAATAAATATATGTTATATGTATGGAAATATGTATTAACATTCAAACGTATATGTGTTTGTTTGTGTCTCTATGTAAGTGTGTGTGTGTGTGTGTGTGTGTTTGTGTATGATGTACGAAAGTTTAACGTATCCATCTACATACATGTACAAACAGTACACACATGTATTTATATTAACGCTTTATTTATTAATGTTTAATGCTTAACGTCATAAATTACACAAGTGTCGACATAAAATTCTGCTATACTCGCAAGTGTAAAGAGAGAATGATGTTGGTGTGTACCCCCTGTTACGGTCTATTCTATTCATTCTCAAAAAGTTTTATGTTACTTCGCCTTTATTAAGAAAAACAATGTTTACAAAACTGCTCTAAGGTTACGCTACTTGCTACAACCTTTTCGGAAATTTTAAAGAAAACAAAAAAAAAAAAGGAACAAAAAAAAGAACAAAAAAAAAATAATATGAAAAACAAAATAAAATAATACTACTTAGAGGTTTACGTCCCCTACGTGTATAACTTATTACAGCCTCCTACAAAGTGTTTACATATATACGTGGCAGCCAGCGTTTATTTTCATTGATTCTTACGAGTACGCGAGTTTAATGTATGTATGTATGTATGTATGTATATATTTATGTATGAATCTATGCATTTATGTGTGTATGTACGTATATAAATACGAATATATACGTGCATATACTATCATAAATATACATTGTATATATATATATATATATATATATATACATATAGATATAAATATATGTATATAAACATGTGCGGTCTTCGTTTTTCAATTCTTTCTTAAAATTTTTCTATACTAATTCTGATATCCTGGTAGCCCGTGCATGCTTACTGGTGTGCTATTGCTATTGCAATCTATAAGGAGGATATTTTGTGCGGCAAATTCTTAACCAAACCTCATTGAATATACTCGGCGGGTGAACACAACAACTTTTATTGCCACCCACTTACTTTGTACGTTTTGTGCCAGTGCAGCAGTAATGGGCAAAGTTTTTTACTGTGCGACGCTGATGAAATGAGAAGCACGTTGTGCTGTTGTTTTGTTCATAACGTGGCATACAGCGAGGAAGGCAACGGCAACGGCAACGGCAACAGCAACGGCAAAGGCAAAGGCGAAGGCAAAAACAGAAGAAGTTTATACGCCGGAGTAGTGCTATAAATTAATAAATTACAATTTATGTGTGTAGCTGCTGCTGATGCTCTGAGTTGCTGATTTTGCAGTAAAATACAAAGTTTTCTACGACTTTTACATGAAAATCGATTTTACACGGAATACTACATTTATAAATATTAAATGTTCCTACATTCAATTTATGTTTGCATACACATTATTCAGTTTTTTTTTTTTATTATTATTTTTATTATTATTACATTTTTTGTTTTATTTTTCATTTCATTTAATGTTACGATTTTTTATTTGCTTATCTTTATTTTCTTTTTAACTTTTTTCTTCTGTTTTTTTTTTTTTTTTTTTTTAATTTTTATTTATTTTTATTTTTTTTTTTTTTTTTTATTTTTATTTTTATTTTAATTTTTATTATTTCGCTTTTTAAACTTTTCATTTATAGTTTTCTTTTTAATTACATTAGTACCGTATAGTTATAAATGATGATTTATTTATTTGTTCCATATCTTTTCAAAAAACGGCTCCACTTAATATTTTAACTAATTTACTATAGTTTGCAAGGGATTAACATTCCATGCTATCATAATAATAATTGTCGCGAAATTTGTTTGTTTGTTTATTTGCGTTTATATGTTTTTCAATATATATTTTTTACATTTTTTTTTTTTTTTACCTTCTTTCTTTTTGACTTATTTTGTGTTTTTTCTTTTCTTTTTTTATTTAACTATACCGAAATAATTCACACGCCAGCAAATTTCGAACACAACGATACGACAGTTAAATGCGGACTGTGCGGACTGTGCGGACATGAATGTGCACATGAATGAAATTTACTTTTAGTTACAAGCAGCACAAGCAGCTCTGAATGTGTTCGTGAGCTGCATACATTTACATATATATAGAGTAGACGTTCAAAAATAACTTGTTTTAATTCCAATTTGTATTTCGCTTTATTTCAATTGTTCCCCCTTAAGTGAACTATGGCGTGGAAATGAAATCGAACGTTTTCCGGCGAATTTCATTATTATTATCTTTTATCTGTCGAATTAAGAGATAACGTTGAATTACCATCGCCGAAGCGAAACATCAAATGATAGAGTGACACAACCGCGAACAAACATTCGTGCACGGAAGCACGCACGCACGCACGCACGCACGCATGCATGTACGTATGTACGTCCGTATGTGTACGATTTAGCATATGCAATGCGTTCATATGCATCAATGCTTATTATTTTTTAATAACGTATATATATATATATTTTACCTGTAAATAATAATTTTATTTTTATTGCTATTATATATAAAAAAAATAAAAAAAAATTCATTTTCTATCAAATTTTTATCTTTACCTACAGAGTCTTCGGGTTAGCATTTCTACATATAGTCCGACTACTTGCTATTTATTTAGGCTTTATCTCCTTACAGTGATTGGGTATACGACCCGAATGCCAAAAACAACCTACGGCTATTTACTTACACGCCTACTTTTTAAGGTAAGAAGAATTATTAAAAAAAACTATTATCTATACATATACGTATAATCACATTCCTTTGGAAAGGAATGAAAATTCTTAAGCCTGCTTCCTGAATTCTTTCAAATAATTTGGTTAAGCGAAAATATAACTTTTTTTGTGCTATCTTGCTAAAGCCCATCTTTCGATGAGTGCGTGAATTTAGGGCAGCTTCTAACAATTTCCCGCATTTTGTTTCCCGCAAACATTGTGCAGTGTCACGAACTTTCAAGCAAAGATATATTCAATAATTTCTTCTGAAGTGATTGAAGACATTTTCGGGAAGATCGATTCAACGTGTAGAAACCTATTATATAAGTCCATTAATATCGTAGATCACGAACAGCGTAAGATATTATTAGCAAGCAAAGCATCTCTGATATATTATACTATATGTGTGCGTATATGTATTGATAAACCTTTCGTCAACTCGTCAGAAAAATGAACTGTGTAGTATATGCAGATTCTCTAAAAACTAGTTTTCGAAACTTTATTCACACTTAGGTATTGCAACTAAACTAACGGAAAACTATTCAAAAACACTGTCCTAATGACTATCGTCAAACGTAAAGTTCGTTGCTTACGCGACGAAGGGAACGGGACTCTAAACTCCTCCGGAAGGAATTAGTAAATATCTCTTTGCTTAATAGCTCGCAAAATTTCCAAGGCTTAAAATATCGAAAAAAAAAAAAAAAAAAAAAATGCAAAATCGTTCAGAAGATTCTTAGTATATCATTTGTGCATATGTCAACGTCTGTCTTCGACACAACATAAACCGAGAATACCTCAATTTGCAAATGCAATACAAATTGCGTTTTTGTCCATTGCTCAAAAACTGCAACAAATATAAGGGTAACAATATCCGTGGGTATTTTATGGGTAATCCTGCAGTACGAGAAGAAAAAGAGAAAAAATCGACCAAGGCTATCTCTATTATATATATTCTATAAAGTGTCGAAATTGCGGTTTTCCCCCTTCTTTTTAATATAAAGGTGCGGCATATAAAATATTCGGTTACAGCAGAATATAATTTCCTTACTTTACTATAAAGGGGCGGTATATAAAAGCTTCGGCTACAGCCGAATATAATTTCTATACTTTACCTTAAATCTTTGAATCGTTATTTTTATATAAAAAACCGAAAGGTGGATGAATATCAAGCAATAATTATTTGATCTCGTATGTAACGTTTAAAGAAAATTCACGCTGTGTACGAAAAAAGCACTGTGTATTTGCCTTAACTAGAGGGTATTCAGAATTGCCGTAACATTGCCAAAAATGCTTCACTTGCTTATTTCTAGTATCGTAAGACAATGCTCAGAAATGTTTATTATTAATCTGTTCAAAAAACTTATCCACATTTGTATGTTGCGATGCTGATTAAATCTAACTTAATAAACTCTGCGAAAGCCTTAGTTCGAAATATTTAGCTGTCATAAAACTTGTAAGCAGCAGATAGTGCATAATAAAAGTTGTTTAATGTCTGCTCCTCTAAATTGTGAAATTAAAAGCATGTGCCTCGAAGATAATTTCCCCATAATCTACAAGTACCTATAATGACTCTTGATTACCGCCATCGCGACATGTGTAGGGGACACCCCCTAAGTGACTGGTTTTGCGTTTTAAAAATTATTTATATAAATATTGGTATAGGTGCGTAATCCGCGACGCGACTCGTCTTACCTAAATATACAAGTGAAAGTATTTAAACATAAAGCACTTGTCAATAGAAAGAAAGAGAGAGAGAGAGAGAGATAGAGAAATATGCACAAGAACAAACTTTTTCTACATTGTGGATCTCTATACAAAAAGGAAAATGCTTAATTGTAGCAAGAATAATACTGAAAATCAAAGGCATTCCAACAATTGCCAAATGAGAGGAAACCTATTTTTCATAGCCGGTCAGGATGACATTCTAAGTGCACGAAGCTATGTAAAAAATTAAACTGAACGATACAGAAACATTTTCGCTAATATTTAGAAAATGCGTAAATTTAGCAGGGCTCTCCAATGGACCACTGGTGAAACTGGTGGGGGAAACTGGTAAAACTGGTGACGCATAACGTTTACGTGGCCACAAAAATATACAAATTCAATGGCTACTAATGCAACTATCAATAATAAGAATAAGTTCATCAAGCCTATGATATGGTAGTCAAAAAGGTCATAACAAACAGTTGAGAAAGAAAAAAAGAAAATTAAAATTTTGAAAACAAACAGTCAGACTTTTCATAGAAAAGGCCTCCTCTACTAACCCATCAAAAGCAGCCAAAATCAATTAACTCATCGGAGAGTTAAGTTGAGTAAGAAAACTTTTAAAATTTTTCTATCTGCTAATAAATTTTCATATGCAACTTAAAAATAATAAGTGAGAGCAGGAATAAAACAAGAAAATTAAACATGAGTTTAATTTTCAAAAAAAAAATTTTTTGTCAAATTGTTGCAAGTAATAAACAATAATCGAGTCAATCAACCAGAAAGAAAACGTAAATTGTATCAAAAAAAAAAAGAGAAAAAAAAAGAACCATAACGTTCCCCATAGTACTTTCAAAATCTAACAAACACTAACGAACTAACTGTTCGTACCGAGAATTTGCGGTGTGTTGTGCCCGCAACATAACAGCATAACAGCATTTATTTCAATGAGTACCAAAAACGTTAACAGTAACAGTATTGAGCCATTCTGTTAAGATAACATTTTATGTAATTTTTCCTCCATTGAAGATCGACTTTAAATATGAAAGTTTTCGCCAGCTACCACACTTTCACTGAATTATCGTAAATAAATTGGAACGTTTTGGAATATAACTAACTGAGTGTCTTTTCTTAGCATTTTGTAAAACATTCGATTTATTTCGATCGATCCATTCAAAACACTATAAAATATATTTTCCACATACATTTACAACATTACACATTGATTCATTTGATTAAGATTAAACTCACTTACATATCAATTTAATAAATGTCGAAATTTTTCAAAATCTGGAATAAATGTAATCAATAAAATTACCCTGCGATACTTCCATTTTTGTAATATCATAGATATATTTAATTTACGGAGGCAATCGTCCAGACTCGGTCCGAAGTAAATCTAAACTTTCGATTCCCCTATACGGGTACGGATGGATAATGTTTCACAATAAATGTAATGGCTTTCTTATAGAACGTGTAGGGCTGACTGCCTTGATGAAAGACTTCTTGATTGTCGCAGTCACATTTGCAAATGAATTAAAACTTTATTCCGGCTAAGGTAAAATAATTAACTGAATACAATTTGCATTGCATCCCAAGAGTAGTTTACTAAGTTACTGATAACAGGATAAACTTAATATGCCATCCATCCCTCATATTGAGATACACGAGAGAAAAACATGCGAATAGCCTCGAAAACGCATCGCATCATCTATGTATATGTCTAAGGTTACATATACATCTGTTAAAATGTTTGTGTGCTCGCAAACGTTGGATACATTGTTAAGAAAAAAGTCTTTGAATAGGCTGACATGTATGCATATATAAGCATGCACTACGCACTACACACAAAAGTATATTTTAAGTATTTGGGTGTTCTTTAATCGCCTCACAAGATAGCTAACAAAAAAAGAAAAAAAAAAAAAAAAAAAAAAAGATTTTATACCACGCCCTCTTATGCAGTCGTACTCTACCCGCATTGAAAGTCTGTTAGTCCGAGCAACAAAAAAAAAAAAGCACTCACACACAAAACAAAACAACAACAACGGCAAGAGCAAAACAAAAAAAAAAAATTAAAAAAAATAAAAAAAAAAAAAATGAAACAGAAGAAAAAAAGCACCTTATGCTAATCTGTTGTTGTTGCGATTTTAGTGGCGAACTTGTAGTTGGAAAACTTATAATTTTCTCTTAGTTTTAACGCTTTGCAGAGCGAAAGCAAGCATTTGCTTGCTTGCCGTAGTTAAGTGCTCTGCTCTCTCTCTTTGAGGCAGGAGTGTAAATTTGTTAATTTTACACAATCAGTTGGCATAAAAATATGGAAATGATGACGTCAGTGAAAAGGCGGAGTTTACAATTTCTGTTGTTTTTTATGAGTCATGCAGGAGGTTCAAAAAATCTGCTTTGCTATCCAGTTTAAAGATGGCAGTAGTTGGGGAAAAGGAGACTATGTGTAACGCATAAAATACTTGAATTGAAACAAAAATGGTTGGGTTGTGTGTCGTCTGCCCTACACAACATGTGTGTGGGCCTACAAAATTGCGCCTGTGTGTTGCGTTCTTCTTTAAATGCAAATAAAATACCAGCCGATTATTGGTACTATGCTATAATTCACTTACTTTAGGTCTTTTGAACATGCATCTATAAATATATATATAGATGTCCATATATCTTATATATATATATATATATATATATATATATATATTATATATATAAGTATGTGTCTATGCCTGAATATAAAACATACACACATCGGACTTGATACTAATAGAAGTAATATCTTGTACTTCGATTACGATTTTATCGTGATCATCGTTGCGATTTTAATAAGTTAGTTGAGAAGTTAAAAGTTACGTAAGACGACAGGTACACATAGGTATATGATATTAAATCGAATGCAAAAAATTCAAAACGTCATCCTTTGCCTTTTTATTGCGATCATTACCACAATAGTTTAGCGACGAGTTTGTGAAAATGTAGCAAAACACTTTTGAATTTAACAAAAAAATTTCTTCATATCTTGGAAACAAAATTATTTCGCTGTCCATCCATAAAACTTTATAACTTTTTAACTTGAAAGTAGTATATGTGCCGTAGTCCAAACATTACTTGTTTATTATAAATTGAGATTGTGAATATGACTCCGCCCATTTTTGCTTAAATAAAACCCATTCGCTTCTTTAGAAAATAGAAAAATTATTCATTGAAAGTATGCTCCACCTGCAGTTACGTTTTCCGTCCATCTTTCAGCCAACGTAGCAATTTCCTTTCTGCGAAGAAACAGTGCTCTTCGGAGGCAATTCATAAAAGAATCCATCGAACGAACAAACAGTCATAAGGATTTAGCAAAGCCGCTCCTTGGAATTAAACGGAAAAAGTAAAGCTTCCGGAAACGATGTTTCTTGGCAAAGAACTATTCCCATTGAAAGTGCCAAATAGTTCACTATGTTCACTATGTACGCTTTAATGTAATAAGTTGCGCATTGTTTAAAGATAGTACTTTTCAATGAAAAAGTTCAAGTTTTCTTCAGCACCCTACACTAGTACTTGCTTACATTCTGTCTTACAAAAACACTAGCACTTATTCACACACACAAACATATATATATATATATATATACAGTGTTGATTGCTTTGATTCCTTTCCTTAATTGATTCCTTATTATTAAATCCGTTTAAAAAATACGAGGAAAATATGATAAGTGCCTGAGCTCAACTTTTAAATGAACTTAATTCCAACACACAATCGTCACGTCGTGTGTCAAGTTATATTAATATAATATTTATCGGTTTTACGCTTAGAAAACTCGCCCGATTTCAAGTGTTTATGAACATAGTTCTAATTGGATATGATTGTAGTTACATTCGTACGCTTTCTGTGAACGTTTAAATAAATTGTACTCTGTGGCAAACAAAGGTCAGCGGTATGAACTGAAGGATAGTTTTGATAAGTCACGATTAGTGATAACGAATCAACGCACTGAGATATCTAACACACAAATAACCTTAATCCAGGCTACAATTTGTGGGTATTAGTTGGATATAATGTACAATATGTTGCTCGTATCAAACAAAACTATCACTATGGAACGCTACCAACAATAGCAAAATCCGTGCAGGAAACATTTGCGGGAATTTGAATTAGAACAAGGTACTCAATCTGTTGTGCTCACCAACCCTTTACGCTCTATGGCCAACATTTATTATGTGCTCGAGTGCAACGCTGCCTTTCTTAGCACGAAATTCGAAAAATGGAACTCTCCTGTGCTAAGTGCCAAAGTGTCAGATGTCCGTTTGACATGGTATTCATATTCCGCCAGAAAGACGGGAAAGAGTAATGAAATATATTTGACCGTTTTCTTCAAATAAAAAAATAGTAAAAAAAGAAATGTGAACGATGGCCGTTCCCAAAACCGAAAATCCTGTTGTCTTCATTTGCTTCTTTCTATGACTTATCTTTAACTATTAAAAAAAAACATTTTATATGAAGACAGGGCCCCGTTAGCTTAGATACTGTTCTATATAATCTAACACGACTACTTATTGAAACATAACCGATGCAGAAACATAACCAATAATAAACCCGTTCATCACAATGAACAAGATGAGCTCACTTAAGATATTGTTCCACAGATAATCAATATTCGTCGCTTTCGTGAACAGCGTTTTCGCGAATTTTTTATACCCATCAGTCTATACAGTGCGAATATACTCTCAAGCTGTGCAATTGAAACGCTCTCGACTGTAAAATTTCAGCCAAAAACTGAAGTTCATTCAATATTGTCTTATGATAGTCACAGTTCGAGCTTCCAACTAAGAATCTTGAAGCTACGATTGCCTCTACATCTACACATACTACTAAGAGAAGTTAACGTAAATCTCGATAAATACTAAATAAATTGTAATTTTTTATTATCTTAAAAACTCCGTAAAATAGTTGAAAAGTGATGTAAAGAGACGATTATTGGAACGGGAATGAAATTTTAGAGCGTTCTAAAAACTCTATTATCCAAAAATAATGGTCCAGCTGCATTACATACATTTTGAATTCACTGGATAGCTTGCCAAGTACAAAAACGGTTTAAGATGAAAAGTCTTGAAAACAATCGTACCACGCCCATAGAAATATTCAAAACCATTGAACCGATTGTAGGGCACAAGCATTGCAAGTTCCAGGTAAAACAAATCTCTCTGGAGACTATGGTTTCTTCTTCTACTTCTTACCGCAACGTTGGCTCCATCAATTTTCGTTCAACTACTTGTGTGAAACTTCAAAAAAAGTTTTTCTAATGATTATCGGCCGATTTTTGCGACAAATTAAAACTTGCCGATTTTATATCTAGTTTTCGATTAATTTAAAAAAAATTGTTTAATTGACTCCACATTTTTTTTTATAATTCAAATTTTTGATAAAATGGAACAACACATGTTGGATTTTAAGTCGTGTCTCATTAAAATTTTTCATTTCATGTTCTGAGCGTAAAATTGCCATCGGTAAAAGAGGTCACGGAAAAATAAAGGATTATCTCGCCTAAGCTTCCAAGCCTCCGTTTAATTTGGGGAAAAAAAATAACCCGATTTGTAGTAAACATAAGACAGGACCTTGAATAAGCCGATTTAAAATCAAAAGCACTACGTATTCACCCTAAACTGAATATTACCGAAATTGTTGTTGATAAACGCATTTGAAAAGAGCCGCCTTCTTGAGAGAATATGTTTGCATTCGAGACTGGTACAAAAACACGATAGGATCGAATTTATTGGACCGTCTGCTCTGATCAAGGATTTGTAAATGATTTATCCTGTCCCAGTCAGCACTAGTCAAAGCGTAAAGAATGCCAACAATCAAGCAATTTCTACAATCAGTTGGAACTACTTGCGTAAAGCTATTGCGTCATCCGTTTTAGGGTTCCGAAGGCAAAATATGAGTAAAATACACTTGCCACTATTTGCGGAACACAATATACACGTATTAGAGTGTCCTATAACTTTTTCCCCGCCACGCTACGTATGACCTTGAGCCAGCTATATTTGTAAACGTGCAGGCTTATCTATTGTTCGTTTGTGGCATCGATGTCCGTCGCCTTGCAGCTCTTTCAAAGTACGTTTCGTTGATGACAAAGTCTCTTTTAACATATTTTTCGACGCCTAACGAAGCATTTGCGGCAGATGGTTATGCTTCATTGCTTTAAAAAAGGTAGCAACGCACAAGACAATGCACATTGCTGGCAGTTTTGATTTGAAACATCAAGACCGCAGCGGCCACCCAGCCGTTGCGACAGATACGGATCTCATCAAGGATATGCTCGCTGAAAATCCGCGATATAGTACGTACGAGACAGTAGATGCTACTAACATTCCCAGGACAACAATATATAATCATCTAATCAAAATGGGATACGTAAATCAGAATGAAGTTTGGGTTGACGGGGACCGACCCGTTGCTACGAGCGATTTTCCTCTTCAGCGACATGAAAAAATTCTTTTTAAAGGAGCTTGTCACTGCAGATGAGACCTGGATTTTATGTCAAAATCTGCATCGGAAACGCATTTGATTTAAGGAAAATCGATCTTCAGCTGTTGCGAAGCCAGAAAATTCTTTTATGCATTTGGCGAAATTGGAAAGGTAAACTGGACTACGAGCTCCTTCTACAAAGTGCAACAATCAATACTGAAAGCCGCAATAGCCGAAAAACCGGCAGAATTGGCGAACCGACGAAATGTCGCAACAAGGGCTCTTATGTTAGCCGTAAGATAAAAACTCTTACAGTTTGATGGGGACGTTCTACTTCATTCTCCATACTCCTGAAACCTGGCCCCATCCGATTATTACTAAGTTCTCGCGTTAGAAAATGCTCTTCATTATAAATGTTACGAATCGGAAACCGATATAGAAAGTCGCAACTAATTTGGAGAGAGGCTTCCTGAGAGACGGAAGAAAGTAATAGAACGGAACGGTTCATACATAACCGCATCAAAAAAAGGAAAAAACTTATCGGACATCCTAATAGTTGTACAGCGTACAACAAATAATGAAGCCACGATTGCATTTTGGTGCACGGGAAATGAAGCCCGTATATGGTTAAATGGTTTTGTGCCAAAAATTAGATGACTTCGACTTGGACGATATATGGCAAGTGATGCAAAGTGCTGCAACATCCCACATATTTTGTGAAAAGAAGCAATTTATTGAGAGAAAAGTCCAATGAGCCACCACCAGCAAGTTTAGATTTGAAATTGATTTTCCCAGATTAAATTTTTAGAGACTTCAAGAGGTGTTCAACAACATCTAAAATAAAAGAAAATATTTTTTATTACAAATTGAAATAAAAAAAGCACTTATTTGGTAATATACAGAGTGGGACTCTTTCATCAAGCCGATCGATTCAGAAGTATTTTCTGAACTGTTTCAACTGTTGTTTTCACATCTGATGTCTGCCCACGAATTTTATGTGTTCAACCTACAGGTCGCAATTTTCTAGATATTTTGATGAAATTTCGTACACTGAGCTATTTTGGCTCAAGGACGGACGCTACTGAAAATGGTTCGGATCGAACCACTCTTTCTAACCATTCATCGATCATATAACTAAGGTCTTATTTTGAGAAGTCCATGTGCGAATAAATTGTTATTAAACGAAGTTGTATAGGGTGTTGAACGGTGAACTGCGGCCCACTATTTTTTGAATTTATTTATGTACGTAATAATTGATGTAAGCTCACGGAAATTCGTTTAAATAAAAAATTTCAGATACCTCTATCTGGTTGTTACTTCAGGCAAGTTCGTCTAAACAACTAACAAGCAAGCAAAAATCATACAAACATCCTAAGAAGAGAATGAAGGGACAAGACCAAGTTTGCATAAGGTTTTCAATTTAATATAATTGCTTTTAAACAATATATATATATATTCATTTATAAAAAAAGAAAAATAGTTTGCTTTTATTTTTATTTTATCATTAATTTGCTTTCGAGCTGATGGCCTTTTCTTTTTTTTTTTTTTTCTTTCTAACAATTGAACTGCCACGATTGGGCACTTGTCGACGCCACTTGATAGATATTTGCTTTAGTTACTTTCCATTTCTTCTTCTTTTAATATTTCCCAAATATTTTCTTTTGTTAATTAATTATCTTTTTTATAATATCATTTGATTTTAAGGGCATTATTTATGTTGCTTTTACCCAACATTTTTGTTTAGCCGCTCTTCATATCTATTAATCTCATCAAATATGTGCGTTTCATAGCATTATTCCCCCTTTTTAATGTTCTTCAGTCAACAGCAAATTTTACGATCGAGAAATTTTCCACCCGATAGTGAGAGAAATGCATACGTTATCGATTGCCGTAAACTCATTATACGATTTATCGACTCGGTACTCAGGAAGTACAAAACCAAACGGACGAAATTGCGATCGAATTCATTCGGAACTCACAACCAATTACGGGTAGATTTATGTAAAGATTCAAGTTTTTTGCACTTAAAAAATTCAGAACAACGTTCAGAGAATTCATTGTCTTCTCAATTAATGCTTACGTGAGTGAGTACAGTGAAAATGGCAAAGACGAAGTAATAACGTTCGCTCGTTCGTTCAGTCAGTAACATGCAATGATTTCCTTAAATAATATATAAATTAGCAAATCCATCACAATGTCAAATTAATATTTGTATGGCTGTGCATAAAAATACGCTGTCTGAAAATACTGTCCGTCAAATTTATCTTACCGCTGCACAGTTAGTTAGTTAATGTGAAATTCTAATATAATTTTGCTCTAATTGAGTTTAGTTGATGGAAAGAATATTAAATGCTCTCTCTACCTTTGAAATGCATATGCATAGCGGAAACAGTTATAACAAATACTATATGGCATATATTCATACATACGTAATAGTTAAGGAAATTTCCTCTGTTCCTGTCTTAATTACCAAGCAGCTACCTAAAAAATATTTTCAAACATATTTAGTTTCGCTAAATAGCTCGATTTTTGCATTTTCCGTTTAATGAAGCAATGCAAAGCGTTCAATTTACAGAATGCAATGCAAGATCTCTTGTGTAAACACACACTCTACATCTGGCATTGCTTATATCAGAATCTTCGTCCTGGGTGTAAAAAGGAACATAAAGCAAATATTCGATGAAGGATGATATTCGATGAGAAGAATGAAGAAATGCACCTAATCACTAATCAATAACAACTTATCATACATAGGAATGTTATTAAACGAGAGAAACACTCAGAGGTACATCCTTTGCTTTTAAGTATTTCCAAATTCTCAATAAAAGTATATATATATATATAATATATGATATATCCGCCTGAGTGGCCGAAAGCGAGGAATCTCGACTGGCAACTCAATGGTCGTGGGTTCAAATCTCAAGTGCGGTAGAGTTTTTAATAAAAGCCGAAAGCCTTAGCTGCTAGCGCTTTAACACTTTAATCTTAGAATTTATTCTCTGGCTAAATTTATAATAATAATAATAATAATAATAATAATAATAATAATAATTGTATATATATATATATTTAGTTGATTTTTCTAAACATGATTATTAGATAATTAATTCGTTGAAATCTTTGTTTTGCATTGAATATTCGAACATTCATCACGTGTACGCTGCTATATGTATATTTATAAGTTTATGCAAACGACTGAATTAATTTCTTTTTCTTTTCGTAGGCTGGCTGCACCTTAACTAACATCGGGACACGTTTACTTATTTTCATCCATAAAAAAAATAAAAAAATTAAAAAAAAAAATAAAAACGAAACGCATTCTTCATGTTTCGCAAATAGCCACAAACCACACGAAGAGCTATTGAAGTGAGTAGTAGTACGGTTGCGAAACGATATGAATGAATTTATTAACCAGAAATTCAAATTTAAAGTGAAAACGACTCGAATAATCGATGCAATGTGAAGAATTGCACAATTATAATGCGTTATGAGGATAATGCGTATAATGCGTATGAGGATAAATTGAAGAAAACTGTCGACATGATTTTATATTCGGCTTCCTTTGATGCGCTTGTTTTACCTCAACCACGCTACTCGTTCGTTTCATTGGTTCCCTGTTTTCAACTTATGTGTATAGATTTAGACCTTAACTTCCATCCATGAAGAGAGAGATTTGAGGGATTTCTGTCCGTCGAAAATCATTGTTTCGCAAGCATCAGCGAAATGCCCTTTCTCGATCAAGCGTGATGAGGACTTGAGGCATGATTTGACGCATAAATACTTATAATATTAATTATATCGATCAATACGAGTTCCATTGGGGTCATCAACAATAATTAAACGCCAAATTCTTGAAATTTTGTACCTGATGCTCAGTGATAATCGTCGAAACGATTGCGGAACTCATAGCATTCAACGTTTTTTCTCCTCTTTCAGAAAGAATCGTACTTTCCATATTTCCAGCGTTTAAGAGACCGAAGATCGATTTTTGAAAATAAACTTTTAGCGCAACTTTTTTATATCAAATTGAACAAACCTTACCATATTTACCAATGAAGGTACAAAACAAAACGAAAATTACTCATCTGAAGAAAGTTGCGCTGTTTACATAGAAAGATCGAACTATTTGTTTATGAAAGTTATATATTCTCAAAAGGTCAATTTGCATTCCAATACCAATTAGCTAAGCCGATATTTTAAAAATTTCAGGATCCGACTGAAAAAGTTAGTTTCCTTAAAGGGATGTTTTCCCTTGAAATTTCAAGCTCGCCGTAAGCGCTGCGCAAGGTTACTTGTGTCAAATAAAAGTTTGCTGGTGGAACGTATGTTAATGTAGTTTTAGTACACGCCTTAAAAAGGCTAAAGGGACATCGTTTATAAACACTTCTTCAAAAGGCAAAGATTCCTTGACTATAGCGAGTCCTTTGCCGTATGCAATTTTAATGACGGTCCGAGATAAATATTGACCTCCAACAATGTGCTAATTAGATCAAATACGACGAACTGCTTTTGGGTAGACGCAGCATAAAATGATCGTAGTAAGAATAGTTGAACATGAAAACGCAGTCCTGGAATAGCAGGAATAATGATAAATATTAGTTTGGGGAAAAAGAAATCCATTATTTTTTCGGTAGATGGCTACACTGATAGATTTCTCGTAAAGTATCGATCAAACAATTTCCGATACTATACATTTACATACTGTACATTTCGCAGTAAAAAAAATTCTTTTGCTGTTTTTTGTTTGGTGCA
>NW_023998415.1:8180957-8200225 GCF_014805625.2 Glossina fuscipes | reverse complement strand
CTGCGAAATGTCACCTTTCCAACGAGCATAAATCTGAAATTGTTTGATCGATACTTTACGAGTAATCTATCAGTGCAGCCATCTACCGAAAAATAATGGATTTCTTTTTCCCCAAACTAATATATACATCGAGAGATGATGATAGAAGAGGAGATGATGGAAGAGCAAAAGCGACCAAGCCAAGGAAGAAGAATCGGAAACAATCAGGAAAACATTAAAAAGAATAACAATTTCTTTTTTATATATTTTTATATATATTAATAAAGTATTTTAAATGTATAATAAAGCTATTTATTTTATTTATATATTTAAATATAAATTATATAAATTAATATACAGCAACAGGAAAGGCCAGTTTGGTATTCCCAATGATAAATCAAAGCGGTTGAAAAAGCTCCAAGGTTGCTGTAAGCTCCAACTAGACGATGGGTTAATTAAAATTAAATTTAGGATTCAATGGCAACAAGTGCTTTTTACGAAATTTTGTGACATTTAAAGTCGAATGCCCAGTTTGGTTGGAGCCATTATTCTTTTTCTGGTTGCGGTTGTTCTAAACTTGGATTCCATACTTCTATTCGATATCCGAGCTTTTATATCTTTTAATTCAGTTTCATAATCCGTTTCCAGCAAATCATCTTGAAATTCTCTTAGAATATTTTGTATAGATATTTTCCTCTCTTCCGATACGGAGATTTTTTTACCATTCGCTGTTGACAAAACATGCAGAAATAAAAAAAAAAATTATAAAAATTAGCATTAAAAAAGTGTGAGGAATATCAATGCTATACCTTAGATTATCTGCTTATTTTCTTGGAACTTAGATATATTGGGAGAGTTATTGATCTTTTCGTTTTGATCTAAAATTATGGAGGCAAATATGTCATTGTCATCTTCATCCCAATTTTTACTTATGATTGGTTGTGTACACAGAAAAAGTCCTTGTTAAAAAGTTTGTAAAAAAAGTTGCTCACAAAAGGTACAAACGTATTTTTATTTCGTTACCCGTAATACATTTTTAAAATGTATTACTTCTCTCGAAAGCAGAAGAAGTGAAAAGGAATACAAACGAAATAAACACAAATTGAAAAATATGCATAAGCAATAAGAAGTAAGCAAGATCAGAAACAAAAACTTTTTTTGGGAGGCGCTTATGTGAAAAGTTCGCTTAACAAAATTTATTTGCTTCCAAGCGTAACCGTTTCATGTCAAAAATTTCGATTACCTTAGCTAAACCACGAAAAATTTGAAACGTTATAGTCAGGGTAGTCTTTCCATTAAATACCCTACCTATCGGTTTGCCTAAAATAATACTTCGCCTATCTTTACCGGAAAATATGAATAATTGTACCTTGTTGCTATGTGAAGCATTACTTGTAATCAAAGTTCTTAGTATTAAATTTTATATATACATACACACTTATATATATAATTTTTTTTTTTTTTTATATGTATATACAAAGAGAGAGTTGTCAGATAAGTGCGTTATCTCATCCAAATTTTCCACATCCGTTTAGTGTATGAAGAGTTTTTCTTATGTGATGGCTTCTTTCAAACGGATCATTATACGGGAAATGGTCATATATAAATTTTCTCTAGCGTTCGTTTCTTAAATACTTGGCTAGGCATAAGTATCATGGAATATAAAGAAATTTGTTGGGCAATAATTATGCCAACCATTGGAATGAATGCTTGAATCATCGCTTCTCATTCGAGTTTGGTTTTACATAGGAGTGGCTTGTCAACACCACAAAAATATTAATCTGAAAGATGATTAAAATGAAATCAAATATTTATAAAGAGAAAGAGAGAAAGAGTGAGAGAGAGAGAGAGAGAGAGAGAGAGAGAGAGAGAAACTGACAAAATTGAATCTTATCATTACCAGACGTCAATTATTTCTATAAATAATGTTAAAAGCTCGAATTAACGCAACAATCATTTAACTTTTTTGTTTCTTTATAAAAACAAGCACGCAAGGAAAGCTATATACGCTTTCAAACGCTCTGCGTCAATTTCTTGCAGTTAAAGGCCAAGACACAGGACGTACTGACTGACTGACTGACTGACTGCTGTCCATTTATTTGCAATCGCAATAAGGCATTGTCGATGAAAAATCTCAATTCATCAAAAGATTTAAGTTATAATAGTAATAATAGTCTCCCCTAGAAACGTCGATTTTATAATATGACAGTACATCAAGATGGCGCAACATCCGCAATGATGTGCGAAAGACTCATTTTTTCCGTTCATATACAATCTACAAGCCATACTCTTTGAGCTATTTCCACGCAATCTAATACATTGGCATGGCTTGATGCAAGTGTCCCTTAAAAAAAAATCAATATTCTTTGAAAAATCATCAGTTATACGGTCGTAGCTTTGATAAATTCTCTTTCATTTCAATTAATTTTTAAAGGCATACTTTCTCTAGTTTTATACGATTTTTTTTCCAATTTTTTTCTTCTTCTTTCAAATTAATTCTGATCTGCATTATTATACATGATGAGATTATACATGACTTACAATTAAATGAACGAATGACTTATCGACTATATCGGCTCGAAAGCCCATAATAATATCCAGATTATATATAAATATTTTTTTTTTGCACTCATACGTGACCGTTGCAATTAGCACAACGAAATTAATACATTTCATATTCAATAGCAATATAGCTATGAAACAATTTGGTTATCACTTGTGCTCAATAATTATTTTACAGCGATATCAGCGATCTTGTGTCTTTAAAAACAGACAAAGATTATGAAGCAAATCGAAAATTCAGTAACGTTCGGAGCATCATATGTTGGAAAAGCTGATTCACAGAGTACGTTTTTTTTTTTTTTTGTTTTTTTTTTTTTTTTTAATTTCTAATTTTTCATATCAATTCGAAGCGAAAGAGAACAAAGTTCATTAAGACGGCATTCAATTCACATTTTCACCAAACGGCAATCTGTTGTTTTCTATTAAATTTGCAATTGTCACATAACTTTTCTTTTTCTTTAATTTTTGTTAAAAGCGAAAAATTTTTGAAGGAATATTCAGTGAAAGCATAAATTTTCAAAAATTGATTTTTGATTTGTCTTTCAAAAATAATAATAAATTTTAATAAGCAAAAGAAGGAGACAATAAAATACATCGAAATATGATATCACACACTGTCAGGTATGCATATGTGTGTGTTTATTTGATTTGAATAAATCAAATGAAAATTATTAAGTACCGCGCGGTGTGGTTCTCTTCCAAGTCAACTAAGGTAAAAGTATATGTATTTTTTTTTTTATTTTTTTTTTAACCTAAAGATAAAGGTCTTAGTTTGGCTTGAAAGAAACTAATATCGCCTTTGAAAATCACCGTTAATTAAATAATGCTTTTAAAGAAAAACAAAAACAAAAAAAAAAACAATTCTTTTACAGATATTTCAAATTAATGTACATTGTTGGCGGAATTCTTGTTAGCAATAAGGAAATCTGTGAGACGGTGGATCAGATTGAAATCGCTACACGTGTACAAGTTCGGAACAAATTAATACCGTTACCTCCTCCTCCTCCTCCGAAAAAATCGCAGCATCCGAAGTCAATCATTAAAGGAAAACTTAAAGTCCCCATCACACACTGTTGGTCGCCCAATTTCGATTTGTTTAACATCTTGAATGGAATAAAAAGTCGCTTGTCCTCCTACTGTACAATCAATATATGGTCTCTTCCAGAATACGTGCTCGAGTGTTTAATAAATTTTTTATGTACAAAAGTTATGATAAATAGTGACTGTGATATGATATATAAATGATATATAAATAAGATAAATAAAAAATATTAAATTAATTAAAATAAATGTATAACTCTTGAAGAGATTCTCTCCCTCCCTCCATTTTCCCTTCGATGATATATTAAATTTGTCAATTATTACTAATAACTAACTTAAAAACTGAAAAACTTTATTAGTCACGACCTCATAAGTAAAAAAAAAAAAACTCATCGAAGAATAACTTAGTAGCAGTGATATTCTCACCCTACGTTATACTCTAGGCGCGTCCTACGACCGATCTGGGCTATTCTCAATATTAATCTTCGCATAAGAGCGAGCTTCCAATGTTTTGTAGAAGAAACTGAAGTCGTTATCTTCGTTTTTGCGATTATCAAGATGTATGCAATAGACGTTATATCTCTAGACAGATAGGCAAACGGACATTTTTAAGATATACTCCATCGTTCGAAAGTGGCTATAAAAATATTGTAATATTGGGTAATTCAGTCGAAAGGAGTTGCGATTTGAAAATGAACCAAATTTTTCAAAAAAATCGCTTATTTTTTTTTTTTCAATCGGCCAAAGCCATAAGCATTTTTAATTATGAGAAAAAAATCGTAGCGTTTACAGCGAAAATGCTTTATCAAAATTAACAGCAAGCAAATGATTCGGTGACTTTCGTTCTGGAAAGCTATTAATCATATCCTTAAGATTAAGTGGGAGAGAAACTCGATATTTGGACACCACATGAATTGCTAAGGCTAAGTCGTTGCTAAGGCGAAATCGTTTCATTTTCACATACGACAATATAATGGGAAAACGATCATGGCTCAAGCTGAATGAAGCGGCATAAAGCCGTTGCAAAGATCCGACGGTCACCGTGCAATGTTATGCATCGTGTTTGGTGAAATTGAAAGGGGTAGCTGGCATGATGACTCTCTCAAATCTCGCCAGACATATCTACGCTACCTCTCATCAATAAGTAACGCGCTTAAGCCGCGCAATTGAGCCAAAGCGCTTGAAACGAATCAGTTGAAAAGCCATTGTTCTCTATCATGAAAATACTAGAGCACACACATATAAACATGGAAAAATGTTTGTGAAAGTCACTTTGTTCAGTTTATGGCTCCCAGACATCCCAGAAAATCAGTGCAGTGATAGCTTAATATTTGGTTTAATCGGTTTGGTTAATAAAATTCATGTTAACCCTAAGGAATATAATAGGTTCGAGTTGTGGGGCAAAAAAAACCAAAAAAATGCATAGAACATTTTCCTTCACTCAGCATTTATAGTATATGCGGAGTCAAGATATTTGATATAAACTGCAATTCAAAGTTTTTTTACACGTGTAGAAGCACTCGTGTAGAGGCATAGACAACATAGACGAATAAACAAATATGCCCAAGTCCATTCAGAGACGTGGAATGGTGAAGAACACAATTACCTTATGGGATATCCGATATATTTCGATTTGCACTTCTTTTCCTCGATGATGGATGGGGAAATGCATAACCTAGATAGTACTTATCTAATAGCAGAACTAAGGCATATATCTCAGTCTACGTGATTAGTTTGCCTAGATTAGCAAATCCTAGTCCTATATTCTATCGACCATTACGATAATGTATTGACTTTCCCTTTGACTTTGCAAATGTTCTATGCTATGCATCGAAACTCAGATATATTCATCAGTGTGCGTTTCGTTTAAATTAACGGTTTCACCTCCCAAGTTTTGTTTGAAGCATGAAGCTGTTTAATAAGATTTTACTTTGTAACACGCATGACGCTACAGTGAAAATTTCAGCGACGTTCGAAAATTGACACAAAGAAATTGATAAGTGGCCCATAACATCCACGATAATACGGATCCAATTTTTCAACTAATTGATTTAAACATTGAAATGCTATACCAATTACGTCATTTGGCATCAAACTGAAAAGTAACGCTATACGCATTTACGTTCACGAACTCTTCAAAATTCATGTGAAACAAGTAAGAAGATTGTGTTCGCGATCACGATCGAATCTTTTATACCCATCAACGTTGTTCTAAAAGAGACAAAAAAGTAAAAGAACTAAATTTTCACGCTCGATAATATGAAGTGGGCGCAGCTGATTTTTTTTCTATTTTCAAAATAAAGATTTTTGGCGCTTAGGCGGGCGGGCGTTGTAAACGTGTCCTTAGGAAAGTTCAACTCAGTCCCAAATTCTTTTGCCAATTTGTAGGCGATATCTTCATTTTGGCGAACAGAAGAAGGTCTAGCACAGACACTACACGATTGGGCAAACAGACGAATGAAGAGACGATTAGACGGACATTCCCAGATGCCTTCTAAATTTGAAACTGAATTTATATTCATTTATGGGGATTTTGTAGTTTGCTTCTGCGCGTTATAAAGGTATTGACGCAAAATTACAATTTGATACATTATAAGATTGGATAGGCGTGGTCAATGTTTCCATCTTTGTACAAGTACTACAGCATTGGCCATAGAATGTATCTTCATTATCTTTATGAGTAATGAGCGAAAAGCCAACTCTTTTTATTCCTCTTAGAAAACAGAGGTGTCCTCAGTTTACGTGCTACGTTCGAACGATTAGGCCCATTGTCAATACCAACCTGCATGCAAAGGCTTCCAATGTTTCTGCCAAATTTGAAATCGATAGCTTTGTATAGTCTTTAATATTTCCCTTATCTTTCGGTGATGGGTATAAAAAGAGAAGAACATAGAAATCAAATTTACCGGATTTGAACCAGGTAGGTCTATTTTTTGAATACCATCGCATATAAGGATTCCTCCAATATGCGAGCTTTCGTGAAAATATTCGGTGTAATATTCGGTGTATCATTGCCAAAACGAATGAATAACGATACTAGACGAAGTTGTGCAGAGTATCTAATGGCCGGCTTTGACCGACTATAATGTTCTTACTTCTTATTATTTAGATTTAATAAAATCACTCCGGTTCAATAGAATCGAATAAATGTATATTTTTACATAAGGAACATGCATTTACATAATAATTTATATAACATATAAGTAAAGCGTTAACAATTACAGGAAAGAGAAGTAAATACATTTTTAATATTATTGGTCCATAATATAGTTTTTGTTTCGACTTTTTGCGTTCCATAGACTATTCTACAGATTTTCCGGATCGCTTAAGGTGCTTTGTAGCATATTAGTGATGCTATCAACATTGAGGCTTTCGTCAGTAGCAGAAATTTTGCGCAGAGCTGAACAAACGATGCTCAAGTCCCCTTTAAGTTCGCTCACAACTGCAGTTATCTTTTGGGCATTCGACAATACTTCGACACTCTGCGTATACGGATTGTAACGCACACCAAATGGTCTTTGTATACTATCAGCAAATTTTCTGCGAGTAATACAATAAACTCATTATTAACATATGTGCATATTTTCTTTATTCAATTATTTGAGCATTGAACATGATCTGGAACCTTTACCAAATACACAACCAGTCAAAATAGAGCTAATAAAGCAATCGGTTTCTTCCCCTTAAGGATTAATATCACCTTGTGACTTTTTCGCATCTCTTTTTTCAACCTAAATAATCTCTCACGTATTTCAGAATGATATGAAAAGATGATTGGGGGGAATGGCCAACTCTTAAATGGTTCGATATAGAGACGATTTTCCGATAGTAAGTCTCAGACTTATATTACAAATATTTCGAATACATTGCGTAAAAGGTTTTTTTTTGACACGTGTAAAGGCGATCATTAACAAAAAAATTAAGTAAAAATATAAAATTCGATCGGGACGGAGTTTTTTGTACCCACCACCAAAGACAAATGGAGTAGAAGAACAACATTTTCGTGCTCTATAATATGGAGTGGGCGCAGCTGATTCTTTCTATTTTCAAAATAAAAGTTAGGCATGCGGGCGTTATGGAAGTGTACTTTGAAACGTTTAGGTCAATTCCATATTCTTGTGCAAATGTATAGGCGTTACCTTCATTTTCGCTAACGGGAGAATGTTTATCACAAAGTTGCGCAAACAGACAGATGGACAGATGGACAGGCAGACATGTTTAGGTGCATTTGAAATTTGAAACTGGCCAAGAATTTGTTTACTTTAAGGGGTTTTTGAAGCTCGCTCCTATATAGGTATAGAGATCGGTTATAAAGCTTATAGTTTGAAGAAAACCATTAAAAAAAATTCTGATGCGCTATAATATTGGATAGGCGTGGTCAATTTTCTCCATTTTGTAGATTTGTTTGCTATAGTTTATAAGTAATGAGCAAAAAAAAACAATTTTTCATTCCCTTTGAAAAACAAAGGTGTTCTCAGTTTACATGGTGCTGCGGGCGTGACCTCCGACCGGTTTGGCCCATTTTCAATACGCGACCTGTGTGCAAGCACTTCCTAGGTTCTTGTCACATTTGAAGACGGTATTTTCATGTTTGCGACCAGGAGAATGTCTACAACAGACATTACACAGACGGACATGCAAGAATATACATACTTTGTGGGGTATGCGAAGCTTCCTTCTGGACGATTCAAATGTTTTGACAAATTGAATATACCCCACCCGTCCCCCACACCCTTCTGTAATCAATATAAAAAGCATTACTAGCAGTTTAGAGATCGTATATTTGGTAGAAGGTATTAAAATGTAAATTAAAATCGAGTTTACGCACTCACTTCGCGTGTACTTACCGCATGCGTTCCTTTGCTTCCTCAAAAGAATTCGTGTAATAATAGGCATTTTGATATGACGTTATAATGCACTCTTCTTTGCATGTTACCTCTGGGTCAAATTTCTTAATTTTATCTTTGGTAGAAATGGCATGTTGAAGCTCTGCCACAGAGCTCAAAAGACCGGCCCCATACACTTTAAAAGAGCCATCCGGTTGATGGCATAAACCAAATTCGACAGTAAAGAAATATAACTAAAAAATTCATTACATACATCAAGTTAGAGTCAGACTTTAGCTGTGTTTAATAAATTTTCCACTTAAGATGTGAATGCAAAGATGAAAATTCGTGACAAAGATAAAAATATTATATATATATGTGTTTTTTTTATTTAATATTTTACCGTAGCAAGTTTCTCTATGTCAGCGTCCGATGCGCCTAAGGAAGCTAAACCAATTTCTTGCGAAAACTGAGCAAAACTTGGATTTGCTAATAGAGGCATATGGCCCAGCAGCTCATGGCAGCAATCTCTGTAAATGACTTATAAAGTTATTGTTCTTTTTTTTTTTTTTCATAAACTCAGTATTTACGGTTCAGGTGTATAAAACGGATCCGATGAATGTCTTATGTACTGAGTGCAATGGAATACCCGAAAGGCCAATCCCGATAAAAAATCTCTCGGTGATAAGTAACCCGCTACTGGACGCAATTGAAAACCCGTTTTACGTTTCAGATAATTGCTAACATCCTGCAATTGCGGTATATTATCTTCCCGATAACCACAGCAGCTCACCAATTGTGGCCAGTTTTCCATGTATTCCGGTACAGCATGCTTCACATATAAACGGTGCAATTCCCGAAATACTACTGACCTTAATAATAAATATAAGAACAAGTAAGACAGTTACATTCGGTAGCGACCGAATGTCGCATACCTACCACACTTGAACACTTGATCCACCTAAGAATTTAATGAGCAAGAAATCGATTTTTTCTAAACGACCCAAGACTATAACTAACACACTTTAACGCACTCTACCCTCCGGCTCCTTTCACTTGATACCTATATCGAACATATATGCACTAAGTCATAACGTCTACCACAATTCATTCGGAATTAGCACACTTAGCTTCCCGCATTCTATTCTCCAAGTTCGTTTATTTGACACCCATACCGCTGGTATTATTAAGAAAGTTCGCGCCATTTTTAGGCAGATAATATAACTTCATTTGAAGTGGCCGAAGATGGCCGAATCTTGCCATTTCTGCACGTAAAGTCCAACCTTTTAATTTTCAAAATTTATGAGTAATGAGTAAATTTGGACCATTTTCAATATCAACCCGTGTGGGAAAACTTTCAATGTTCCTACGAACCTTCAGACCTTCAGGATATCTTCGTTCTTCCGATCAGGAGAGTGCCAACAACAAATACCACACAGACGGACAGACATGGCTTAATCAGTTCAAAATTTCACGCTGATCAAGAATATATTAATACTTTATAGAATCTCTGAGGCTTCAAGCAAAACGAGTATACCTTCAACCTTTAGTAATGGGTATAAAAATGTATACATATAAGAAACATATAAACGCGTCGGAGGTAGCTCTTTGATATATCTCACTTTGGGCGAATAAATAAAATCGGCTTCATTTTTGTCCCGAACTAGATTATCTGATAAATTCCTGATACATATTTTTTTTTCGATTGATGTCTAAAAAATTTAAATTATTGACAACAGAATAGAATCACTTTCTAGAGACGTCAGTTGTGTGTTCACGAAATGTAAACTTGGACATTGACTTTGGACGTGTAAGCGTTATTAGTAAATTTTCTCGCTTGCGCGCCCTGCTCGAAGATTAGACATCTCTTTGATTAGTTCGGAATAAATCAAAGGCACCAAATGCCTGTGACGTATGGTTTCAACAGACACGCGACATATAACCCACGAGAGAACGGATCTGTTGAAAACGACGTTTGGTAAGGGGCGCTTACAATAAAACCAAAAGCCATTTATTGCAATTTCGTCTTTTAAAGGCTTTCGGATGAAGAAGTAAAACACGCTTTCTTCTTCGCCAACAAATTGGGCAATTCTTCTAACCAAACTGGACGCGTAACTTAAAAGCATAAATTCAAGTTTCCTGTTAAAATTTCGTGACCATCTGATCTAACCATAGAGAACATGCGAAATGAAATTCGGTTCAGATTTGTTCAGCCCTCTAGTGTAAGATCTCCCGCCCAGACATGTCCTTTTGAATTGAATACAAAAATGATAATAGTCTTTCTTTTTTATCAAACTTACCAGGTTTTTATTTCTTCTGGAGTATACTGCACACGTGGAATCGGATTACCGCTACGATAGATAAAGAAAAGTTTACATTGCTCTTTGTTCAAAGTGTTTTTACGCAAATCATCTCATTAGCTCTACACAATTAACCTAAAATTCAGAAAAGTCTGACGTCCTGTAACCACTCGGATGATTGTCTATAAATGAGTTCTTTACGTGCGGTCACGTGAGCAAATTTTTCAGCTTACGTATCTATGTAAGGAAAGAAATTTTGCTTTCAAGTCGGCTTAGGAGAGTTTTCGGAAACTTATGGAATAGGGTCCATTAAGTGCGAATGTAAGCAACACATGGATGAATGGATTCACCTTTTCATTGCACCGATCGATTTAAATAATTCATTTTCTGAACCAATTAAATTTTTCTAACTGGCTGTCCGTCTGTCCACTTATTTTTTTATTCGAATTTTACACTGCAGACATTTTGGCAACATTGAAAGCAGTGGTGTAATTCGGACCACAGTCTTACATATATATATATATATATATATATACATATAAACGCTGAATTTTCCTGCTCTATAATATTGATTGGCCGTGGCTGACTTTCTCCGTGTTTGTCGAACATATGTAGGAATTTTTAGTCGCTCATCTATTGTAGTTTATGAGTAACGGACAGAAAACACCGAAACTAGATGTGTTTTTAGTTTAGATTACGCTGTAGACGTGTCGCTTGCACGATTTCCCATATTCGACCCCGAGATCTTAATTTTTGCGACCAAAATGTTTGCCACAGACACTACTTAGATGGACAGACGGACATGCTTAAATCGATTCAGAGTTTGATAATAGTAAAAAAGTATATATGTATATACTTTATAGCATTTTAAATTCAAAGCTGGCTCGTCAAGACTTATACGTATTCATAGACGATGTAACGGAATAGTTAAAAATGTGGAAAAAAATGTAAAATCGAAGACAAGTGCATAGCGAAATGCAAGTCAGTAAAAGATATCGTGCTCGAACATCGTAGCATCAACCATATAGCTATCCGCTCAATGAACTGTACCTTCTGAACGTTTAAAAAGACGTGAGTGATACATTCAAATATATCGCAACCTAATATCGGACTCTTTCTCTAAAGTACTTTCTGAATTTTTACTCTTTCGCATTCAAATCCGCTCACACTTACTGTTTGAAATTTTTTGCAATTGCTGTGAATTGTTCCCGTCTCTTACGATAAATAGGATCCTTGAAACCCGGATGATCGGCATCGAGCTCAGATCCGTACATCAATACATTTTGAGCTTTATCCAGGTCGGAAATTTTTCGTGGAAACCACACCATATCACCAAAATCTTTAAGCGACGATTAAGGGAGGATAAGCATTTCTCTTTTAAAAATGATTTTGTTTACCGAAACTGGAACAAGCGGATAATGAAGGTGCTCGAACTACAGTATTCCTATCCAATGAAGTATAATTTACTGACTGCACTTCTCGATTTAACATTTGCAAGACTTGCTCCAAACGCCTGGTATCACATTCAACGTCCACAAGAACGTCCGCCTTAAAGATGCATTTTTTAAACAAAAGCTCCTGCTATCGCGTCCATTAGATATTGAAGTGTACCTGATTTTCGGTGGTTTCCAAAGGCGATAGCTCCAAATGTAGAACATTTATTCCTAACTCTTGAAAGACCTGTAGAGCACGAGCCAAATTACCGACTTGATTTTTTAAGGTAAATATAATGGACACCCTATCTCCGCCCGAATTGTTCTTTTGCCAATCAATATCACTTGTATCTTTCGCATTTTTTGAGCTGCTATCGCTTTTGTTCTTATAACATAATAAAAATTATGATTGAATTAAATTTCCTTACGGCGTGAAGTGTTGGATGGAAAACTCACAATGCCCAACGCATCCGATTTGTCTCGTTTCGATGGTAGATTATGCAATGGACTGCCTTGTTTAATAGCCCACTCCTGCTCACCGCTACGATATAGCCACAATCCTAGTAGGCTTTTGCCCGAAGCACTCATTTTTATTTTTTCCCCAACAGAACCAAACAGAAAACAAATATCTAAAGAGTCAAGACCTATTCGCAACAAACTTTCAATAACAACTGCGATATTCAGCGTATCCTTTACGCCTTTTATATTTTCTATCGAACTGGTTACAGTTAAACGCCACCCTATCATCATCTCCCGTACAGGACTAATGTATATTAAATATATGCGTACCTCCGCACATTTCTAAGAACACATATATGTATATCCTCGTATACGAAGATATGCTTGTATAAATAAGTGTATCAATTGAAAGTTCTTTCATTTAGGTTTATATAACTAGTAGAACTAAATGTTAAATAAAAACTCAATGATTCATCACAATCACAGCCCAGTTAAGAACCATCAGCAAACTTTTATCATAGATTAAATTGCGTAATGCAATTTACATATAGAAACAGAGTTCGGAAACTCACTTCGCATTTATATGGAAAATCTTAACGCAAACTTATGCTTAAGTTACCTGCTTAGCTACCAATTCCAAGCCAAGTTCACCCACCCGATTGCTGAAAGAGGCAGAAATTTTTTACTGGACCAACCTATGCTATTAATGAGGGCAACCATCGTTACCCATCGTTAAGAAAATACCATCGGATTGCTTATGCCAGCAACTCGCTATTGCTATAAAAAGTTCAATACAAAGGATTGCTGTACCAGTGCGAACCGAACCCTGCATTGAAGCGTTCGATGTCAGTCAGTCTGTTTGCTCTTTGTTGGGTAACTGTTGCTGGTTGGCGACTTCCATTTGAAGAGTGCGTATTTGTTCATGTACTTATGTAGATGCGTATGTACACACTTACCCACGCATATACACATTTTCTATAGAAACTTTGATTGCCTTAATCATTACAAAAACAGTAATCACAAAAGTTTATGTGCATGTACTTCTTCGATAGAATAACGACGGCAATAGTTTTTCGTGAATTTGGATGCGAACTCTTTCCCCCACCACACTTTTTCTTTTTCTTATCTTAAGCGTGTATTAAAAAATATACACTTACAATAATACACTTTTTATTTAATTACAAGTTTTTTTGTTTTTTTTTTTTTTGTGTGTTCTTGACTTTCAAAACTGGATCTCAATGCGGGCTTCTCCAATGATTTATAGATTTAAAAAATAGAAGAAAACATACACAAACAAGAAACTATGTTTTCCCCCTGTTCTAGCTTTCAACTATCCCCATACCTACGCAAGCACTCATTTATAATAATAATTTTTTTTGGATCTGCATTCGCCCGATATGAATCTTATAACCCGAATTAGTTTATATTCGTGGAGTACCGGCTCTTTTATACTCAACTCTTTTATCTTGGAAAATGATGGCGAAGAAGAAGAAGAAGAGAACCAAAAACTTTAATTTTGTTACCCTGCCCTATTGGACAACCGCGGCCGTTCTTTTTTCACTTTCGCGCACGTACTCTCCGATCACGCAGAGGAAGTATATCAAATGAAAACTTTTATGCGCACCACCAACAAGAAAACCCCCGATGCCCTATAAAATGTACATGTTCTTGATCAACATCAAAATCTGAGTCGATTTAAGAATATCCGACTGTCCGTCTGTACAATTTCTGAATTAAACATTCTCGTAGAAACAAAAATGAAGACAGCGCCGCCAGATTTTGCAAAAGCAATGGAAATTTTGCGAACAAATTGATATTCGAAAAGAGTCAAGTCGGTGCAACAGCATTCCCTTAGCACAACATAGACCGAGAAAGCCTTTGTGTTCTAAGCCAAATAAATAGAGTTTGTTCTTACTCATTACTTTCTCTCGATGACTGGCCACATCGACCCAATATTATATCTGCAAATATTGCAAAATTTTTGAAACCGATATCGTAAATTTTGCGGTCACGAAATTGTTTATCGCGGACGTTGCATAGATCGGCAAACGCTGTAATGTGCTGAATGTGCAAAAACAAAGTTGGTACCTTTTGTGATATAAAGTATATTAAACTTATGCGGACGTGCGTAACACGCAGAAGAGCTTAATATAACCTCACCTGGTATTATGCCTAAGCCCGTCCGCCCGCCTGATTGTCAACGCATGCAAATTTTTGTGCAAGCTACAGATCGCAATTTTTGCGTTATTTTGATAAAACTTGATGCACTGACGTGCTTTGACGCACAGACGACCGCTATTATAAAATGTTTTGGATCGGTCCACCTTCGCGACGCCTTCTCGACGGTGTTGAAAAATTGCATTATTCAAAATTTCTCGACAAAACGCGCTTTGCAATAATATTTGGACATTCTAAAACGATATGAATTTGATTCGCTTAGCTTCATTCTTTGAAATCCCCTCGCACAGATCCATACCTACGAAGACTGAATTTTAGATAGTGTTAAGTTTTCAATGTTTGATGTTGAAAATTAGTTCATAATTGACTTGGAAATCAATCTTACCCAATTTAAACCACGTAGTTCCATTTTTTGTATATCCTCACATATCAAGCATACTTTAATATGCGGTCTTTCACCAAAAGTATGCCTTTACGGGTAAATAATATTAAAATTTTGGTGCACTATTGCTAAAATGAGTGAATAACTGTGTTAGGCGAAGTTATGTAGGGTATCTACAAGTCGGCATTGCCCGACTACTCCTTAACCGTTTCTTTGTTGCACATTGCGGACGTTCTTCCATGGAACAGCAAATCAGCAAATCAAATTTTTGCGAAATTATAACACAAAATCTGGTAAGGATATTAGGAATTTGTCGAATTAGAACTTTTTTGAATAAAAAAACAACCAGTTCGAATCTTATAGTAATCGAACACCAATTTAGGGAGGAGGAGGAGGAGGAGAATGCACTAAGATCGATAAATACGGTTTAGGAAAAACGCTTTCGAAATTCCTGAATGTATCTTCATGCCAAGTTCGCCCGAGTATCAAAATGCTTGTAATATGATTCCGCAGATATTTTCGGGAAATGTATCTTTTCAAACATTAAAATTTTGACTTTTTCAATAATCGCCCTTTTCTACAGCTTTTCAGGACATCTTAGAATGTGTTTAAAACAGTTAAAATGCGAAAAGAATATCATGACCAGAACTCATGCGAACTGAGCTGTCAGATGAACATTTTATAAAATGTTTGTAATGCCAGGAATTTATATACAGGGCACTATGAACTCGAGATTTAAGTAAACATTTTTAAAATCAAGAGGAAAAGTACGTCTTCGATATGAAATATCTGTAAGAGCGAAATGGATCGACGGCCATAAAGAGACAAAATCTCACAAACAAGTCCCTAGGTTTCGTATTTTTCTAGGTTTTATAAATCACTTTCAGGTTTTCTCAAATCACGGTAAACTTATGGACGTATCGAGAGCAATGTCCGTAAATGCAAAAGATGAACCCGTTCCCCTGGACTTCAATCACTTCACACTTAGTACAATACTTAGTCTGATAGACAAAGAAAATTAATTGTAACGAATGAAAGTTTTGGTGAAATCAGTTCAATTACTGTTCCTCCGATACTAGAAATATTTAATGCATCCGTTATCAAAACATAAATAAATGAATGATCTGAGCGATAGATGCCTAAGTGTTGTCCGAACATTAACTATGCATACACATAGGTAGAGATTTCTACACTAAATGTATGTAATTGACTGAAAGCTTTTATCTAACATACGAGTGTGTGTGTGTGTGTGTGTGCATGTATGTATTTCCATAAGTAATCACTTACACCGGGGAATTTATTTATTTATTTTATTTCTTTTCATTTCAACAAGTGCATGTGTTTTTCCGAATCATGAATAACGACCACAGTAACTTATGTCGTATCCTTTAACATCCTCTTAGGCCAATCGCGATATATGTCTTTCATTTAACGACATTCGAAAAATGGCATTAATTTTGTAAGTGGGCAGTCGGTATGCACATACACATTACATGCGGGGATGCGATAAACATCTTTGATTGAAATTTCTATTCTATTGCATAAATATATACATATATATATATGCGATATATATATATATGATATTTCCAGGGGAGGTAAGCCCAAATATATGAGCATTTTTCAGATGAAACAAATACATAGATTACTTGCATTGCATTCTGTTATGTGTATCTTTTGATCGTCCTCTCGCACTTTCTGAAATTCATCGAGAAGATATTCTTTACCTCGCATGACCTTTTCCAATACCGTGAAATTCATTAGTTATTAAAGTATTTAAACATTTACTCTCTTTTATGAAATCTGTGTCGATTGATTAAATTTAGGATTCGTTGCATTCCTTTTTAAATGATTTGAAATGAAAAATTTCCCCATAAGCCAAAAAATATGATATTAAATACCGACGATTCCCTCATTTCGATAATAAATTCTGCGCAAGCTCCCTCCAATTTTTATATATTAAGCAATGTTAGCAATGTTTGAAAAAACCTACAACAAACCTACCCTTATAAGTAACAGTAAAGGATTGCAGCGAAAGCGAAATTATCGATTTTTGCCATTACTAGACATACATCAAACTGCAGAAGAAGTTGTAATGGATCTGAATTTTGCTGAGTATCCGTTTCATAAAACAGAACGAATTTGAAGAGACGAAAAACGAAGAATTTTAACTTGAAAAGTTGTGCAATAATTTTCTAAGCAGTAAAAATTATTTATCAAAAAAAAACTGAACAATGGCAGATGTTGAGTTTGAAGAATTTCATCGACCGATATTTGAACCACATGCCATAAAATATAGTAGTACTGTTGGTAGCTGTGGCAAAAAATCGAATCCTCATGCATTTTATTCGTAAGTTAAAACCGGAATAAAATAAAATTAAAATAAAATTAATTTTTTTTTTTTTTTGTTCATTTACGCATGTTGTATGGATACTGTGTATATATCATAACTGTCTTGCATGAAGGACGTAACGTACGCAATTTTTTAAACACACATACACACACATGTGTAAAATTATGCAAACGCATATACAAATTCATAAATATATATGTATATATACATACATTTATATAATATATATATATATATATTAGCTTCAAATATTGCCAAATATTATGATAATAATTACGCAATTTAACTTTTTGGCATTTCAACATTTATAGACTTATTCCAAATGACGATTTCGAAGATTCTCCTTCCTCGAAAAGTGATACATCAGACCAAGAAGATAATGTGGATACCAAACTTTCGAGACACGTTGAAGATGATGAAATTGGGGATGGTTTACGAGTGGTGTCGTTATCTTCCGATGGCTCATTAGATACTAATGATTCATTTAATTCACATCATCATCATCCTTTAAATCATCAGGATACAATTAGTGGTCTGACGTATTTGGGATCCGGCAATAGTCAGGCTGACTCGCAGCAATTATCGCCAAACGGTACCGCAACTGGAATACATATTAATGCAAATAATCAGCAACAGCAACAGCAACAACAGCAACAGCAACAGCAGCAAAGACGTCGAAGAAAATTACCAGAAATTCCTAAAAATAAGAAATGTGAGTGTAACCGAGAACATATGCGATACATAAAAGTGCATTTAATCAAAAATATTGTCAATTATTATGAATCCATCCTATGTTAATTGGCAGTTAAATGAACGCCAACATGCACACATATACTTACATTCATACAATCAGTACGTACGTACACTAAAATTATATGCAATTAAACATTCTTTTCAGCTTCCATTTTGCATATTTTAGGTGGAGGTCTGGGGCAATTCACATTGCCAGACGATGCGACTGTTGAAAACTCTGATTGCCGTCGGCGTATTAATGCAATCAATGCCGGCACTCAATGGCGTCAAAATCAACGATCATTTCTTACGCTAAGACATAGTTATTTACTTGATGAGGACTCAAGTCCAGATTCTGAACGTTTACAAAGCTTAGGTGATGTAGATAGTGGCCATAGCACCGCTCATTCACCCAATGACTTTAAAAGTATGTCCCCACAAATCACATCTCCAGTATCACAATCGCCTTTCCCGCAGCCATTTGGCGGTGTTCCCTTCTCTCAATTGGAAATGCTCGAAGCTACACATCGTGGTCTGCACAAATTTATACCCCGACACCACGATGAAATAGAAATAGAAATTGGCGATCCTATTTATGTGCAAAAGGAGGCCGACGACCTGTGGTGCGAGGGAGTAAATTTACGAACAGGTCGTCAGGGCATTTTCCCGTCAGCCTACGCGGTCGATCTGGATTACAATGAATTTGACCCCACTGTGCAGCAAGTTAAGAAAGAACGTTACCTATTGGGCTACTTAGGATCCGTTGAAACTTTAGCTCATAAAGGAACTGGAGTAGTCTGTCAAGCCGTACGGAAAATTGTTGGCGAATACGGCAATTCTCCTACTGGCCAAGTTTGCATTTTAGAAGTTTCTGATCAAGGCTTACGCATGGTAGATCGGTCAGGTCCAAATGTAAGATGTCTCCAATGATCTACTCTTTAAGTTTCATTTATTAATTTCAATTTTGATTTTTACAATGCAATGTTATTTATAAATTTTTATTTAATTATATATATATGTATA
>NW_023998415.1:8146235-8180857 GCF_014805625.2 Glossina fuscipes | reverse complement strand
TTATTTTCTCTTCTACTTCTTCTTCTTCATTTTAGAATAAGAAGGAGAAAAAACCATGCATCGACTATTTCTACTCCCTGAAGAATGTCTCCTTTTGCGCTTTTCACCCGAGAGATCATCGTTTCATTGGTTTTATTACAAAACACCCAACTGTTCAACGTTTCGCATGTCACGTGTTTAAGGGTTCCGAATCAACTCGGCCAGTAGCAGAAGCAGTGGGGTAAGAACTTACTTAAAAAAACAGTTACACAAAGCTATCTATTTACCACAAATCCCTTTATAATAATATCTTGCAAGAGAGCATAAGGCGCAATACTTCATCTAACAATGATAGTCTCGCCTCCGCTTGCTAACTCTAGCCAAGTCAACAACAACATTTACAAGAAACTCTTAATTATGAGAGTTTTTTGTTGCTAGCAATGCCATTTTTATATAAGGAAGTACAAAGAGATTATCTTAGGCATTCCAAAGATTCCTAATAGTCTGTCCCGTTAAGGTGGCGTTGTTTTTCAATGGACTTGAAATTTTTTAAAATTAGCTCAATGCATTTAAGTCATCTGGAAGATGTGACTAATCAATTTTCTCCAATCTTCTCCGATTGTCCGAACTGTAAATGATTTCTTCAGAATGTAGTGAATACTCGCACTTTTAGCTCTTTTATCATTATTACAGCGAGCGACAGCTATTTGCTGAAATTGTGAGAAAAGTCATTTGAAAGATAAGATTACGGAATGATGACTAAATGAATTTATAATTACAATTAAATAGACTTTTTGCGTTTCGAATAAACATTATAATTGTCTCTCTCTCTTTCTATTTGCAGACGTGCTTTTCAACGTTTTTATCAAAAATTCATTGAAACCGCGTACCCCATTGAAGACATTTATATAGAGTAAAATGCCGCTCGGTATTAGAGGTTCTAAGCGGCGTTGTGTGTGTGGGTGGGTGTGTGTGTGTGTGTGTGTGTGTGTGTCTGTGTGGGTGTGTGTACACATAAGCAAAATAAATTTTGCGAAAATGCAAACAAACACATAAAAATGTACGCATGCATATATAAAATTTAATTTCAAAATACACATATATAATAACAAAAACTCATAAAAGATTAAATATTCTATTGTTTTACTCATCAATTAATTAGTTGCGATTGTTTAACCAAAAAAATAAGGTCGCTCAATTAGGTAATGCGATCTTTCATGTGATCATCGCCTGACACACATCGCTGTCGCGAGTACTTTTCTGCCACCTCACAATCTTTCTCCTACTCCATATGGAATAGTTGTTATCCTACCTTTGAAAAAATGTTACATATCAATACATGATAATATGAATTACAATATACACCATAGCCAGTTCAAAAATTTTCCTTCCTCCCTTCAATATGGTATAAAGCTTTAACAGCTTGGAAAGCAAAGTTCTCCAAGTAACTCAAAAAAGATACGTTTATAGTAGTGTTAAAATCAAGTATGTAAGAAAAAAAAACAGTCCACAATGTTCTATTAACAGTTTTAGGAAACACGACTTTATTTGCTTGCACCACTTCATTGGACGCAGTCAAATTTAAAAAGGGGGGAAAAATTGAAATTAAAAAAAATTTATTTAAAAATTGGAAACAGACACATTGAACAATATCCAAATTCCTACTAATATAAGATAAGAAGGTATATATATATATATTCATAATTTATGGTGATGTCTTTCGCAATACATTTCATCTGAATTTCAATTATGTTTACTTATATTAGAAACTAATTAATACTAATAACCTCTGAACGCAAGTTTTGAATTTCTTGGTGGCGCTGCAAAAGGCTAAGACATTGATGTAAACACTGTGTACTTGCTGCTGATATTGCCTTTAATATTAATAAATCAGGATCTGTAGGTGAAAATGTTGCACATTCCATATTTTCGATAGTACGAGCCAAGGAAGCATTGCTTTTTATTTTAGAAAAATAGAAAATTAACGAAAATATTCATCTCTTTTAACTTATTAATGCAAACAGTTACCATTGTTCAGTTAAATAGAGCGCCTGTCTAGCCGAGACCATGGCATCTGATGCCGCAAGCAATTCACGCGGCGGCAGAGGCGTTGAATTATTTATATCCATGGCTTTTGTATGACTCTCCACAACAGCCCTCAAACCGTCAACCCACTCTTGCCGCGCACGCGCATCTGATGCCCTTAATTTAAGAGTGTCGCCCGAGGCGCAGCCTATTGAAAACGTCCGCGAATCCTCATCACTGGGGCAAACAACTGCACCGGCCAAGTGAACTTGACCGCGGGGGGCGCCCGAAAGAACATGGGCAGGTGGATGCACATCATCACCCGAAGATGTAGAGTCAATTAAATAATAACTAAGAACACCACTTTGAGGATCAACGCTAAACCATCGATACTGCCATCCTGTAATTATTGTGCCCCTAAATTCGCCGGCATTCCACAAAATATTTTGCCTTTACAAACCTTTCATTACATTCGTATATTTACATAATAGTCCATTTAATTGGTGCCTGACTCCTTGATTTAAAACCCTATTTAGGTTGGTTTCCATTTTGCACAGCTCTACGCATCTAGGTTTTTTCGGCCTTTTTTTTTTTTTGTTATTTTTTCTTAAACAAAAATATTTCCTGCTTCTGCACTCGGTGTATTTTCTAAATCCAAAATATCTGCGATTATGGCGATTTATTTCTTCTTCGACAGTTCAACTTGAATTTTATATTACGAATAATTTCCGTAAATTTCTTTACGATACTACAAAAAAATACTGCATTCTCCTCTTCAATAAATTACACAAACAAAATCAGTATAGTCGTAAGCCATTCCATACATACATATGTACATACGAATAATAAGTCGGTTGGTATAGATTAATAACACTTAGGCTGCAAACACAATATTACGAAATCAACTTTTCATGCAACTTTGTGGGAATCGGCATACCATATGATTTTATGAAGGTGTTTTATGTTTATTTTGCACAAATTTAAATCTTCTTCATGTTATATAATTTAAAATTTTGCTTTGAACGCTTTATTATTTTAGAAGATATAAAAAACAAGCAGCAAAAGCAATTCATTTTGAACTTAAGATATATATCCCGAGTCGACATTTTTACACAATTCTTTTGCTTCATTTAAAGGGAGAGGCTGACACAATGAAGCGTTATTCCTACTTTCGGGGTGGGGCTTCAACTTAGCCGAGCTTTTGCAAACTTGGGAATCGATAAATTATATGGTCTTGCATGCCTGCAGACAAATACAACAAAAGGGGAAAAAAATACAAGAAGGAACGATGATCGTTTCTTTTAAATTTAAAAGTTATTTGTCTTAATCGTCATTAATCTGCATTTTTTTTTTATATTGTGTGATTGAAAATTGATATTGAAAAACAAGCAATAAAGACCATTTACTTTAAAGTTGAAATATATTCGCCAAATTGTTTTATTAGATAATAATAAATGGCAGTTTTCAAATTAACAATCAATTAATATACAAAATTATAACTAAGATGCACATACTACATATATCCTATCCATTTCTTCATCACTAATTAATAGACAAGCTTACTTACTTTAATATTACCTTCCTTATTGCTATCTTTTATAATTGTTTTCATTTTTGATTGTAAAACCAAATGTTGCTTCGGAAATTTTTAACCAAAACGAAAATAATGCCTCATTTCGTTGACGTGATTCTAAATTTTCTGAAATTTGCAAAATCAATTATTTACTTTTTTTTATTTTATAGGACAATAAATTGATAAGAAGCTGAATAATTTATTTGCAAGTTAGAAGACAGTAACATACTCAAAAGGCATTAACTTAACTTAACTTAACATATCTGTACTATATATATCCCTGTGTAAAAATGGAATAAATATTACATTATTGCCATACGTGAAAACGAAAAGTGGGAAAAGCAAAAACAAGAAAAACATAAAATACATAATACCGAAATTTTCTCATTATTGACTAAAATATAAAAAAATCATTGATTTATATTTGGGAACTTTGGGGGCTTTGCTTAAGGAAAACGTATATGAAAAGAGGGTAATTTATTATTATAGTTGAGAAATCATTTCAATTGTCAAAATAGCAGAAATAAAGCAACGCAAAGATCCAGAAAAGAATCTGGAAGCGGAAGAGGTCGATATATGACGTTCAATTTGTGCATTTACTTTGTAAGACAAAATCCAACTGCCCCCGATTTTATAAGCGCAAGCAATCCCTGACCAAAAACACATATACCATCAAGAGGTAAACAAAATCGAAAAATCGAACAAACAAGGCTACACCTTTTTAGTGGAATAGAGCGAGCGTGCAGCAATGGCAGCAAACGATTCTGGTGTGGACACAAGCAACATATATCCCGATGAAGTTATTATGGATAATGGTGTTGCATTCAATGTGCGGGTAAATAAAAAGAAAAGCCATCGTTGGTCCGCAAATGTAATAATCATGTTTAATTTTAAGTATACTGGTTGCATTGAGGTAAACACTTCCATGAAATCATTAGATTTCGTTACAAGAACTCAAGTGGCGAGGTACACGATGTTTGTAAATTTTACTTTCTCTTTACTATTACACACTTTTATTTGCTAAACCCTTTAAGAGAATGCATTAATCGTGTTTGCGAGGCCGCTGGCCTGAAGTCTGGTAAAAGACACATGGACAAGAAAATTGCTCAGTACATAGCTGATAGGCCATGTATGCGAAATGCTGGTACCAATGTTATCATAAACGTTTCCAGTCGTTCTTTGAATTTAATTAATGTAGATAATGGAGAAATGGTTGCCTGTCATCAAATGCCTCGCATATCTTTTGCCTCTGGCGGAGATTCTGTAAGTAAACATTTGTTTCTAATTTATATTAATTTGTCATCACCGCCTGTAAATTTTCAATTAGGATACTCTGGACTTTCTAGCTTATATAGCCAAAAATGAAGACGAATGGCGTGCCTGTTATGTTCTAGAATGTATTGGTGGCCAAAGCGAAGATTTGATTGTTACTATTGGCAAGGCGTTTATGTTGCGCTACAATGCTTTAAGTCATAAGGAGTATGGTTTTTAGGTTTACCTTATAAATTTTTCTAAAATTTATTTAAATAGGCATCATACCCCGGATAAAGAATATTATAATGATCTACCTAATAAATTTCCACCGGATTTGCTAAATGAAAATGATTTAAAGTGCCAGCAGCCACAACTTAAAAAACTTATGTCTGCGCAACATAAAGTGACTCAACTGAATTTGAAAAAACCAAGAGATCGGCTTAGCAGTAATTTAATTGATTTAAATAGCCCGCCTCCCGATCAGAGTAATAATAAAATGTTACCTGGCAGTTTTGATGGCAACAAAGACAATGCGATCAATACCCCATTCTCACAACCACCTGACGTCTTTGACATACGTAAGCAGCGATAATGACGAAATATATAAATTCATTTAAAAAATATATCTGGCCTTTAGCATCCTTTTCTTTATCAGCTGAAGTGCAGCGTTCCCAGTTGATGACTGAATCATGGTTCCATGGCACTATAAGTCGACCCGTGGCTGAAGGTCTACTAAAGAACGATGGGGATTTCTTGGTGCGTGAATCACAAGGCAAACATGGTCAATATGTTTTAACCGGTTTAGCTCATAAATCGCCCAAACATCTGCTATTAATCGATCCCGAGGGTGTGGTACGCACCAAAGATCGCATTTTCGAAAGTATCAGTCATTTGATTAACTATCACTGGACAAATTCATTGCCCATTATATCGGAAGATTCTGAACTGGTGTTGCGGAATCCTATCATACGAGTAAATATGTTAGGCCAAAGTTCGAATATACACGCGCACCATCATCATCACATGTTACATCACCATCACATACAATTATGTAAAGATTGAAGAGCTTTAAAAACATTTTTTTAAACGAACATCTATCTATATATCCTTCTTATGGTCTTATGGTTTTATAAGCAAAAGAACATGAAAGTAAGAATTTTCAGTGTTTTTTAAAACTATACTTATTACTTATATATATATATATATATGTATACTTGTGTAATGCACCACCTGCATGTGTATGTATTAAATAAAACGGGCAAATGCAAATTGTTTTGGTGCCATTGGTTTGACGTATAGCGCTTTTCCAGTTCCATACTACGCTTATTTTCACAATAACCATAAACGAAAAAAAAAAACAATTAAACGACCGATTTCGGTCGCTGCTTATTAATTGATATTCGAAATACCCGTTGAGTCACATAATCTTACCATGTTTTCCAAAATATTTTGCGGATTCCGGAAATTATTTTGAAAAGGAAACTTTCATTTGTTGGTGAACCACATACACAACAATTTTTGTAAGATCTGCTCGAGGTCGTAATGTATTTGAAAACTTATTTGTCATCTTCGAACATTCGAATGGTAAGCGGCTTCAAATTGTTGGTGGCATTCACTTCCATGCGATGAATTTCGAGTTTCTACCACTCTTTGGGTAGACTAACACAATAAAAATTTCATAATTTTAAAGAAGTCACTACAGATTAATTGTCATTATATTTTTAACATTTGTTTTTTTTTTATTAAAAAGTGTACAGAAATTTTTACAAACTTAAGCTCAAAAATATTTCATGTATTTTTCGAAAATTTTTGCGAACATTAAGCAAATTATTTAGAAAACCCATAAAATAATAAAAGTTAAGCAAACATTTACAAATCGAAATTAATATATTGACTTCGAAAAACCAAGCACGGAGAAGAAAAATTATTGAAAAATATTACCTTGAACCTTAGAGCCTACTACAAATATATATCACGTAAGCGATATACATGTATTTTCATTTCATTGTGTTATAGGCTGGCTCGGTATATATTCAACACTCTTTGCTAATATTGAAGTCCATCATTATTTACCAAGGAAATAAAATTAGAGTTACTCCGTGCTAAAGCCCGTAGCACTAAATTAGTGAGCACGCGAAATATCACGAGACAAATAAGAAATGCATGTACCAATGTTATACGCTCAACTGTGGTTCATAAATTTAGATGAGACGAACTACGATTCCGCTACGATAAGATTGAACCAAAAAAAAAAAAAGGAATTCATAGTAGGCGCGATGATCTTCGTAAAAGGTTTATTCTAAGCTAAATACCAACCCATCACATTGTTGAACATGATTTCCTTTGCAACATGTGGGCCTATTCACAGCTATTGGGTTTCCGAAAAGGTGTTATGCAGTTAAACTAATTTTCCTAAGTATTTTCAGTATGTATCTAACGAAATGTACTTATTTCCTTTGATCGAACTTGTCACCAATTTAATGGGTAACTGATCGCTGATCACTGATCGTGATCTTTTCACATAGACAGGATACATACGTTTATATTCCATTGAAATAAAAAGCCTATACATTAGAGCAATTAGTACTTATTGTTATATTAGACTTAATGTTGAGCTTCAAAGAGAAATGAAACGTAAGAAGAATATTGAATATACAAAACATTCTTTTAATAGAGATTGGTATGCATGCATTATGTGGAAGTATCGTCTAAGAACTATCCAACAATACGGGAAATTGATCGTTTGTTTCTAAATATACAAAGCTTGGGTTTTCGCCTAGCTCAAGACGACCATAGCGAGCTATTAATTGTTTACTACTGACTGGTCGCGACCATTTACGCTTAGGTTTTGAGTGTGTGAGCATATGGCTTTTCAAATTGGTCGATTGCGCGAAACACTTGTGGCATCCCTCGACGGGGCAGTGATAAGGCCGGTCGCCCGTATGTATGCGCACGTGAGTGCGCAAATTGAAATCAAGAGAAAAACGTTTACCGCAACCTTCGAATGTGCATTCGAAAGGTTTTTCTCCTGTATGCACAAGCTGATGACGTTTCAATTTCGAACTCTCTACAAACGATTTACCACATTCTGCACATACGTGACCGCGGGGACCATGTGTAGCCGAATGCTTGCGCATTGCAGAATGATTACGAAATTCTTTATTACAATCGCGAAAAGTGCAGCGATACACAGTCGTTGTTCCTGTGGCTGTGCTCACTGTGGTAACAACCGATGTATTTTGCCTGGAAGTTGCAGAGGTAGAGCTAACATCTCCATTATTATTGACATTGTAATCATCGCTATTGTGTATAGGCACTGGCTTCTTTAAAGTAGAGGGAGGAGATTTTACTTTTGCCGCTGAATGACTGCTTGCATGTGTTGTTGCAGTAATGGTGGTTGGTTTCGTTTCTGTAACAGTTTGTTTATTTTGTTTGCTTAGGGCATTGTTTTCTTTCGGAGTTACACTGACTTCCGGGGGACTTTTTACGTTTTCTACTATATTTACGGTTTCAACTTCCTCTTCAACTATATCGCCGGTAAACGGATCGGGAACTATAACGTATTCGGGGGCATGCATAAGATTGTTTTCATCAATAATGAATTTTTCGAAAGGTTCCGGTACGTCCGGCATGTAATGTCCTTGTCTCAGAGGTCTTTTTTCTATACACTGACTACCCTCTTCGTCTTCGTCCTCTTCGTAGTCATCCTCTGAATTAAGTGCTGACCATAATGTAACATTGAACTCATCTTGTGTAATTCTTATGGGTACTTTGGTTTGCTTCCAACGTTTAGTGTTCGTTAATTTCTTGTCCGCGACTAAATGGTTATTTTGTTCGGCCATTGAAGAAACGGGAGAATTTAAAATCTCTGAGAATGCCTCCTCTTTAATCCACAATTGATCTTGCTCTTCGTTATGTTCTAGCTTGATATTGTGGTCGTCTATAACCGATGACGAAGACATATCAAATTGAGCTGGATCAATGGGTAATTGAGCAGGCACATATTCCACATATTCTGGCGTATGTTCTTCATTTTCTTCGCTATCTTGAGATGACTGCATTATCATTTGTGGTGGCATAGGCTCGGGTACAGCATAATATTGTATACTGTCGCCAGATATAAAAAATTCTCCCGGATCTATAACTATGTTCCCTTCTTCATCACGCTCATCGATGATTTCTTCAATTAAAAAACTTTCTCCAGCCGTTGGCACGCCGCTCACTAACTGTTCGTCTAACACCGATGCATATGGCTGCTCGACTATAGTAGTACTTGGTGGTAGAATGTGAGTAAAATATAACGGTGACGTTGTCGCATTACTTGAACATTGTATGGCAGCCGAAGCCAGTGATAAATTATTCACAATGGGTGCTGTGCTTGTTGAGCTCAGCGGAAAATTATGACTAGCCATTTGCTTTTGATACGTATTCTGTCGAAATTTGGATATTATTTTTTACACTTTCATTATTAATGCGTTTTGTTAAGAGCAATTACGTTATTTAACAGTATTCTTCATTTTTTTCTACATGACTTTTACCTGTTTGTTCTCTTAACATTTGGCAGCCTAGAGGCGTTGTGCTTCACACTTTTTGTCTTTGCTTAGTCGACTTTCACTTTTTTTTTTAATTTTATACAAGTCTCAAAATATAACGTATTTTTGGAACTTGTTTACATTAAGAAAAGGTAAATATTTTGAAAAAAGCCGGTAAATATGGCGGAATTCTATTTTCCAAAATGGCTCTTCAATTTTTTTTTCTATATTTCTCGAACAAAATGAATACTATTGCGACTCGCCAAGCAAAGTATCAGCTGTTCATTTTAGTGTGAAAAAGAGAAAAACCATTCACGAGAGTAACACTGGTATAGGGCGGGTATAAAAACTTTATATAACTAATTTTTTCTTACATCTGAAACTAAACTCAGGTGCAAGAATTTACAGAAATTATCCAATTACGTATAAATTAAATCGAATATAAAATCATAGAAAGATTTTTTAAACTTCCTTGATTTATTCGTAGTAGTAGTAGATTTATTCTTTCAGACATTTATCGAAATGCTTTATTTAAGTTGAAATACGAATTTAATAAAAAATAATCGCATCTAATGCGTGCGGGGCACAATTCGTAATCGCATAATTCACGAGCACATTGTTGACATTCAGAACACTATAAAATGTTGTCAGGGCATTTTGCAGATTTAAAAATTTACATGAAACTTTATGATCATTCTTACTACTTCTTGCAGTCATTCTTTTATTCATACTTTTTACTCATTAGTCATAAGTGCGATGATGTCGCATTCAGATTGATAGTCTGTGAAGGCTTTATATATAATAAATTGTATTTGTTTTGTTTGGATTGAAAATAGATTAAGGTCGGCACATGCTTAAAAAAACCGTTTACCAAGGCGTTACTCACGGCCACTAAAGAAGTGAAAGCAAAACCCGAGAAAGGTGAATCTGCAGACACAAAAAATCACCAGCACATTAAAATTTATGAGTTTTTCCGTGTCGGAGGTCATGTATGAGGCTCAAGCAACTGCCTCGTGGAATGCCATCATATATTTCAACTTTCACTGCAACACACGCTTGGATAAAAAGCCTGGTGTCCACAGAAGTATTTGAAGAGAGATTGAGAGGTTTAAAAGAATTCTACCAAGCTTCGTCAAATTAACGCAATCATAGGCTTTAGTGGTATCCACGGAAAGCATGACAACCACTTTACCAGCTTTCTTTAACTTCGCTATTGAAAAAGTTAGTTCATTGAAAAACATATTAGTAAATTTGATATTTTTAGATATAAGAACGAGCTGGAATAATGTTCCCACTTTTAGTATGGATATAAAGTCCCTTAAATAAGTCTTTACGTGCCTTAGGATTGCGAACAGTTTTTATACATCGCAAATCTAAGGGTACAAAGTTATTACACCAGCAACTATTAACATAACATGCATATAAAATTCTTCATATCGTCAGAAGCCCCAGCTGTAGTTTTCCTTATCGATTGTAAAACGTACATCAATTCGCGGAGGAAGAAAGGCGTATTACTGAGATTAGGAAAAGGAATTGAAGGTATTATAATCTGATTGTCATTTGGAATATAACTCGTGAGCATATCTGAGCACCTTTTATTGTCATTCTCATTCCAAATAGTGCAATCAATTAATTTTTGACTAAATTGTCGATGTCCGTTGATATAAATCCAGAAAAAAACGCGAGTAGCTATTGCTACACATATCTTAAATCATAATAGCTTTATATCCTTTTGACCTTTTCAACTACGGACCTCAATTTCTTCAATATTTTTATACACTCAATCAAATAATTTATGAATCAATTTCATTGAACTGTAGTATACAGTCAAACCTGTTTTTGTGCGGTAGGTAGGGACCGCAGAAAAAAAACCGCACAAAAAAAAATATTCAAAAACTTCATAAATAGCTATAAGACATAATTTTTCACAGCATATTAAAGAAAATTTTTTTTATGCGGTAGAGAGGGACCGCATAAAAAAAGTCTCACTTAGAAAATATGTCAAAGCTTTACGAAATAGCAAGAAAGTGCTTTCCAAACAAAATAAATAATTAAATTACACATTGAAATATTTAAAAAAATTTTAATTTCTAATTTTAAACAAGGAGAAATTTTCAAAATGTACATAATTCAATACTACACGTCGTAGTTCAAAACGCGCATATTAATCCTGTCTTAATGGTTAAAACGTCAGCAATCAACTAAAATGAAATGAACCTTACAAAATTTGGACCATCTACTCCTATTTTTGAATCCTGCCCCCATGTAAGGATTAAACTTACACTGTGTTAGGTTGCGTTTTGGGCCAGCTTCCTTATAAAAATGCACATGAAAAATATACCTTTATATAGAAACAAAATATAATTTTTGTGTTCTATAATTTGTAAAAAAATAAAAACTTGTTACACTATGTGGTGAAGGATATTTAATCGCCGGCCTGAGTCGACTGTAATGTTCTTAGTTGTTTTTGTAGAACTATGTATTAGATAAATATGAAGTATATGAGAGTAACGTCAAAGCTGAAGACTTACAAGTGCAAATGAGCCGTCAAGTCGGTTTCAGTGTCCACGTTCATTAAGATTTCCTATGGCTTGTGGCGCATCTATCTGTCTATCTATTTCTTTTGACGATTTGCAAATATTTAACTTTGTGTAAGTGTCTGTAACTTTTAAGCAAGCCGAGTGAGATTTTGGATAACCTCCACTGAAGGATTAGGTCGGGCTCATTTCGTCAAAACGTTTGCAAAACTCAAAAGGAAGCTTCATAGACCTGATGCAATAGGTATGGAAAATGGCTGTTGCAATGTGTACATACTCACTGATAGCAAAAAAAGTGATGCCAACACAGTTCAGATTGACCTAACCTCTCGGCGAAATTCAATGTGTCGATATTCATATACCGCACAAAAAAAAGCGCATAAAAAAATACCGCACAAAAACAGGTTTGACTGTAGAAGATTACTGAAACATTTGAGGCATAAGAACGACCCGTTTCCACCTAGGAAGGGTTAGCGAAGACTTTTGCTTCACAGCCATGAAAATGCAGCGTGTATAATTTATGTGTACTGTATTCTGCATAGTGTTCTTATAGGAAGAGGAATTAATGCTGAAATGAATTCAGAATCAATTGATTCTGTGGACGAAATTACCAACAGCAGCAATCCAACCGACATCCAAAGAGGAGGAATAGGAATTAGAACAAATTGTACAAACATGTTGTAATGTATGTAAAATAAAATATTTTATAAAAGCATTCACTTAAAAAAATTAAAATATCTCAACAACTTCATTTAAAAATATATAAGTATTTTAATATGCTCACTTCAAAAATCTTAAAAATAAATACAAAAACAAAAAAATTTTTTAATGTAAGCGAGCCCTGCATCTCAGTTGATTTCTCCAATGATTTAAAGACTGAAAATAAAATCGACATTGTTTTAATAAATACTTTTCTGTATATTCATTTAAACTTACTTCTTTCGATTTCTTCGCATTTCTGGCAGGTTCAGTCAAACCGTTTAGATTTGCACCCAATTTCTCCCATAAACTTTTCATTTGCTGTGGATTTATCGTATTTATTTAATTTTTTTTACTATCTCGGTTTTTTCCGACTTACGCCAAATACTAATGTAATTGCTCCTTTGATAACCTATTTACAATCTACACACACGCAAAGTAATATATTAAATATTACGTTAAAATTATGCATTAATACTTTACCGTCAATTTGTTCCATTTTGCCAATTTTTTTTTTTCTTTACAAAGCCGAATGCTTTCTTTTTTTTTCTCTCATTTTCTTGACACTACAATTTGTGATATTCATAAATTACCAACACTGTTTTAGCACAAAATTGTTATTGGAGAATTTATCTATCATTATGATATTTGATATAAAGTGACAGCAGCGACGGCAGTCAAACAAAAGCATAAATTTTATGATAGATGAACAATAATAATGTCAGAATAAGAAAGGCTGTGGGAGGAAATTGTTCGCTTTTGTATGTATATAAACATATGAAACAAAAACAAAAAAAAAACATAAAAGAAACAACAACAATTTATTTTAAACTTAGAAGTTGGTTATCTAATTTATGTTTCTTTTATACGAACTTTTTTTTTCTTCGTACATTTGACATTTTGGTTTATGCTTGATATTATTCGATAAGATATAAAAAACAAACGACAAATGCAAAGTAAAACATTTAAGCAATTTGTTTGCTAGATTTAACCACGTTGGAGAAGTCAGCCACTATGCTGGTTCCTTTAAATCCACTTTCTTTATTTCAATAATCATTAAAAAATCTAATTTGTTTTTATATTATTATTTATATAGACTTTTCCATTTTTTACTTTCCGAAGAACAAGTTTTCGTTTATGCTTACATCGATTTCCTTATTTTCATTTATCAAATAAAATGGCAACTCGGCTTCCCATTATATCTCCTACTTAGGACTTATTAGCCCGAAAAACAGAATAACACGACATTGTGTCAATCTCCTTATTTCTTACTACGCGAACAATAGATTAGACGTTTGCATATATATGGCTGGTTACCTTTTCTTATAAAATGATATAGAAGGACAGGCAAGCCTAACTTTTATTGTATCAACTAGCTGCGGCTTTAATTTTTCCCAAAGATATGGAAATATAAACGAAACTTTATTGGCTTTTCAGCCATTACGCTTCGAAAAATTTCGTGGGGTTCGTGTGAGCAGGCGACAATCACCAAAAAATTTTAATCATCTAAACAAACTTGCTCGTGATTGTCGTCAAATGTGCTCTCTGAGTTACGGGAAATCTGGCGATAGCAAAATTGCTGTCGCTGAAAGCAAATTTGCATTAATATTGAGTGTAAATCAAGTAAAGTCACCTAGAAAATTCTCTTTTAGAGTTGTGTGTGTATTATTATTATTATTATTATTATTAATTTCGCCAAAGAAATAAATTCTAAGACTAAACTCTTAAAAGCACTAGCATCTAAGGCTATCGGCTTTTATTATTAAAAACTCTACCGCACTTGAGATTCGAACCCACGACCATTGACTTGCTAGTCGAGATTACTCGCCTTCGGCTACTCAGGCGGATGTATGTGTAGAAAAACAGCTGTAAAAGAAAAATATAAGCAGACGTTGGATTTGAATTATTTTCCATTTTTAAAATTACACTTTCTACGGAACTAAATTCGTGGGTATGGAAAAAAAGCGGTAAATGTGCAGTTTTTTTTAAATATCGAGCTGACTTAAGGAATGTTAACCCTTGTGCGCATTCTCAGCATATTTTCCCTTTATGCTTGTTCATTGAAGAGGAGAACGACGAAACCTATGACGAACAGGAAACGATCACCACAAGAAGATTCGCCGCACTTGCGAAGCATTTTGATGACAATTTTGAACCATTTTACTGTAATTTTCAATGCCAAGTAACATTTCATTTAAATTTAAATGTCTTGTAAATCGATAATGATCTTTTTAACATTCAAATTCGTTTATAATTTTGTCTCTTAGCATAAATTTTACGTACTTATCATTTATTTTTGAATGTTTATAATTTTTTGCCATATATGGGTGTTTATAGAAAACAAACAAACGTCAACTTGGCATTCATCTCTTACGCCTCTTTCAATGCATTGTTCTACAAAATTTGACGGAAAGTATAGAAAAGTGGCGATAATGATACTTGATTTGCCCTTTGGTGACACTTAACTGCATTCAAAAACAAACAAGGCAAGAATAACAACGACAGTGGCCTAGGACATCTGAGTATGTATAGTAGCAGTCTCCATATGGAACGTTGGAGAACACCAACACTACGATGTTTCTCTATTAAAGTGAATTTCGAAAGATATTGACCTTAAAGAGAGATTACAGAACGCACTTGTGTTGTGTGAATGCTCAATTAGCAAAGACATAATATTTACCGATCATGAATTCGCAGCCTGCCATTTGCTCCCTACTTTTTCTTTCTCTTCATCAGCTTGCAGAGTGACAGATCAAATTGAAAGAAAAAAAACCTTTTTTTTATTATTAGGTTACATTGACATTCACCATAAGTTTCTTCTTTTATTTCTCCTCCGCTACTTCGACCGGTCCAAATTTTTCACATCAATGTAGTGTACCAAAATATCATTGTTCAGGGATTTTTATTAAGAAATCGTCGAAGTCGCAAATGTTTATCACATAACGACTTTTTCAAAACAAAGAGTTATAAAGATATCTCAATACATCAGATTTCCCCGAATTTACGAAATTACGATCTTCGGTAGACAGCAAATTGAAATTGGAAATTTATATCTCTTACTTATTTTTCTATTCTATACATTTACTTTAAATATGCTATAAATAAATAAATATTTTCTGCAAAAGTCTTAAAAATAGACTTGAAAGGACCAACCGTGCTACGAGGTCGTAAAACCCAAAAGCTCCTTCCATACGTCCACTTCCAAATCGGTTTTAATACTGCTCGATCTTTAGCTACTACCCATTAGACTCGGCATAAAATATTATTTACATAAAGGAACCTCTTGACTCACATGGCATAATGAAAATGTACACATTATAAAAGAAATTTTTTTTATTCTTTGAAAATATTTGTAAACAAATAATGGAAGAATTATAGAACTGAAAGAGCGAAACGGGACATTGTCGAATTTAGTTGGAATCATTGTACATTTTTTCAAATTACAATTTTTTTAACAATAAAATTTCGGGTAAATAAATTCTTTCTAACTTTATATCAACAAACTGTTCGTGCCTGGTTTTCAAAGCCGGCAGTTCGTGGCGGAAATAGATCTTTTGAAAATGTAAATGCTTGTTATCGCTTGCGACATTTACTTTGAAATATTCACAATCTTTAAACAATTCTTCTTTAGTGGCGTGGGCGGTAAGGGAAAGTACAAAATTTGCTGGTACCAAAAATTTGCTGTGATAGGCAGATGTAAACATTTCCAAAAGTTTCTTTCTTAGCATTTGTAATTTCAGAGAACCAATTGCACATAAAACGTGGGGAAGGTTTTGTAAACCAATGAGCACACGATACAAATTGCCTTGAAAGTAACTTAAGCATATTTTAAACGCCAAGGCAAAGACAGCATTTGACCTAAAACGATCAATCAAAGAAATCAATCGTTTTCTCTATATACTACTATACTTACTTTATTTCTCGAGGAACAAGAGCGCATCTACTTAAAGCTTCGGCAGAGCCCAAGTTGAAAATTTGATATAAGCCCTCTATATATGCTCTATTTTTTATTTCCGCTTCAGTCATTTCGTTGCACGCTATGTTATCATAAGAAACTAAAGCGCGCTTTAAGCATTCTTGCAGATGCAGCTCGCAAATTTTTTCATCAAAATTCCCAGTAGTTTCTTCGCATAGTTTATAACGGCTAAAAGCTAAAAACATGATCATGGGCTCTAGTAATTTGATGGTTTGCATATCCTCGAAATTTTGTATAACAACTTCCTGTCGTATGGCCCGTAATCGATCAAATATAAAATCATAAACATAGCAGAACGATTTGCGTTTATCTAAAACCACTCTGTTACGAAAATATCACATTTAAGAAATATTTCAATTTTAACAATTGTCACTGTACTTACTCCTTTAGCAAATACTCTGTCGTTTTATGCAAACATTTTATAGTTCTTAAATCTTTTCCTTTCGGTACTCTTAAACCAGCTGCCGATCTGGCAAAAGACTTTACTAGAATACCTGGGACACTTTTCTGACCATTTTTATACTCATAGAAATGCAAGAGTTTTTCACGTATACGCCTGTTTTGTTCATTTTCTTCATGATTGTTGCAAACTTTTAATTAAAGCAAAAACTTACAATTTAGCTTCGGATTGCGGACAGAATTCTTCACAAACGCCTTGAACAGACATTAGTTTTGTTTTTTAGAAAAAATAAGAGATAAAAATATTGCGACTATTCATATACTTTTCTGACAGTTGTATATATATATGAAGTATGAAGAGCATAGCTAAGGGTTGCCGAGAGGTAACATCCTAACGATGTTTTAATTTTCCGCTATATGTCGTTAAGCAATGACAAATTTTTATGAAATCAATTATGATTAGATAATTTGGATTTTGAACTCAAGCTTTTTAGAATTATGGCGACCTTATTCTGATTGCTATGCGGTCCTGAGAGGAAAAAATAGTTCTTTTGCATTTGAAAAAACGCAATAATCTATTGAATACATGGCGAGTATTTTAAAAAATTAAATATTAAGGGGTTGTCCTCTAACAGCTTAGCAAGAAAAACAGGTTACGACCATTCTGTCATCCGTTCGTTGATTTAGACATATCGTAAACTATATATGTTTGATCCGTTATTTAACGTGTAGTGCATGACAAAATTAGGACGAATCAATCTCTGTCAATGCCAAAGAAAATGGTTGAACAAGGCTTAACAGCACATATCATGATGTAACGACATATTTAAAAAAAAACCAAACGTATGTATGTTCTATAGATTTGGAACGTATGTAGTTGGCAATCGAACGATATGCTTGATGAAAAACAGTAGGATGCTGATTACCTATGGAGTTAACAAGGCTTCACATTCGAGTTTTAACCATTTTTACTTTATATATAAGAGTTGCGAAAAACGCTCTCTCAAAGCTGTCAAATCAAGTGTAGGCAAAATACCTTACGCTTTGCGTTAGTATTGACTGTCTATAAGAAAAACCAGCTGCAAATTGAAAATAAAATAAATTCTAAACAAAATTGTTTATGTTCTTGCAAACAGGTGAGCCAAAGAAAAATATTTTAAAAATGTGAAAGAGACGTAAATAAGTTCAATTTTTTTTTTTACGTTTAATTTCAACTATCCAAATCGCCAAAGTTTGCAATTATTTGTGAGTCATCAATCTTTCCATATATCATCATATACTATCACTAACATTGAGAAAACGCGAAGGATCAACAAATAATAAAAACTCATCGTTCTAGTGAATATATTGGTCTTATCACCAACAAGCCTAATCTATTTTACTGAACGAAACGTTCACGAAAATATACGCATCAGGCGGAATGGTTCCTTTGCTCATGTTACGTACATACATCAGCTTTATGATTTTCAGTAAAAATTAAAAAGTTAGCTTTTATTTATATAATAGCAAACAAGGATTGATTTTCAAGTCATTTTAAAACCTTATACATCCTTTATAGGTAAATTTATATATAAATGTATTATAAAAAATAAAAGTAAAACAACATATATTAAAATGGAAAGTTACATGATCTTGTTAGTAATTGCACTCTTGTAAACAAACAAACGTCAAATTCGCCGTTTATTTTCCCATTATTTTTTTCGAAATAAATTTCGAATGACTCACATGCAAATGGCTTTTAAGATACGCCGTTCATATGAGAGCTAGGTACAGAATCAGCGCCCATTACTCTCAATTCTCTGTTAGTATCACATTAGTAAACAGCTGACTGTCTTGTTTTGTTATTGTTTTGAGATAGTTTTAAACATAACGAAATTGTTCTTAATATCAAAATTGATTTACGTGATTAAAGGTTCTCGTTTTGTTATGTTATTGTTAGAAAAAATATTTGAACTTTTTTCTGGCAGAGCATTTTTGTAACGGAAAGTAAGTGGCAATAAATTGTTAAAACGAATTAAAAAATAAAGAGAGGAAGAGTTATGTAATCTGCAATTCTCTAGGATGCTATGGAATAGGTTCGTGGTTGGTCTCAGATCTCATATCTTGATACAAATGTGGCATCCTATTTATAACTACGGCTGCCTGAGGTGTATTAGTACTGAATTGGCCTCAGCCCTAAGACCGTTTTATTTTGCTGTTCACCCAGACCTGTTCGGTCAACATCCTAAACAACGTACCGTTAATGAGGATTCATTGAAACAGCTCAATGCTCACATAGAAATATTATATGAAGGAAAATATAACGCTTTACGAGAGGCAAAAACGTTAAAGTTTTACATACGCGTGGAGAATGCTGAGAATCGTGATACCTTTAAATTGATAACAATAACATTGGACAATCGTTTAAGAGATCCGAAAGTGATTGTACAAAAATTATTAGAGCTATGCAGTCTTCCTACAGATTATGTAAAAAGAATAAAAGACTCTGCTGGATTCTCAGCAACGACAACTGAATTTAAACCTGGTAGAGATTATAATTATGGTCCAGCGTTTATGGACTTTGAAGTACACTTTCGTGAGGTAAATAAAGAAAAATTCCTGTTATCTCGGCAATTGTGGAAACACATTACTTTCTAGGCTAAAGTCGAAAAAGAAACAACACTCGAGAAATGGATAGGGGAGAATGCAATGCTGGCAAAAGGACGTGCCGAAGATTTAATACCACTAATAGAAGAAGTGGAAAAGCTTAGACTAGAGCTTATTGAACGTTTCGGTTTGAAAGATGCTCGCTTTGATTGCGGCTGGAATTTCGAACATTTCCGTGGTTGCTTAAAAACACTTGAACGCCTCGAAAAAATGCATGCAAAGCACATGAAAAACTTGCGCGGCCGTATTGTGGTGTTTGCTCCATTTACTGGCATCAGTCTTGAGGGTCATGTAATGCTCTACACGGGTGACGTACTAAATAATTGGATCGAATTTATTAAAAACATTCCTATACATGATGCTTTCGTGAAACAAATACCTGTATATGAAAATACATTGTCACAAGTGTTGAGGAAAATAAAAATTGGACGCCGTAAATTTATGCCCAAGCAGCAAGCCAGAGAGTATGCTAGTCACCTTATCAAAGTTACAACCACAATAGGCGATTACTTAGGTCGTAACAAATTTCCCAAAAGTTGGCCGGCATCTTTGAGTGGTTATGAAATTGTGGTAGAATCAGAGGCAGGACCACTTATGGTCAGTCCGACGGGACAATTAATTGTACCAGCTGCTTGCCCCGGTTTCATGCTAGTCGATTTTATTACTAACAACCTAGACACAGCCGAAGAGTTAATGAAAAAGTATGCATACGAAAAGCACATAGAACGTGAACTAACGCAACAATGTATAGAACAACTGAAATTAAAAAATTTAACCAAAGAGGATCTTATAACACCAGATAAAATGATAAAAACTCTGACCGCGTTATTAAGATACAAAAGTGCACAATTCGAGGGACTTAATTTAAATATAAGTAATTATTATTCGGTATTGACCGACGGTGTTGTTTGCATACCATGGGATTTCAATACTCGATAGCAAAATAATTAGCAGAACTAAAAGGTATTTTGATTTCACTTTTACTCAAAAACAATGTGTGATTATTTTTTCCTCGATTCTTAATATAGTTGACAATTAGTTTTTCCTATTTTTTACAACGTTTCATAGTAAGCCCAATACACTCATCTCTTCTTTAATAGCACCTTTACATATATTTTAAATAGATTATTTAAAAATTTGCAATGAAATATTTTTCGAATTCCAATAAATATGTCTTTCGGTTAATATGAGATGAATGAAATGGACCAATTAGTACCTGTTTGTATGTCAGGAAGGCCGTTAAGATGTTTTTTCCTCTTTCTCAAAGAGGCACGTGCTGAATAGAATTGTGTGAGCGTAGAATTTATAAAGGTTTCAAATATAAACAATATTTATTTCTTGTGAATTTTTTCGTATTCATCTGCGCAATACAGTCAAGATTATGAAATGCTCGTAGTGCATAGAAATATGCATCACCGTTCACACGAGTGATATCTATATGCGATCAGTATGAATAGCATAAATGCGTGGGGCTTAGTTTTCATAACTTTGTTTAGCACACGGAATGTTGTTGTCATCTTTGTATGATAAAGTTTGAAAATCGTCTTAATTGTTCCCTATATGCATTCGGATTGATTTGAAAATTCTAAATAATATCAAAATTGTTCTTTTATTTTTTTCTTCTCTCTCACTCTCTCTCCCACTCTCTCTGTTTTTCTCTGTTACGTATTATATACAATGCGCCTATTATTAGTAAAATTCTTATGTAACAATTACGTAAGAAGATGATGAGACTTACAACTGTTCCGTTTTCGACATAAAAACCAGAAATATAATAAATAGCCGAAAACAGATATATCTTATATCTTCATCTTGCTGTTCATAATTAAGTGTTAATCTCAATCTTAGTTAAATACGACGAACAAATAAAAATAATTAAATATTTTAAAAATTGAAAATTTATAAAATTTTTATCTTAATTCAAATGATAAAATCTAATTAAAAAAAAGGTCAATTAGAACGTACAGTGGATTTTTATAAGTAGCAATGGATTTTACGAGTGTATATAGGGCGTTCAAATAAATACGTGCGCTTTTTCGAAAGCGCAAAAAGAATTAATCGCTGATTTTAAGAGAATGGTAAAAGATAGATATTTTTACCACTATTTTTACCATCTTTCTGAAAAATGATGAATTTTCCCGCCGAAAATACTTGTGATCTTTTCAGGTTGTTCAACATCGCAAGCATCGCTAGAAGAATGGGGCCGCTGTATAAACAAAGAATAACTCATCGATGGAAAGCAATGTTTATCGAAAGAGGTAATGTTTAATGAAGCATCGTGAAGGGAAACATATTCCAGTGCTGCCAACTTTTTCTGGTCGCCTTTTGCTATATGCCATCCATGTCAATATGCTGAAGGATGAGGACACAATAAGTTTTGGGCTATTGCGCTAGTTATTGCTAATATTCTCTGGCGATGATTTCCTTTGATTACTATTGCATCCTATAATGTGATCATCTCACCTACATCTTACATAATGTAATGTGATCAATCACCTTAGCTCTCCCGAATGGTGTCGTCATGGTTATCCGACTGCATCGTGGTTTTTTGCAATTTGAGATATTTCATTATCTACGACACAATTTAGCAGTGCTTTCGTTCGCATAGAATACGAGAAGTAACGGTTGCCGCTTTAAGCCCCCTTCTGCATAGGATTCGATTTATTGAAAGTTCATTAAAACTATGTTGTATGCATTCCAGCGGACGAAGTGTGTTGTTTAATGTGTTATGTATAAGGAGAATTCATAATCATGCCCACAGATAAAGCAACGTCATCTGTTACAAAAATTGATAAGAAAACTTATTTGAACACCTAATATGCCGCCTATTAATTATCGCTTAATCGACAAGTTCGCTCCATAGCACGAGACTTGTTCTACCCACATTGAAAGCAGTTTGAAACGAAGTCTGTCTAAATGTACGACGTAACGCAGATTTGATTTATTTACTTTTTATTATTTTTTTTAAATATGAATTTCATATATATATATATATATATATATATATATATATATATATATATATTTTAAACATAAAAATCATAATAAACATTTAACATAATTAAAAACTAAGCATTTCATTTTCTTAAAGATACCAAAGAAATTGTTGTTTGCTAGTAAAAAAAAAAACTGCTAGACACCGATGCGTCTAACTAGTGTAAGCAAGTTTATGTGCCAAAAGAACTACACGAAAAAATAATTCAAAGGATATTGAAGAAGGTATATAATTAAAAACTTTCCTCGTTCTCACTAAGATTTGCTTTATGAGAAAATGAAACTTTTTTTAAATTTAAATTGAAAGTATTGCCTAAAAACTTGTTAAAATTGTTTTTAATTTAGAGTAATATTTTTATTTTTGTTTTTATAATTTTTTTTTTTTTTTTTTTGTAACGAAATGAAGCTTTTTTTGTGTTAAGGTCATAAATGCTAAAAATGTAATAAAAATAAATATTTAAGTAATTATTCAAAAAAGAAATTTTATAAAAACAAATGTTTAACGATAAGAATAATTATAAAGAAAAAAAATATGTTTTTGTTTTATTTTTGCTTGTAAAAAACGTATATAAAAGCGTTGAGAGTACACACAATGCGCCTTCAGAAGCATAAGAAGTAAGCACAATATTATGAAGTAATTCGTTTTACGGGACGACAAAAACAAAATAATCGACACCATACACAAGAGGCAGATTTCGTAACAGATGAGAGCGACTTTTATTTTATTTTCATGTTCAGTTTTGTATATTAATTTTATTGTGGCAATGTTTGACTGGACTTTCGTTTTTCCTTTTCCTTATCTTTGTCTCTGTCTTTATCGCCTCCCTTACGGCCAAATATTCTAAATACGCCACTTCGTCGTTCTTCTTTATTTTTACTGGTTTTCACTCCAGACACGGACGATATCGATTGCGCCTCACTTTCGCTGGAACTTTCAGCAGAGACACGTGACAAATTAATAGAATCGGGCTGTAAAGAAACTGGTCTACCGGTTTCAAAACGACTTGTACCCCAACCTAAAAATTGAATGAAAAAACGCAAAAGCATATAAGAGTCATTTAACATTTTAATAAAAAAAACATCATAGGATAGATAGCCATTTAGACCGTTCTGCCCACATAACAAAAACAACTACAAACAGTATTAAAGAATATCTTAAATAATTTCTAAAATCTTGTTCTTTTTTTTTTTTTAAAAATTTGAAGTAACTTGAAAAGACTTTTGACATCCTTGAAAACATGCAGTAATAGAAAGCTTCAACAGTGAGAACGAGGGTGATGTGATCACGATTGATAACCTCAAAATTGCTCAGTGTCAGTCAACAATATCACAGTGCTCGATATAAAACTATCTTCTATACGCCTTTCAACAAGATAAGGCATATGGAAGACTTAAACTTAATGATCACGCTTAAATATCAGTTTAGGTTAGTTTAGGGTCCGACGCAATATAACACTCCAATGCCCTCTAGTGTTAGTTCTTTAGCACTTATTTGTATCTCTCCTACATGGTTTTGTTAAGGATCAAGGAAGATTTTAAGAAATGTTTCGAAGTGTTGCGAAAGGGTTGGAAGTGTCTTCAGCTTATTTGTCTTCCGATTTTTTGTATTTAAATTACATGTCTTCTTCTGTTAATTTTGTGAAATCGAAAAAAAAACTGTACGTAAAGAAAAATAAAATAAACTTTGATTTACGTTTATTATCTAATCACGAATATTGTGAATCGAAGGACCGCTAGGCGCACTAGGTATAAATTTGATTTATCATTAGTCAACGGGTATTTGTTGTGAGAAATAAAAAAAAAGTAATTGCTAACTATTTGCAATTCAAGAAGGATTACGTCTTGTCCTTAAATATTTGGACTTTATTTCCATGCACATTTCAAATAGATGTAGCGGTGAAACTGGTTAGCTGGAAATTATGTATAAATTCAAGTTCTTTCCATTTCCAAGTATATGGAAAATGGTACATGAATTGCATTTGACTTAAACATACCCTGCATAAAATGTGTTTTTATTCTGTGGCAATGGAAAGTAAGCCAAATTTGCAGCAATTGTAAAGGTATTTCAGTCGCACTTCCTACAAGAATTACTATGTACGGAACAAGGAGAAAAAAGGAGTTTGATTTCCAGACGTGAAGCTGTAATAATCTCCAAATATTTTGCATAGACAGGGATGGACTATTAGGCAGGAGAAGAGAGATTATTCGAAATCCATGCCATCTACCTAGAGATTTGGTTGAAACCTCGTCAACTCTTGCCGCCTGGTTTCCGACTGTGATTATTAAAAAAACATTGAAAGTAAAATTTTGCTTATGCTGAAGATAATCTGTCAGTCTGTCCTAAAATTAGAAAATTATTAATTGATTTGCGGTTTAGTTGTTGTTCTCCAGTTCGGGAAGTTTAATCTGTATTATAAAAAATTAAAAATCAACCCTTTTATCATCCTTATAGTGATTAGGAGGGAGATGCATTTCGATAAGTATAATATATCGGACTTGTCTAAATTTTCCAATTATTTTAATGCATGCATTCCGTTGCGTGTGAAAATGATCGGTCAGGGGCTGAGTTAAAAGAGAGCATTGTTTCTTATATTAGCGCTCATAAGGAAGATCTTGTTAAAGTCGATTTGTATTTTTAACAGCATATAGAAAATATTTTAAAATATGCGGTTATATCTTATATCGGAGGTCTTATCACAAGATTTGAGAAATTTTTTAAAAAGATTTTTTATGTTTTCTTTTCAACGTTAAAAAATTTGTTTATAAAAAATTGTAAATCACTTTATAAATGATTACAGCAAGTCTAGGAATTAACAATGCAAATTTTTTTTAATAAGTTATGTTACAAATTGGTTTATATGTGTGTTATTTTGCTCTTTTAATCTCACACTTCGAATCTCTGTCTATTGAATGTCTTGACATCATAGATGTCTTTACGCTTACAAATGTTGGAGGTTGTGCCAATAACTGCTATGAGAGAGGAGTTTTTTTTTTTTGAAATGCTTAAAAATGAGGCGAAAAGCCCAGGGGTCAGTAAGTGTTAATGTATTGTATCATGACAGTCAATTAAACACCACTTAGCGCTGAACAATCAATATCAGTTTTGATAAAAAAATATACTTTAAAAATAATTTAAATTGCGCACACACACACGCATATATATATATATATATATTTTCATCAAACCGTAATAGCTTAGAAAATGAAAGCACTAGCCTCCAACTTGACTAGATCCTCCCCCCTGCTGTTTGATGAGGCATTTACCAGTATAGCTAAAGAATCACTTGAAGAAATCGACGCATTGCAAGTGACTAGTAGTGGTCGTTATTTTTTCATATTAAGCTGACAAATAATTTTATTTTTTTAAATAAAAAATTTCATTATTAATTGCTAGACTGTCGGCATTATATTCTGTTAATACTACTAGAAATAGTTAAAAATATCGTAAATTAATTAATTACTTTGGAGACTAGTGCGTATATAGGATCGTCTCAATTTGTAATTGACCAGTGAAGGTCCTTAAATTTTTTGTTTTAGTTATTATAGTTGAGCATGCGATAGAAAAGAGAATGCATAAAGGAGTTTGTTGTTAGTAATGTAAATTAAAAAAGAATATATGAAAATTTGAAGTAACATAATTAACTTAGTAAAACACAAAGCAGCTTAACAATGACTTATGGAAACGGTTAGTAAAAAACAGAAAAATGAGAGAAAATAACCAATACCGTCGTTATTATTGTTATTGGTGAAACTCATGTAACTGGGATTATTTATGGAATTATTTTCAATGGTATTCGATGTTGTTGATGATGTTGCAGTAAAATGCCATACAGTACGACTATGCTGAGCTGTCGTTGATGTTGCTGTATTGTTTGACTTTGATGATATTGAGCTTTTCGTATGACAAGATGAATTTTTGCTAATTTTTTGGTGACTTTTACCGTTATTATTGTTATTTTTACTGCTGCCCATCAGATTATTTGTATAATTATTGCCGCTGGAATTGGAATTAATTGAATTGCTGCTGTTTAAGGAGCGTTTGGCTGTAGCTGCTGTTGGAGGCTGCATAAGAAGATTGTTAACATTGGTCGCTTCCATTTCAATAAACTTTGTTACAACATCAGAACGACCTAAGCTGCCACGCGGAGCAACTGACAGATTGTATTGCTGTTGTTGCTGTTGTTGCTGTTGTAGTCTTAAATGATTACATTGATGCTCGGATTGTTGCTGCTGGCCTGCTGCCGCCGCAGCGGCATTGAAAGCATTAATACGCTGCTGTACTTGCACTTGGTGTTGATGCATTTGCTGGCCACCGGATATACCTTTCTTTTTATTGCCACCATTGCCATGGTTACCCATGGGCGGCATGGTCGTTGGTAAGGGTGGAGGGTTTTCTATGTTCGTAGGAGAGTTTTATGGTTTCATTATGAACATGTAAAAAATGGTAAAATTTTTGTTTATGACGATATTGTGGAGGAGAGGAAGAGAAAGGGACAAAATACATACAATGATATTATTATTACAAATGGGTTTATTGAAAAGCTAATCCAAAGGACGGTTTACAAATTCACAAATTCTCTTACGAAATGAATGTCACTTACCTGATTGTCTCGATTCGGCGTGACGTTTAATACTTATGTCATCGTTCGAACCATTCGATAAGCGGCACATATTGCCGCCTATTAGGGTGTCCGAATTAAATTCTACGGTGAAAATTATACGACATAAAACAAAAATTTCAAATTAAATATGTACATGAGTTTGCGTAAAATACTAAAAACTTTACACGACAATGTCTGGCTAACTTTCTATAATGGCGCATTTACCTGTGTGGGGGTTTAGAGGGTTTCGTAGTACGACTATATTGTCTTTACTTTGGCGATGGGGTATTGGTATTGTGGCAACACGCGGTGGTATAGGTGGTTTGTGTTCGAAACCATACGAGCTTGTTGGAGATGGAGGTGTCTAAAATAATGTGTTATCATCACTTCACTGATACTTTTATCCAGTTTTCTATCTCCTACCTGTTGTTGGCTTTGTTGTTGCATTTGTTTTTGCAGAAAATTCATTTGGGGTGTAGCTGAATTATTTGATACTATGCTGTTTGTAGAGTTGGTACGTGAAGCAACACGTCTTTGTGAGTCGGGTGAAGACGTTCGCGAACTAACCGGACTTTCCGCAGTTTGACCACTGGCTACTTTTATATCAGGAAAGCTACTCGACTGTTGCTGTAAGGATATTTTTATTTTAGCTTTCGTAAATTGGTGATTTTTCTTATGCAACTTACTTTTATAGATTCATCATAGCTTAGTAATTGTAGATTCGGTGGTAGGCTAGCGTGGAAGGATATTTTTCGAACCCAGTCGTTCATAAGTTCTAGGGACGGAGCTTCAAACAAAAATTCAGAGCCATCAGGTAACTTAAGTCTAAAAACATATTTTTTCTTGGTATAATCTTCAGCTCGTTCACATTTGGCGCCCAAAATATTAACGGGGGCTGTTGCGGTCTTTTGTTGCAAAAAATCATTTTCATCCTTGAAAAAACACAATAGTTGACCACATAGCACCGTATGGAATTGCTTCCACGACCGCACAGGAGCTTTTTTACCACCCGACTGGAGGCCATGTTTTCTCTCCAATACTCCTTGAATTTCTACTGGTGGCAAATCGAAAGCTTCCCCTTTTTGATTTTTACGGAACGACTGAGCACGTCTGCGTGTCGTGAATGAAGGCGTCCGTTTAGGGGGCTTCGGTTGAACTTTCATGCTTTCGGCTCTTTTGACATTGTTGTCAGAGCTACGCCGCAAACGATCGCCGAATATATTGCTTGAGCTGCTTTTCTGTAATCCGTATTGATCATCCTCAAATGGCATTCTAATCGGTATTCCACCGCCAATAGTAGCTTGCGGAGTATTGTTGCCGCTTCCTGAGGTAACCATAACTTTTGGAGCTGAAAAAATGGCCGATTTATCTTCTTTGGCTGCATGATTTCGATGCTCCATTTGTTTCTCTATTCGGCGACGTTCATCATTGAGCCTTTGCAGTTCCTTTTGCTTGAGCATTTCTAGACGTTCTCTATCTTGACGTTCTTTTTCCTTAAGTTTGGCTAATTTCTCACTTTCCACTTGTTTGCGGAAACGCTGTTCTAATAGTGTTATCCGTTTGATAGCTTGAAATTTGTCTTCTTGAGCTTCCAAGGTTTTCTCAAAGTCTGAATGGCGTCGTAACATATCTTCTACTTGAGGTATAGATTCACCCAGTTTAGTATCCTTAAGCATGGGCTCCCGACTCGCTATCCATGTCTCCAGTATATCAGCGTCTTTCAAAAATACTTGCGTATCCAAATTAAGCTCGTAAATTTCTTTGCGTTGTTGTAAAGTCTGTTGCAATAACTCATATCGTTGTTGTAAAACTTGTATCTTATCATCAATTTCGTGCGCTAAAAAGTGCTTATCTTTAATCAACTTTTCTCCGTTGGCCATGAATTTAACAAACGTTTCATCGCGAGCATGGATTTCAGCGTGATGTTCTTTTATACTGGCCAATAACGATTCGGCACCCGCCACAGAATTAGCTAAATCGGGAGCAGTAATCTTGGCAAGCATTTCATTAATCCAGGCAATTAGGTCTCGATATTCATCGAAATATGACTGCAATTTTTCGGCTTGTAGCAGTTTTTCTTTGCGTCCTTGAGACTTTTCAGTTAAATCCGACCAAGCCTCAATAGTTTCATCCCGTTTTACTTCTATGTGTTCTCTAGCGTCGGGATAGATATCCGCTAACTTATTAGCTTCGTTCAAAACTGAATTAACTTGTTCACGTATGGCTTCAAGTTCAGTTTCAAAAACTAAATGTTTGCGAGATAACGCCTGAATACTTTCCAAATCTTGGCCGTAATCCTCGGACATCACATTGCCTTCTTTTTCATTGATTAGAGAAATGGTTTCATCAGCTACACGATCGTAAACATGCACTTGTTTAGCACCAGCCAAAGCGTCTTGCCGTGCGCTGACTAGATCTTTAAGCTCTTCCCATAACTGTTTAGTTTCATCACGTTTTGTTTTTATTGAACCACGATAAGAGCTATTTTCATTAACCAAGTTGTCACCACGTTGCAAATGAGCTTGAACTCGAGCCTCATTAGCCGTCATATTAGAAACAAATGTCTCAAACTCCAGAATTAACTGTTCAACATGTTCGACATCTTCACCATAATCCTCGGAGGCAGTAACGATCATTTGATCATTAATCCATTCGTGTAGGTCCTCAGTTTCGCGTAAATATTCAAAAAGTTTCTTACTTTCGCCTAAGCCCACTTCGCGTTGAGAAGACAAATGTTCTAATTCGTCGTATTGCTGATTAATAGACGCTTGTTTTACACTGATATTAGCACTATCAAAGTGATTTCGTTCTACTAAATTGGTTGCTAATTTATTAACTTTTTCGATGGAAGTCGTAAAAGCAATCAATTCCCTTTGTAATACCTCCAGTTTCTTTTGAAGTGTTTGCACTGATGTTTCATCTCGGCCGTAATCGCTAGTAGCTACCATGGGGCGCTTCTCGCAAATCCAAGATTCGGCTTCATTAGCCTCAACGTAGAACATATGACTTTCAACTGCATCAAGCAGTCTTAATCGGCGAATTCCGCACATATCACGTAAACGTACCAGTTTATTTCTCACACGATCACATTTATATTGAATTTGTTCACTAGCAAAGTGACTGTCGCGTATCATTTGATCTCCTCGTTGCAATAAAGCTTGGATTAGAGGTTCCTGTGATAGCAATTCCGCCTCGAGAGCCTGATGTTTCTTTTGCAAAGTCTGAACGGCTGTCAGCGAATTACCTAAATCTTCAGAAGAGGCGATAGCTTCCTTTTCGGACAGCCATTGTAGTTCGTCTTCAGCATCACGCAAAAATTGTTGTAAGCTTAGCGAATCCTCAAGATTTTCGCGCCTAATACCAAGAGGTTCATGCAAAGTACGGTAACGTTTGATAGTGGCCATTGCTCTTTCATGAATTTCACCCTTAAGAAAATGATTAGCTTGAAAAAATTTCTCATCTTGTTGTTTGATTTGTTCAGCCAATTCGGCGTGATGCGCTACATCTGTTTCTAAACGTTCATGTTTTTTAATTAGGTTTGTAACAGCAGGTAAATCTTTCCCGTAGTCTTCATTGGACAAATGCGATTCTACTTCATCCATCCAATTATTAAATTCATCAATACTGCGGTTAAAATTTAAAGCCTCATAGGCTTGGTTCAATTTATCTTTTTTCTCGTTGGAAGCAGCTTTCAGTTTAAGCCAATCTGCTTCTAGCATTTCCAACTGTTGAGCGATTTCTTCTTTGGCAAAATGCTCGCTTTTGATAAGACGTTCTCCTTCTTTAATGACTTCCTGGACATGGGAAGCATTAGATAGAAGTTCGCTATCAAAAGCATTATGCTTTTGTAGTTTACTTTGCAAATTATTTGGTTCGCGATAGTTTTCATCCAGAGCCAGTTGCATTTTCTGCACCAACCAACGATCGATTTCGTAAAGACTTCTAAGAAATTCCTGCAACTGTAGAGACTGCTGTAGCCGTTGTTTCCGCTCGCGAGCCAGTGCGTTCAGCTTTTCTTTCCGCACGACTACGTAGACTAGTTTGTCTTTTATAACATTTGCGTCTTGAGGGCTCCCTTCGAGAATAGAAGAGGCAAATTTCTGCAAATCGTGGACGTTATCAGAATCTAATAATTTTTCAAAAGCTTCGTGTTTTTTAAGTAAACGTTCCACCGCAGTAAAGGAATCACCTAAGTCGTCATTATTGAGAAAAGCTTCCTTATTGGCCAACCAAATCTCGACTTGCTCTGCTTGGGCTTTAAATAGTTGTAATTGGTGTGCTTCAGTTAAATTCTTTGCTATTTGATTCCAGGCATCATGTAGATTTTGATGTAAGCTTTCAACTATTGTTAGATGCTGCTTAACGATCGGAGATTCTTCTTTGTCAGCTAAATTTTCGCCTTGTTTTTTCAAATCTATAAACGCTTTATTACGTCCATCGATTTCTACCTTACGTTCTTGGTGCAACTCCAATTGCGTCTCGCAGTCGCCGATTGTCGTAGGTGTGGGCGAAGTATTCATTTTTTTGATCATGTCATTGACCCAAAGCTCTAGTTCTCGTACATCAGACACAAATTTGTGAACCAAATAAGCTTCGTTAAGTAAGCTGCGACGTTTTATCGACAAATCTTCCAGTTGCTTCCAAGAATTACTCAATTCATCGAGTTTTTGTGCAATATCACTGGCGCGATCGCGATATTTGTGCTGTAAGGTCTGAGCATTTTGTTCATGTACACCAATCTTTTGTTTGACAGCAGACATATCACGTTCTAAAGCGTCTTCGCGCCGAATTAAGGTTTCAACAGCAGCTAAATCTCGGCCAGTATCCTCGGAGCTCATCGCTAATGCTTTTTCAGCTATTCGTTCGGCAGTGTCTTGTACGTCACGATTGAATACATGTATTTCATTGGCACCGCATAGCAAGGCACGGTATATGTTCAAAGCACCTTGTAGATGTCGCCATTTGCTGTTGAAATCAAGACGACGCTTATCAACGTTAGCCGATTCGGCCGGCACTTGCCCTTGATTAATTAACTTGTCAGCCAAAACATTAATATGTTTTACTCGTTGATCATCTACACGCATATCAGAATCTACATCATCTAATTTGCGCATCAAAGCGTTACAGTGTTCTAAGTCACGACCAGTATCACTGGCTTGTATCATCATTTCCTTATCTCTTATCCACGCTTCGATTTTATCTAATTGATTGTTAAATTCCAATATATCTTGAGCCTCCTCTAAACCTCTACCGCGATTGTCAAGCTCATCCAGCAGGCTCTTCCAAGCAGACACAACACGTTCGATGCCTTGTTTTATCTCAGAGGAGCATTCGTGTTGTTTGCTTAACAAAATTAAGCCTTTCTCTTGAACTTCTTTTATGCGCACCTGGTTAGCGGACACTTCAGCTTGGAAGGCTTGATGCTTCTGCAATTTTTTGATTTTTTCATCGAGATTGGAAACCTCAGCATAATTTCCAGCATCCGCTTCCAATTTTTTTTTCTTCTCGCTTATCCACGACTCAGCTTCAGCGCAATCTCGCACGAACTGAGCGTACAAAAGAGCATCTTCCAACTTATAGCGCCGTACGGCACACAAATCTTTTACTTTTTGCCTTCGTGAGAGTACACCTTGTAGAATAGTCTGAATATTCGCACTATCATAGTGCCGTTGTTCGATTAGCTTACGTCCATGTTCTTCTAATAGAGCAACCTTTTCTTCTTGAGTTTGAATCAAACGCTCGAATTCATCGTGTTTTCGTATTTGATTTTGAACGTCTTCGACAGTTTGACCGAAATCGAACGATGAAAGTGCTGCTTGCTGAGAGCTAGAGAGGTTGTCAATTTGCTTGGCATCACGCAAGAAACAGAACAAATCGATTTTTTGCTCCAACATAATTTTTTTTTTATTCCAAGCAGTATGGAGTTTTTGTCGTTCATCTAACATGGATGAGCATTTCTCTTCTACCTCTGAAGCGGCATAATGACCAGTCTGCACCATGGAATCACTAAGTTCGTTTAGCAGACGGAACTTATCTTCACGAGCTTCTATTTCTCCATAAATCGCATCGTGTTGTATTTTAAGTGCTGTGGCTCCCGCTGCATCACTGACATGTTCTTCAGCCTGTAAGGCAGCGCGCAAGTTTGAAGACCAAGACATTATGTCACGTACATCAGTAAGGAAAGTTTGCAGATCGTAACTGGCAGCCAAACGATCACCACGTGCCCCAGAACTTTCTTTCAAATCGTTCCATGCTGCTACTACTTTATCTCGCTGTTGTGAAATGGCCGCGGCATTGGATGGGTATTTGGCTTGTAAACGCACTGAATCCTCCACTAAAATTTGAAGTTGCACTTCCAAAGCAACCAAATCGTTTTCAAAACCTTCATGTTTTCTTAATAAAGCTAAGGCTGAGTTTAAGTCTTTGCCTAATTCAGTGGATAAAGCAGCGTTTTTGTCTTGTATGCGGAACAGCGCCTCCGCAATATCACGATGAAATCGGTGAATTTCACCAGCTGCGTGCAATTTTTGTTCTCTTAAGTTAAGTACTTTTAAAAGATTTTCCCAGGATGCTCTTAATTGTTCTTGGCGTTTCTCCACATCTGTAGCGTAGGGACTTTCCGTATCGATAAGCTTTTTGGCCAGCACTTCGCATTGGTCTACACGATCAGCCCCAACTTCAATACGATGTTTTAAATCATCGAATTTGTTTTGTAATAATTGTAAATGTTCATAGTCTTGTCCATAGTCCTCTGAAGAAGCCACTTGCTCCTGTTCTTTAATCCACTGCTCAACTTCGTCGGATTCTAAAAAGTATTCGTGCATATATAAGCTTTCCATGAGCCTTAGTTGGCGTTGTGAAGCCAATTTTTGAAGCGACTTAAGCATTTTCTCTATTAATTGTTGTTTGGCTGCCAGAATTTTACTATCCGGATGTCCAGAAGATACCATTGCCGCACAGGTGTGACCCATTTCAGTCACTATACCGGAATACGTATCTAGTTCAAGTTCGATAGTTTTATGTTTAGTTAGGAGCTTCGCGGCCGAATCTCTGTCACGTCCATATTCAGTAGAACGTAGAGCATTTTGTCGCTCTCCCAACCACGACTCAATTTCACCGGCGTCGGATAGATATTGTTGAGCTTTTAATGACATTTCCAATTTCTTACCTCGTTCCATGGTATTGTATTCCAAATCATTCCACGCATTCTCTAATTTGGTACATAAGTCTTTAACATTTTTATGTTCCGGGTGTTTTTGCGCTATTAAAGCTTGCCCAGATTGCAAAGCTTTGTAAATCATTGGTTGATGACCTTTAATTTCGGCTTCTAATTTCTTATGTTTTTTGCACATAGTTTGAGCTTGATGCAGGTTTTGGCCTATTTCCTTCGACGTGGCTGCGGGCAAG
>NW_023998415.1:8128064-8146225 GCF_014805625.2 Glossina fuscipes | reverse complement strand
GTCTCTTAATCATAGGGTCTCGTAGAAGCTTAAATTTAGTTTGAATTTCCATGGATTCATTTTTGATGTTGGTGGCATTAAAATGACCTTCGTGGGCCATTTCTTCGCCAGAATTGACTAATTCGTCGACTTTTTGCTCCCAGATAATAATTTCTGACTCTAACAACTGTTGTTTGTTGATTAGATCTTTGCAACTGCGCAAATCGTTGCCAACATCTTTACTTCTTAAAGCAGCGTCGAGTTCATCGACTTTCTTTTTAGCATCTTCTATGGCCCTGTTATGTTCACGTTGCAAGGCAGCTTGTTCCAATTTCCGTCCTTTGTCCTCAGATAGAACCAGAAGATCTTTCCATTTCTTATTTAAACTGACTACATGTTTTTCGACTTCGGGTACACGATTTTTGGCAGCAATTAACTGTTCACTATCCTTATTTACATTACGCAATTGACCTTCGTTTGCTCTTAGTTCACGTTCAAAGGCTTGATGTTTTTGCAGTTTTCGCGGCAGATTAATAAGATCGCGATAGTTTTCGTCTCCGGCAATTTTTGTCTTATCTTTAAGCCAAGCGTGCAAGTCATCAGCTTCAGCAGCAAATTTATGAAAGTCCTTTGAGGCTTGCAATGAACGTTTGCGTTCAAAGGCACGATCTTTGACAGCTTTGCGTTTAGCCAGAACTTGGTTGCGTCTGTCATTAATGCTATACGCCATAAAGAAAATTAAAGAATGGGAAATATTTGAGTACTTCACAAAATGCTTACTATTTAGCATCGTAATGATCGTTGGATATTAGTTTTTCGGCATTATCGGAGAAGTTTTTCAAAATTTTATCTTGGGCCATTAAACTCTTCTCAAAATCTAGATGACGTTTTAAAATGGCTTCAACTTCATCCAAAGAATTCTACGATAGGAAAGAATCTTCAAGTTATTAGCGAAAGCGAAAAAATTGATATCTAGCAATTATACTTACGCCTAAATTGTTATATTCAAGAAAAGCTTCATGGCTCTTAGAGGTGGCGTCAATCTTATCAGCTTCCCGATTGAAAATTTGCAATTCGACACCTTGTTGCAACCATTTCTGTTTCTCTCCCCAACCTCTATGAATGGCATCCTGTTCAGCTTTAAGCCGTTCTATAATTTTAATGATGTCGACCATATTCGGTTTACCATCCGATAGTTGTTGTCCTAAATTTATGACTTCGGCAAATTCATTGACGTGAGCTTTAATGTCGTCGCCAAGATCGTTATGTTGTTTAAGTAATTTATTAGCAGTTTCTACATCCCGGGTGGGCTCATCTGAGTTCAGTTGATCCTTTACAGAGTCAATCCAAGCGAACAAAGTTTTGGCGCTATTGTTAAAAATTTGTTGACCAACCGCATTTTCAATACGAGATCTCAATTCATTGCTTTTGTTATGAACTTGATGCCACATATCTTGCACATCTTGCTGACGAATATTGACGTTATCACGTTCGGCAGGGTAAGCATTTTTAACAGAATTACCTAAATAATGAACACGGCTAACTTTTTCCCCTATGGGTGCCAGTTCACGTTTCATATTTTGATGTCGACGTTGTAAAGCCTGTACGGTCTTTAAATCGGGACTTATAACGGCAGTATCGAGTTGCATCATTTTTTCGCTCATCCATACTTTGGCTTCATCGCAAGTGCGATTAAATAGCTCCACGCTAGAAGCTCCTTCTAAGCTCTTCTCCTTTTGAGCTTTGGCATTATTTATTCTTTGCCAGATTTGGTGGATTTGTCGTTGACGAGCTATAACTTTATCGAGCTGAGAATGTCCTTGACGTCTAAATGTGTCGACAGCCCTATCAATTTCTTCTACACGTTTGGACGCAGCCGATAGGTCTGTCAAAAATTGTTCAAATTTACGCTTCGCATTTTCGACACCTCCGCCTTCATCAGATTTAATTATGCGTTCCTTCTCTCTCATCCATTTCTCGAAGTCATCACATTCTCGATAAAAGCCGAACAAATGTATAGAATCTTCTAAGAGGGCGTGACGTTTCTGAGCCATGTCTTGCAACTCATCATATGTGGCGTTAACTCGTTTTTGACGTTTCTCAACACTGTCTCCATTTTCGTTGGCATTATTGACCGACGTTCGACGTTTTACTAAAGGTTTGGGGACGGCGGTCACGTGTTTTATACGTTTAACTGGTATTACTTGACGCACGAGAATAGTTTTCTTAACTTTTTGTATAACCTTTACTTTTTCTGCTTTTGGTACGATACATGTCACTGGACGCGGCTCTATTTCTCGTATGTAATTAGCGGGCACAAATCCTTCGTGGCCATTTTCTTTGCGGACGCACCACCAATCATCGTTTGTTTTTGATTTTAATAGCATAACTTCGCCTTTGTCCATTTTCATGCCTTGGCCTTCAAATGGGAACATAGCTCGAACATGCGGCAACAATTTAGTTTCGGTTACCTTGCGATGTTCCAATTTTTCTACCCATTCATCTTCCCATACCTCCTTCGGCACTAAGCGGGTTTCATTGACCCACTCTTCGGTTTGTTCGATTTCTGGCATCTCCGGTTCGTTAGATGATAGCTCTAAAGTGCAGATGCCAGCTTTGATAAGCTTATCGGCCTGTTGGTTCAAATTTAGAATATCACCAGAGTAAGCATTAAGTTCTCCTTGCAAATCACGATGCCTTTGTAGTAGAGCTTGCGCTGAAGGCTCATCATTGCCATAATCTTTGGAATTAACTAAAGCCATTTTCTCATTCAGCCACGACTCGGCTTCGTTAGCGTCAGTGTAAAATTGATAGGCTTCGGCTGCATCTTCTAGTTGTTGGCGACGCATATCAATCAACACTTCCAGAGCCTTCCAATGCTCCTCTAAAGAATCTATACGACTTTTGATTTCTAAGCATCTGGGATGTTTCTCGGCTATTAATCGTTTACCCGCATCTGACATTTGTGTGGATTTCGGCTTGCGCACTTTGATTTCATCTTCCAGTGCCTTATGTTTTTGCTGTAAAGATAGTACTGCACGTAGATCTTTAGCGATAATGCCCGTCTTACAAATGCGCTGCTTGTCAACCAGCCAACCTTCTTCATTCTCATAGTCCTCCATAAAATGATGGAAATTACGTGCTTCCTCAAGGCAGGCACGTCGTTTGGCACATAATTGTAGCAAAACGGCATAGCATTCCTCCAGTTCTCCCAATTTCTTTGTCAGCAAAGCTGCATCTTTCTGATCAGAACTTTTAAAAGGTTGAGCTTGCCGCGTGAATCTTTTAATAGTCTCTCCATAAGTATTTACTTGCAATTCTTGCAATGAATGCGCTTGTAGCAATTCCTCGACCCCTAACAGGTGGGGTCCTACATCCTCAGACTTAAACTGTACTTGCAATTCTTTAATGGACTCTGTAGTGCTAGTTATTTCACGTAACAAGTTCATTAAAGTGCTCATTTGTAACAAATTCAAACGCTGAGTGTCCAATAGTTCCAAAAGCTTTCTCCATTTGTCCATAACTTCAGCTTCACGGTTTTGCACTCTCTCCTTACCATGATAGTTCTCCCGTGCTAGTTCGTTGGCCATAGCAGTCAAATCATTAAAACGTTCAACCCTGGCCAAAATGTCAGCCGAAATGGCTTCGTGCTTTTTCAGCGTTGCATCCACTTGTCTTAGATAGCGTGGATCCGATAAGACTTGAATCATTTCTTTGAGATAGCCTTCACGTAATACCGACTTCTTTTCAAATTTATAATTCAATTGCTCAAGTTTCTCTTGCCGCAAAAGCTCCTCTCGCAAGGCCACTTCACGGTGATGCTCAGCATACTCTAAAATTTGCCACGCTTTTTCAATGTCATTGACTAATTGGCCATCTTGGGGATTATAAGGTGGTTGATTCAAGGATTTTAAGAGAGTATTAATGGTGAAATATAAGGCTTCAATTTCGCTTCGTTCCTTGTACCTAACATGAAGAAGCAGCGAAGAGATGTGCAATAAGAAGGTGCCAACGTCAAAGAGAAGCATATTTATAATTTTCGTGGATATGTTTTACTTACTTTGGCGGCTTCTCTATGGTACGATATTCCTTGAAAGCTAATAGTTCTCTTTGTATGCCCTCTAAGGAATTAGGAAAATCATGCTTTTGCAATTCCAAAGTCTTCTGTCTAATCCAGCTCAACAAGTTAGTAGTTAATCTTTCATAATAAACCTTTTTACGATCGGCATCCATAAGCTGACCCACAATCTAAATGAGTTTTATTAAAAAAAAATTCAATCTGTAATGTGCGAGGTGCCACCATTGATTTTCTATAACACTGACACTGATTGATTTAGTTCAAAATTTTTATTCATAAGTTTTTAAATCATGGATTTGAAATTTATATAAATATTTCATGAATGTATTCTATATAGCCGATTATAAATGTATAGTTCACTTAACTTTTTTCAAAGAAAACTTATAAAAACTTTCTATATAAAAGCCTGTAATCATCTATCACAAGTCGTGACTATGGTATTTATAAATAATCTCCAAATTTCCTAACGACTGAAAAATATTTCGGATGAGGCCGAATCCTAAACAGGGCTCCTCTTTTGCACATAGTAATCTTCGACAAATTATCATCCTACCCTGCCTTTACTAAGTTACGGAGAGAAAACTTTGTTCATTCTTAAATAACTGCAATGTCCTGCACGATGCCCATTTCGGCTTTCGGTCTGGACATTGCACCACGAAACTTTTAATCTCCGCCACGGAGTCCGTAAGGGATAACATCAATGTTGGTATGAGCTGTGTTCTTGTAGCTCTGGGTCTAACAAAGCATCCCCCATTCACTAAGCTTATCACAAACTCTACTTCAGCCCCACATTGATAATGGCTCTGCCAAACTTTGTCCTACGTGCCGAAAACTGTACAATCTAAACCTATGCCTGCCTCTACAGGTTAAATATACTATTCCCTATTCGGTCCTTTGTGAACGATTCTGAATCGATCGGTATAACAAAAAAGGGGGTCCATATTGTTGGTCCTCCGTACATTCAAAAAAACTTAATATACTCCTGTACCTGAGTGAAATCCATCAATACTACTTGGATTTAGTTAGCTTTAGTTATTTATAGATGAACCTTTGAAAGTGTGAAGACTGAATGAACCAATTGAAGAATTATGGTGATTCGTTCATAAACTTGGAAGCAATGATTTAAAATTGAAAAAATGCAGGAAAACTCTTCAGGGTGTCAATATGAAATTTGGTTGACAAAACTTTTTAACGACGTTTGCTTCAAATTAAACGTCTTATGAAATAGTGGGTAATGGGTTGTTTTGACATTCCTCCATATCTTATATACCGTTATTTATTAGATAATTTAGTTTTTAGCTCGAGGTTGAAAAAGTTTGAATTCATTTGTTTTCATAAGAATTGAATGTGTTTCGCCGATTGATTCGGTTTTTAAGTATTCAATGGGAATACCCAAACGAGAAGCACCCAAAATATGTAAGGTCATATACCCATGCATACATTTACTTGGGAGATAATGATAAAAACATGCGGTCAGAAAGTAAGGCCAGAAAACTAAGTAAGACTGCAATCTTCCCAATTTAGTGATTATGAAACGCATAAAATGCATACTGGGTTACTACATTCCCCATAAGTCTCCTTGGTCGTACATGGTTGAATGGGTATCAGAGATTCGGTTCAAATTAAATGTAATTATTCTTTTGCTTTTTGTTTTTACTTTTATTGCTATTGTTGTATTGAGAATTGCTTTGTTATAAATAAATGGAGCATAACATTTAAAGCAGCAATTGTTTGAGAATCTGTCTATCTCCTTATGCGCCGTAAAAAGATTAAATGTTTTTATATGAAATTTGTTGTTCTCTTCTACTTTGTGTTTACGTAAGCTCTACTTACATTGGCGATACGTTTTCCACTCTTCTGCTCGTTTTTCATGCGTGCAAAGGTGTGATAATACGAGGCCACATAAGTCAGAATCGATTTTTCATCGGGACGTGACGAGTCTACGTCTTCGGCATCTAATAAACTGTAAAAGATAAAAAAAAAAATATACATATAGAAGAAATGTAATGTACGTTCTAAGCTTGCTTATCGCCAGTAACAATAAATGAGTAATTAAGTTACAGTTGCTCTCTTCGAAACTCACCTAGGTATACCCAATTGAGTGGCTGCCATATTAAACGCATGATTCAAGTTATCGATATTCGTGTTCTTTGAATTGACGATTGTGCTGTATTCAAACAGATCGGGTCGATGGGAATGAATAAGGGCATTGAAGCCCAAGCCGGAACGCCATGATGATGTAAAATCCTGTATATTAACACCGGGATAACCGTGTGTTTTGCGTTGACACCACAATAATAAAGCATCTTTGGCCGAACGCTTCTCCGATGATTCATTTTCTTCGTCCTATTAATAATTTATAATAAATTGAAATAGTTTATGCACCGATTTCTGGACTATAGCAAAGGCCCGGCACATACCACATCAATTTCAATTTCTTGTATTTGAAAGCGTAAAATGATTGTCCAGATAAGGCCTAAAATTAATCGGGGATTACCATCGACAATATCTTCGGCTCCAATGGATTCCAAACGAACCTGAAAATGAACATTTCGAAGCATTCAAACGCCTAGTTAATAATGGGCACAAAAATTGAGCCTCTATCTTATTGGAAAAATAACCAGTAGTCATAATACAAAAATTTTGTTCTTTAACTAATGTGAGATGTAGTGGCCGACATGAACCAGAGCCAATCTGAAAACATTACGGGAGCGTGTCACTGTGACTCATGCTCTCTCTAAAGAAGTGCTAAGATAAGGTTTTCTTGTTTTACTACGGTATACGTATTTAGGAAGGGGGCGCAAGCTCAGTAAAATTTCCAGAAAATGCAATTTACTTAAGATCTCAATGTATTACATCCGATTATTTAAACCGAATAATAAAGAAAGTTTGTGACCTGTTCAAAATGTCTCTCTTCCTTGGACAAAATATTTTTCTATTTTTCTTTTAAACCGTTAGAGCGACTGTTGACATAATCGTTTCTCTATAAATCTGCTCAAGTAATTATTAAAATTTTTTTATCTCTCATCCTTTATTACGAGATGAGTTTAAAAAAAAAAAATTTGTGCTCATCACATAGGATTTTCATTGCTAAGCGTACAGGCCAACCATTTCGCGTGTGCTTTGACATGAAAAATCCAAATATAAATGCATGCTTGATGCAATAGACAGCAGCTACCTCGCTTACCGCCATAATAAGCAGACATATTTAACTGTTCGTGGAAAAACTACAAACTCGTATGTTTGCATTCACAGATATATGATGAATACTGATAATACAATATAGTAAGTGAACTACACATATTTTTATTTTATGTAAATTTTTTTAAATTTTTCTTTATCCTGAGCAATAAGTGCGTTAATTGCGTTTCAAAAAGCTCGGTATACCGTTTATCATTCAAAACGGGGATGTGCACAACCCACAAGTAATTTTCTTTTATTTATGTCACTTTAATCTGTTTACTTTGGTTTATGGTTAGGAACATTTTAGCTACGTCTTAGCTAGTTTTAGCTCAATTTTATTATCAACCCATTATTGAAATGCTTACTGGGGCAATTACAGCCGTTCTAGCAAACTTTAAAATCCTTTTATTTCCTACATTTTTTTATTATTGCTTTATTTATTTACTTTTTTATGCCTTATGCAAGCTGACCACACATTGAGGTTATTAGGTATACTTGTTTTTTTGATTGACAAACATATTGCTGTTTAATCGAGGAGAATTAAATCGGCAGACGTAGAGTAGAAGAGGTCGAACACTCGTAGAAAATAGAATATAGTAAAAAGTTATTATTACAAAAATTGTGTTTATAAGAGCAGAGCGCAAATTACTTTGCCTGCTCGTTTCATACTCATCATTTCCGATAATCGTAGTTCAGTGGATGAGTATATATCCCTCGCAACGTATTATGTCTGCAATAATAAGTTTCGAAGGTTTCGATCGGCCCATATGTTATTTTATAAAAAATATAGAAAACCGACTCAAAAAATTTTAAGGAGATCAAAACTCATTCCAATGAATCAATGCGTTTTTCAATTTCTCTTTCACTTCTAGTGTTAACAGATAAAATGTCAAGGATGCCCGACAATCTTGCGAATATTTGCATAGATTTTGTCTACTACTCGCACATTATTTTCTTAAATCAATATTTATTTGAAGACTTGTTGATCAATACCATGAAATTTCACTTTCACCATGTCCCGTGATTTTTTTTTTTTGCACAAAAAGAAAACAAATCAAAAAAGAAATTGAATTACAAGCGTTTCGAACAGTTTTAAAAGCACACCTTATTGACAAATTCATTTGAAACTTTGGCGCTATTCGTTCGGATTATAATTTCAATGCAACTCTTTAATGCAACGCATCGTTTTATTACATCATCTTATCAAGTGTTTTCAACAATTGTGCAGCTTAAATGATACTCGCTTAAATCTTATTGGCACGGAATTATAGAAAATTATCGTTGACTGGTCGATATCTGAAGATAAGGGATGACATGAAATTTTCGTAAAATTCATAAAAGTTCGAATCCTCTTAATGTCCTAAATATGCACAGTTAGATAAATTGCATTATAAAATAAGTCCCTATACCATACATATAATGAATAATTAAAGTTTCAATATATTAGAGTGCATTGGAAGAAGAAGCAAGTGTGCGCATACGATTCGTCTTTCATTACGGCGACCATTATATGTGTGTATATACTGGGCTATATAAAAGTCAGATTAATACTGCACGGATAGACAAAGCAACCGAATACCAAAAAGCAAACGGCATTCTACATCTTTTCTTCTTTTTCGTACTGCTTTTGCTTCAATCATAATATTCACCACATCATAAATACACACAACATGCATTACTATCGCTTTAAAACTTTCACTTTTTCGCATGCATGGTATCGCAGAAAAATCATCGTGTACGCAGATGCATACCTCTTCGCTAACAACAGAGGAAAATTTAAAGAATTAAGAGAATAATATATAATAAAGACTTTGTACTAAAGATAGACATGTGCATGGTTAGCTGCATATGCGTAGTACATTTACGTCTGTCTATCAATTATTTCTGTAAATACTCGCTAGCTAGCGTTCTATGAGGGTTATAAGCAAGTACATACGTAATTAGACATGAAATCTTATAGATATTATTGTTCTATCCGTGATTCACTAGTTAACTAGTTCCGTTCGCAATTTCCTGACTTGTCTAAATTAGTCGGCGCACCATAGCCAAGTAGCTAGTATAATAAAATTCGAAATGAATTTTTCTTTCGATTACCATCTCGTTTTTTTTTTTGTTTTTGTTTTAATAGTAATACGAGACGAGATTGATTTTAACTTCTTGATTCTTTTCACTTTTCTGAGTTTTGAAGACCAATTAGACCGGTACAATTTAAAAAACCCATGAATATTATACGAAAAAGCATATCCCTTAGATATTTCATTATGTATTTAACGACCACTTTCGTTTATCTCGGTATGAGTTCTAAAGGATCATTTATGAACACCGTCTATGACAACAACCTGCCAAAATACTTCACTAAAAGGTTATGCAATTACAACTCTGGCTTGGACAAAATATGTCTCGACTCTATCTACTTCTCAGCTTATTGTCAATTTCATATTCCCTCTACAAGCAGCAGTTACGCTACACTTGCCTGAGAAATAAACATTATGAAACGTAATGCTTAAGAATTAATTAAGTATCAGCAAAATATAAAGCGAAATATTCGTAGATATGATATTTTGCTGAATTTCACTTTTCATTTCCTTACAGCTACATATATCTGCAAGCTACTTAATCGTACAAATATTTGCACAATTCTAATAAATGAGACAGAATAACTCAAGCAGCAAGTAAAGCTTGAATGTCTGTTAAACATCGAGATCTCATTTTAGGAGGCTACCTCTACTAAGTGCTATATTCGTATGCCGGACTTATTGCACCAGCGTCTCTCAACGCGACTTTTTCTACTTTTTACGAAGTTATGTTAACAGCGAACGATTGTAGTCAGGGAAACAGCGTGCTTCACGCCACGAATTAGATATACTGTCTGCACTGAGACGCGATCAGCCGAGATAGCTAAAGAAGTTGCCATGACCAAACAAAGTGTACGTTGGAAAAAGATTTATTTGTTTGTATTTGTTTCGAATCGTTGGAAACAAGTTGTTTTTCTTCTTCGGCCTACCTGCTTTCTAACGGTCTTTACACTCTTCACTCCACTAAATATCTAAGTCTTGTTCTTAAATTCAATTGTGTGGACATGGCGGCGATCCCTTTTGAACTTGTGTTAGGACGTGTGCGTTCATGGCAATTTTATATTGCCCGGTACTTTTGGTAGCTTTAAACTTGGTAAAATTCTATAAATGAGGTTCCTTAGAAACGGATCTATAATTCTTTTATATCTTTTTTGCATGATATGGGGAAACTTTAGTTTCTTAGTGACCGCAAAGCATTCTACTCAGTCGAGTCCATGAGTTTTCTTTTCATGATGACTAACTAACACAATGGCGGACTATTTAAATATTTAACAGAGTGTTTAAGTACATCGGGCATTTATTTTTTCAAGGCATCGAAATCAAAATGATTTTAACAATTCCATTTGCTATTTTCTCGACTTAGGGACTTTATCTTTTCTTTTTTTTTTTTTTTTCTAGAACATTGCATATTACAATGGTGTTCTAGTATCACTCCTTTGACAGGAGAACAAATAATTATGACAACGCACATGTGCTCTAGATTTTTCAGAGAACCAATTCTTTTTTTGTTTGTTGATTTAAACGATGTGTAAAGGTAAACGCGTGCGTCGCAAAATTCGATATGGTCCAATTATTTGATTTCTGGAAAATAATTCTTATTGTTATATATGCTATTGCATACTTTTACCGGTACTTGAAACTTTAGACGCGTTTTTCTCGAAGAACGATTTGTTAAAACGATCTTGAACAATTTTCACGATTTTCATTCTTTTCACTTCAATTTTGTATAATATCTTTAAAATAATATTCTAAAGTACAGTATGCTCGATTTTATAGTCGATTTTACTTGATTTATTTATCATTATTAATTTCTATTAAAAAATAATAGCCTTGTTTTGGACGAGAATTGAGCTGATTCGTTCAAATACTCGCTAATGGCACAAAAGTTGATATCTTTATAATCCCTACGTATTGCAGTAACTGTAGATCATGTGCGTCAGGTGTTATAACCTTGATCATCATTCGCTAACGTCTATCAAAGATGAATCAAGTAACATTTGTTCAAAATGTGTGAATTAGCCGTAGTTTCCAAGTCCCCAAGCATATCTAATGCCTCCCAGTAGTGATTTCGGTGTTTTGATATTTTTTGGTATTTTTCAAAATTTTTTTTTTCCCGGCTATGTTACCTTTGCCGTTTCTTTCATCCTAAAAAAAAAAGAAAAAGGTTCGAAAATTTGCTTCTTTTACGTCTTTGTAATCACCCCGTCTGGCAACTACCACGAACTATCATCAATTCCTTTAGACAAATCTCACCGGAATGTTAATTTACTGTTTTTTTATTGCCGAGATCACGGGTTTTTGCGCTTTTTTCTAAAGCCCAATTTGATCTATGTGATCATATTTCAGGTTGTCCTCTGACTTGCCCATAAGCTATTGCTGTCCTCACGCCACCTTGTCCTTGTTGCATCTTGCTACTCCACAACATCTCACGTATACGCCGGCATCGTTTGAGTTAATTCGTCTCTCTCTCTCTCTCTCTCTCTCTCTCTCTCTCTCTCTCTCCAACGTAAGCCTCTAAAATATTTTTCAACTTTTCCGGTTTTTTGTATAAATTTGTTAGTTACTTTTGTTCATTGGAGGAAACGTAATGCGTGCACCCTTTTGACCTATATATACGTACATGCAAACGCAAGAAGGGAAGGAAAACCTGCAGTGGACCTAGTAGTTTGTAATGTTAACACTTTGCATCGTAGACAGAGCAGAAATGAAAAAGTCGTGGACTTTATTACATTGACTTTTGTTTCTTCATTGAAAACTTGAACATGCTTAGCTGCTTAAAATATTTTTCAATAACTTGATATACACATGAACGTGTGCTTGACTAAGTCGGTCATATATATACAGTGTGTGCATGTCTCATATTGCGCTTCTTTTACTGGTAGTCTGATTGCTTAAATTCCAACATTCCAATAAGCTAAGAGTAGCGAAAATGGATATCTGTGCAGTTCATTCAATTACATCCATGCGCCGATTGGACTTGGCATGAATTAAGTAGTAAACATTGACGAGGAGCCTAGAAAGCTACAGCTGATAATCCGTTGAAAACTTTCTCATTTTAAAATAAGGCAACGACTGGCGGGCAAAAACAAATTCGTTTGAAAGCGAACACAACTTTTTCCCTGGGTTTCTTGCCCTATTTGAAGACCATTGATGACGGCATTATATTTTTAATAGCAAAAAATAATAAAAAAATGCAACGGGCAAAACAATAGCACAATTTCACAAAAAATTTAACGAGTATATATGTGTGAACGGATGCATGTGTATATGAGAGCAAACACTCATTGCTGAAATTCGATATATGTAACCATGACTAGACTTACACATCAAAGCGCGCGTGTGAATGTATTTGTGATTTGGTGATTATGTACACATTTGTACTTCTGGTTTTCATCGAGCAAGTGTTGCAAAACCACTCGCAAATATGTATATATATATATATATATAATTATGTTTATATATACGCGTATACCTACCTTTGTATGCAAGAATGCCAGACTCTTGTTGACATTTTCAATTTTATGTACGCGCATGCGTCCATTATTTGGCTTTCCCAGTTTTTCTGATGATATAATCTCCAGCAATTTTAGCAATTTGATACCATCAGCTAGATCCGTGAAAAGGTCTTCGACCTCCATCTTTGCCTTCAATTTTACAGAAGAAAACGACAATGAATGCCATAATTTTTTTTTATATTTTTTTTTTTAAACTTTTTACTTAATGGAACTTTCTTACTTTGACCAAAAACGAATTCATCCATTTCGTAAAGGTTTTCTTTTGTATGTGCAAACGTTCCTCTTGTAAGGTTTTGATTCGCTCATTTTCAAATTTCATAATGCCATCACGTTGTGTCATGTTGGCTGAGTTACGATTTTGTGATTGCAATGAATAACCGCCCGGTTCATATTGTGATGCTGGAAAAGCAAAAAGGGAATGGTAAGAAAACAAATTAAAACAATGTGTCAATAGATGAGGAATACATTATCCATAGCCCAAAGATGAATCTGCAACATCCATCATTTCTCAAGCGTCCCCCACGTTCAATAATAAAATCGACCTATTGCCTATTTCTTTTTATAAGACAACAAAGACGCAAAATTCACCTACGGTAATTGTATGCCGTATGAGGGATGTATGCGCATAAAGACAATGAACTAAGAAATGAATGTAAATTCAGAGCTAAAGTCATTTCATAAGTCATTCATATAAAACAAGACAAAATTTAATATTTTAATAGCGTCATCAAATATGGTTACCGTAGCTTATCGCGCATTTTAGCGAGACTCCTCGCACTATAATGAAACTTCATCTGTATTTGTTCAGACTTAAAATATGATGATCTGTCAGTGTGACTTGTTATTGTAGCACTTTACTATCTCTAAATTTAAGCATTCAATTAAGAGAGAAATGCGCGAATTTCAAAAGACGCTACTCTCACTGGTAGTACATTTGATAAATTTAATCACGTCTCGGCCTTTGTCGAACTTTGTGGGCCAGTAATCAAGTCGATTGAAATAGTAAACTTTTATTCACTATCGCTCAGGTCCTCCCTCTTGTTAAGAAAAATTTCGTAGCTCTCATCGTTCAAATTTAATTCTATGATCTATTTATTAAATACCATCGAGCATATATATCAATTACATATATATATATATATATATATATATATTTACGGGATTCCAAAGCGTTGTAGTTATTTGACAAGCTTACGTAATGGAGGCCCCTGCTCTGACGGGTATTATAACTTAATGACATGAGGTAATTTTCTATTTATAGGGACAAAAGTTTAAACACATGTATGAGAATAAATTATCTAAGTGAGCAACAATAAACAAGCATTAGTTAAGCCGCTAACTCAAACACGCAAACGATTTTTTGTTTCATACCATAACTGAACGTTGGTCTCGTTATTTGAAAAGACGCTAAAAACACGCTTTAAAGAATTCTGTATAAGAGCTTTTATAAAACCCAAGTGCTTTTAAATTTGATCTCCGAAACGTTCAGATGAAAGCCTTCAGTTAATAGAACACGCCGCGCGGTTTTGAAAAAGTGAGTACACATGAGAAGCAATCGTCATCTTCACTTTCGACCAGGCATGAGGAAATAGATGTAACATTCACAGACATGTTTGTATCATTGACTTCTTGTCAGCTTTTTCATTGGCTTCAATGATCCACATTTCACCATGAGAGTGAATGATACAAACATACATGTGTACGATGAAATTTTAAAATATACTTGAAATAAAAATATAGTCGTAGAATCCTGTTGAAGATATTCCAAGTGCACCGAATAAGTTGAGTAGCATTATTTGCAAAAAGTATTCAAAGATGGAAAAATTCATGAAACCATTAAATCACTACTAGCAAGATCTTGGCGTTGCAGATGAGAAATAAAAGAAGAATTTCTTAACATAAAACTAAAATTCGGGACTCGAGATTCGAATTCGTGTTTCCTTTACCGCACTGTATAGGGCTTTTCTTAAATTTTCATAAAACTGGATTGAAATTTTAACCGTAGCTTTAAAATAAAATTTTTTACCAATCATTGGACGTTACAAATTTTACGGATCTATGACCGATTGTTGAATGGCGTTTCCACAAAAAACATTCGAATTGATCCAATTTTTTAAAAGCAATTTTCAAAACTATTACTAAAATCCATATTTCAAAATTTTGTTTTTTTTTTTTTTTTTTGAGTAATTTTTCAGAAAATTTTTATTAATTGCGCTAGGTACGAAATTGTGCTTCCAAACGTGCTTGCTAAGAGAGGCCAAAAGAAAAAAAAAATTGTTTCGCGAACTTGTCTATTATGCACTTTGCCTTGAAGAAATCTAAAAGAAATCGTCAAAAATTTACACAAATGACTTAAGTGGATCGTGGCCGATAACGGGCCTCAGAAAGATCAATGCATTTCCTTCATTACGTCGTTTCATTTGATAATATGGCAAAATTACATCGTTTGCATACATATATAGCATCGAAACTTATAAATATTGTAAGTAAAAATGTAGATAAATAAAGAAGAAGAAATCTTTAGTAGTAAGTTATATGGAGTTATCAAATTTTTGAGGTCGATAGGTATTGAAAAGAAGAAATTTCGCAAAGGAACTTGTTGTTCCAGATAAAATTCCACATGCAGAGATCGTATTCACGATTTTAATAATGCGAATGGTATAAGTAAATGAATTCGTCTTCGAGCTGTACTTTGGATCAGAATAATTGGAAAAACAACTGTAGGCTGTTTACTTCATTCAACAGTTACTATAATATATTGTAAGCAAAAACATCCAAATTATTATTATTGTTAATATTATGGAGGACTCTAGCTTCGATCAATAATTGCTTCTCGCTTCATATTTGACGTCTCTGCCAATTTTTCAGAAAATCAAATTTTTTTATTGGCTGCATGCGAATGAAATATGTGGAAAAAAGTTCACACTATCAGGAAAAAATTTTTTTAGTGAAATTTCGAGCTACAAAAATGGTATCAGTGCCATATGAATCCCTGATGGAAAGCTATAAGCAAATGCGTTACTTCACGGTTTCAAACTGCTTTGAAGCATGAACAGACTTTTTTAGGAAGGATGGATGTTCACTAAAAATGCTTTAGCCGAACTTCACCGAGGCAAATGACGAGGTGTTATGAGGCTTGGAGCGATTCGAGAACTTTCAATGTTTCTGTGATGAAATTAAACGTTTGGGATGAAGTCTTGGAAGCTGATTATGAATTCGGCTATATATATAATTACATACTTCTTTCCGTTTTGGCTGTCTTTGCGCAGCACGTTAAGTGTGAAACGGCAAAACAGGCGCTGTCGAGCAAAAAATCATGGAGGAGAAAGGATGAGTCGGAAGATTAGAACGTGAACGATATTGGGATCGCAAACTAAGGCAGAAAATAATAATAAATTTATTATCATAAAAACATTAGCTGTACGTTTATAGACTAAATGATGGTTTTTTAGTTTCACATGCGCATCAGTTACACTGCATTCCGCAGAGACTCTTGTATTGAACATACCACATGATAAAAACCGTTGTGTCATCATTTTTTAATATTTTTCAATTTTTTCATTTCTTTTAACACTTAAATAAATGAGTCTTCAAGTATTGTTATCCTGTCAATATGTGTACCCACAAAAATTTCTCGAAAACTTTTATTTTCGTATCTTCTGTTGCTATATGATCTCAAGTTGACCATGTACCTGAAAGTATCTCCTTTTTAATGTACATATTTCGCGCCATTAAAAAAATACAATGCATTAAAAATTCATAAGAATAGAATTTTAAAAGTAAAAATTCATAAAAAATAAACGCTTTTTCAAAATTGCAGCGTGTATGGCAGCACTAGATAGATAAATAGCAACGAAGAAGTGCTCATAAGCCGGCAAATGTAGCATTTGCAGCGAATATTCTAAATTATGTTCGGATATTTTGACTGGCTATCATCTACCATGGATGGAAGAGTATGATATAAAGTCCTCTTCCTCTTCCTGAAAAAAAGTATAGACCTCTAACATCTCTGTATATCCCCTAAAGAAGGATGGAGGTGGAATCCGCTGATTTTTACATCTACCTCCGAAAGGTGGAGGATATATTCATTTTGTCCTGAAGAAAGCTTGAAAGGTCTTACAAAGTGTACATACTGCGTTCGATTTAGAAATGCTTGGGTTAAACATTCTCCTGTTCACAAGAATTAAGATGTACGCTACAAATATGGCAACGTTGGCTATCGAAAATGGCCCAAAATAAAGCAAAGGACTTGCCTATAATGCAAAATAAGCTGAGATTGAATTTTCCTTACGGAAAAAATTAGAAAAAGTCGGCCATAACTGTTCAATATCGTAAAGTATTGAAATTTTCTTATAACTTTTCTTTTTTTTGTACTTTTGGATACGGACATAAAATGTCCTCCCGCAGCCGAAGGTAATCGTAATTTTTTTATATGTTCGTAGTTAACACACTTGGAAATAGACCTGAAATTCCTTATATACTGCAGACTAAAAAATATCAATTCCTATCGGATTGAAATCGTTCATCCGAATGTCAAAGATCCGTCTCCAAGAGAAAACGAAAACGGTAATCAGTGTATTTTGATGACTTTGGTGTTTTTATTGCAATAATTTTTTAAACCAAGTAAATATCGGGGATTACCAATGGGAATTATCGCTTATACGTGGCCAAATAGTCAACAAAGGCATTTTCTTTTTTATACAAATTAATTCACTCCTTATTTTGATCACTTCAATTTCCACCCCCGCACGATATGTAACTTTATTGTAACAACCCTTTGTCGGATTTAATTTCAATTTTATTCCGAGAATTATTGTATATTTTTAGCGACTCATTCAGGCTTGTGCGACTTTTATATTCACAAATGTCTACGAAAATCTGTTCAATCTATTCATGATAGATGTTAAGTCAAGATTGCCAGACATTGAACGAAGTATTTTTGAAAGCGGATTGCTCGAAGCGCTGCCACAAATAAATTAGTTGTCGTCGAGCATTCAGCTTAGTTGTGTTCGTTAATTAAAGAAACAAATACCTGTGGATTACTTGACATAGCTTCTTTCAATGACCGATACTTTTTCCCTAAAGAGTGCAGCGTAAAATATTTAAGAAGATAGAGTGCGAGAGTATTGTAATAACGAATATTCAATCGCTCTGGAAAAGAGAGCAAACAAAATTAACTTTAAAGATACACCTGCGATATTGACGTTCTTAGGTAAAATATTACGTAATCAACCAAAAACAAATAAATTATATTCGGCTTCTCGGATCGTACCTTTTGATACCACAGGTACATAGATAAATTATTTTTGATTTCTTAGAACAAGCATTCTT
>NW_023998415.1:8085485-8127964 GCF_014805625.2 Glossina fuscipes | reverse complement strand
AAACAAGGAATATTTCAAGGTTCACTTTAAATTACGAAAGCATAGCACGTCTACTGCAACAAACCCTTTTTTAAGCTAATGGGCATGCAACCCATTCACGGGGAATATGAATTAATTTACTTTGGATTTTGAACTGACTATGATAACAGTAAAGATAAGAAATAAAAGAGTAAATCCGAGAGATAGTCAGACCGCGCAGTAAGATTGGATTTATACACGGCTTTGGGTTATCCGACACGGTAAACTATATACATTCTGCTACTCTGCTGAGTACGATAATGAAGTATCCATTTCGTTTGTTAAGGAAATGGAGGAGTACCCATATTATGATCAATGAAGATGATATCGAATTTACGAACACATTTTGTTATGAACATACCCACGCATTGTCTTTCATATTCTAGATAGCGGCGATATTCTTTATTCTTGAAATTTGAACGCATTTTCTTAATACGTATAGAACTTTCTAATTAAATAATTTAATCGTTTTAGCTTTTATTAACTTTTCTTTTCCATCCAACGATTTTTAATGCCATTTAAAATGTTCGTCTGTACTGACTGTCTACAATTTAGCCACTAATGATCTATCTATAGAATTTTAAGAAAAAGAGGAGTGTAACGGTTAAAGCTCTACAAATGCGTTTTTTCTTTTTCTTCATATGCCTGCACAAGTATTTGTGCGCGTAGATTTGTCTCTTTTTCCCGATTAAATGGCCTTAAATTATCATTAAAACGCTTTAATTGTATATATATATATATATATATAATAGAGGTTTCTACCTTTGCTTGTCGTTTTCCAATAGGCAATCCGTGTACACACAGTCGTACCATTGTACTTTCCAGTAATTATTAAAAAGAGCGTTAAACATACATGTATGCAGGTATGTATCTAATTAGCTTGGAATTTGTAAATGATAGCAGTTTTCATTTTTATCGTATCAATACTGATAAGAATGTAATTTCATTGTAGTAAAGCTTTCTTTTATGTTTGTTTTTTTTTTTTTTTCTTTCTTATTTATTTATTTATTTTTATTTTTTTTTAATATTTCTTATCTTATCGAAACTATTAGTTAGTTATTTCCATTCTTAATATATTAACTCGGAGAGAACAGTCATAATGTACATGTTATTCGTTTCAATGGCATAGGAGCATATATTATATATATGTATATATATGTATATACATTTTGATTTCGAACTTTAATAAATTGTTTTCGCTAAATTTTTTAAAAGAATCTTTTCGTGTCTCTGACGAAATAGTAACTTAACGATTTGTTGTTTATATTATTAACATTAAATTAAATGGTTTGACGAAATAATTCGAAGCGTAAGCGTCAAAAGTTTAGAATGCCCTCAGTAGTTTGTAGTTGACCTCTACAAAATAAGAATTCTTCAACAAACTAATAAATGGTAACTTTACAAGATAATATGCAAAGCAGCTGGCGGTGAGATGTAGCTCATTGGATAACAATTCCAAGGGCAGATACATGGATATCATTTTCAAACAAAAATCCATATTATTTTTAGGAAGTGTCAGCTCTCAAAGGACGCCTGTCGATATTTCATGTAATTTGGTCCACTCGTCTACGATTTTCAGTCGTTTTACTGAAGCGACCTTGAAGGATATAATGGCAGCTTTTCGCAGTCTAAAATAATTTTTTTGCACCGATTTGCTGATTGGAAGTCCTACGGATATCAATGATGCTGAACGCCTTCGATGCCTGAAAAAGGCTATTACAATGGACAACATTAAAGAATCCCAAAGTCCTAAAGATATCAGAACATGAAACTGATTATACCACATTTGAAGGTTAGATCAAAGAATAAACTCAAAATTTGTATTTACCTTACTTGGGGACTAGAATTGTACTGACCAATATTCAAAAATAGCTGACAATACCTTTTATGCTCACTAAAAAAACGTGCGACACGTAGTTAGCCAATAAGAAGATTTTTGTACAACTAAGACCAAGGCATTAAGTTTCATTAACAAACACAGAAGGTGTATTAGATTTGCATCGAGATACACACATCAGAGAGTTTATGAAGCATCTAACAGGTCATATGGAAAGGAAATTCGCTCTTCACGTCGATCGAGCGTAAACAGTTGATTTGCTATATCTCGCATGGCAAATTTGAAGAAGAGCAATAAAACAAGTACATTTATCTGGGAGAGCGTATCTTGTCTCAAGTCTGAATTAAAAGTTGTTTTCCATTCCATCTTAATGTTAACCGAAAGTTTAGTAGTAAACGCATTTTTTAAATGACACTTGACCAGCAATTTATTGCACGAGCAATTCGCCTTCCACCAATATACATTTTGCTCGTTGCTCGTTAGACTATTATAATTATAATTAAGCATTTACTTCATGCGATTGATGGACTTTTTCAGTTGCCATGATTGCTTTTCCTATTTCATTTCATTAACCGTATGCTTCATTTTAGCAGCTGTTTGCTTTTATTTGTTCTATCAATTAATAGTAGACTGAGAAGAAATCTTATAGTTAAATCTAAGCATCAGTTAGATGATACGTAAATGCCGTTTAGCTAAAAATGCGGGAAATATTGCGTAAGGTTTTGCATATAAATTTATTCAATTAGAGAGGTTAATGGCGACCATTTTCGTCATATTTGTGATTCAAGCTTTGCTTTTTGGTTTTAATCGATGGTTTAAGACGAAAATCGATACAATTTTCATTTGCGTCAGCGGATATGAACACAGCATTATGATTAAAAACAAAAGCCAAATGAAAAAACGTGTGACATTTAACACATTAAAGCGCAAGTGCAGCGACCTTTCTTTATTTTTTGTTTCGCTTGCTGTCTATGTTTAAAAATAAACAAGAAACTACTCCTATAATACAAGACAATCATGAACTTGATTTGTTTTCACGCTTGCAACATACTGTGTATTCTTGCTTTTCTTCCTCGTTTAGTTTAAGGGGTTTAAAGGCATAATAATTTTGTCATTGTTTTTGTAACGTACGCGAACTCGCTTTTGTGGTCCTCACTTGTGTGGCGCACTTATAAGGAGTCTCAGTACAGCCATATGTAAGCATCTGTCAGATTTTTCGTTGGTTGAAAATTCATTTTGCATCAAAGATTAAGGTATGAACAGCCCTCATAAGGGGGTAGATGTAGAATGCATATAAAATTCAGCCTTTGAATTTCGAAAAATTTTAAATATCGATCTGAGAGTTTTCTGCACGTATTCCTCGATGCTGTATACAGGATCCCGATTCCGATGTTCTTTACATATATTTACAACTTAGATCTAAATGTGATAGCTATTTAAAGCTTCTCCGAAGACGAATATAGTTTTCTCAGTTGTTTTTCTTTTTTCTGCTCTTGCTTTCTCTCACAACGTCTTTCAACTAGTTTGCTTTCGTGCGCAGAGCTGAAAAATGTGCATGAATGAAAGTACAGATGTACAAGCATATATGAACCGTTTTTAAACTGAAAATAATTAATTAAGGTGGATCCGATTTTAAAATTATACGTAACATAGCATAGTGAAGTATTAACGCAACGAAAAAGAATACGAGCATCAGTATATATATATATATATATATATAAAACAATCATCTTCTTAATCATCAAAGGGCATCAAGTCATGTGAGCATTGTCTGATCGTTCACATTCCTATTCCACATATTTCCACATATAAATACTTAACCTACATCCCTTTTATAAATGGGCGTATGTAATTTGATTATAAATACACTTACACATAGCTATCGCATTATTCTTATTGATATTGAATTTGCGATGTGTAGCTGGTGCATATCTAAAATTGTGCAAAAGTGCAAATCAGTGTCACATTACCAAACATTTAAGAATAGCTAATCCTTATGTAATGGGTTGAAAGGTTTTTTGCCAATTTCATAATTGAAGATTTCCTTTAGTCAAGATGAGTTGTTGTTTAATTACATATTGGTTGGACATGGTTATCGGTGACTTTATTACAGTTTTTGCGATAAACTTCTCCAAGTTCTGATCGGAGAACTAAGGCAAGTGATTTTGGGGGCGGATCTCTTTTAAAGTAATTTATTCTTTTATCAGGTGGGAAAATGTTATCTCTTCATTGTAAAAATTAGCAGTGGCAGTCAAGAGCGGAGAAAAGAAAAAACAAAATTGATTACAATTTCGCTATCAGACGGTACAACACATAAGCGAGTTATTTTGTCAGCTGCTTTCGAAAGGAGTGCATTTCTATATTTGTTATCAATGGATGAACAGACGGCCAGGCCATTTGCAGTGATCGCAAATGTGCATTGGAAATTCCAATAAGTATAGCTTTCTTTAGTCAATCGATCTGTCTGCGATTCGAAAGAGAAATTTATTTTAAACAAACACTATGATTGCAGTTTGGCCTGGCTCTTTACCATTCATTACCTTTTGTGATAGTGTTGTCGCTACCATTTCTATGCCTTTAACTTCCCTGTTACGCGATTGCATTCATTGCTTTCCTTATTTATCACTAAGCCCGAGGGCTTTGAAAACTGAGATGCAAAATAAAAGCCTAACACGTACCAGTATCGGATCGACTCTATGAATTTGGCGTAAAAATAGATCAAATTCATTCTTAATATCGACCGATCAGATGTTACTTGTCTCACTAATACTTACCTTAGCTAGAGTACATATATGTCTGGATTTTTTTTTTTTTTTTTTTAGGTTGGACAATCCGCAACAACACATGTCGCAACAAAAAAACACTTTTTTTAACAACGAATATGTCGAGTTTTGCCTTGAATAGTGAGCATTCGCAAGGCAGAAGAAAGTCTTATTTGCATCGTATCTTAAGTGGAGAGGAAAAGTGGATCAATTTTGAAAATCCTAAATATGAAAATTCATAGGTAGATCCGGGCGAATGGCTTTGACAGGAGGACGATATTCTCTGTTTGTTAGGATGGGCCGGCGGGTGCAAGGCGCACTTGCTGAGCAGCGTTTCAACTTTTTGGGGAATGCCCATATATGCCTCGATGTCGACGTTGTCTCAAAAGTGCAACAGTTTTTTTGGCATGGCATTCACAAACTGTCTCGCAGGTGGCAAAAATGTGTACCTAGCGATAGCCAATATTTAGAAAAGAATGATTGAATACAATAAATATGTGTTTACTATATAAAAATTCCGGTTTCATATGTAGTTGAATCGATAACGTCACCCCGGTCATACGCGATGTATGTCGACCACTATTAGATTAAGTTCATCTTCATATGGATCAATCCTGAAATAAGCCTAGCTTTGTTACTTGCCTTGTTTATATTCATTCTACTTAAGCGGTAATATTTTATTAACCTGTAGCTAAGAAAAAGTACTAAAGGATACGATTCTTTCTTTTCTTTTGGTTTCTTTACCTAGTCTTAAGTCTATTTGATTTAAGAAGAAGAGTAGTGCCAATGTTCAAAGATTTTCTTAGCTTTTTATAAGCAAGCACGACACGAATCCATCGAAGAAGAAGAAAATTCATATGTCAAAAATCTTATCCAAAATACATTCATTACATCTCTTCATGGAGAATTAGCAAGAAAACAAGTAATTGTAGCTTACTCTTGCAATCTAAAGGGTTTTAAGCACTCTGTACTTACGTTGGCTGAACAAGTATGCACATTATGTACGAATGCTTTAAATGAACGACGGGAGGGTAACAACGGATATTTTGTATAAAATAAAAATTTTACAAAACCGTTACACCTTTGAAATAAATATTAGGAACACGCCGGGAGAAGTCAACCATAATTTGGTTTGTGTTATATATGAATATGTGCGACGAGAGAAATCGATTTTCTCTCTCTGCGCCAAACATCAAATTTTTATATCCATTACCGTAGGATGAGTGGCATATTCATTTTGTCAAAACGTTTGCAACGTTGTAGCGAAGGAAGCTTCGTAGACCCCGCAAAGTATGTATATTCTCGTTCAGCATTAAGTTCTAAATCGATTTAAGCATGTCCGTCCATCCGTCTATGTAATGTCTGCTGTAAATAATCTGCTGGACGCGAAAATGAATCAACTTTGAATTTCGCAAAAACCATTGGAACTTATTGCCGACAGGTTGGTACTGAAAATGACCCAAGTCGGTCGGGGGAGACAACCTCAGGACCACGTAAACTGAGAACCCCTCTATTTTTCAAAAGGAATACAAAGTTAGTTTCTTGCTCATTAGTCATAAACTATAGCAGATAAATCTGCAAAAATTTGAACGCATATTCTATGGGTGATGCTATAGTACTCGTACAAAAATGGATTAGCCACACCTACCCAATTTTATAGTGTGTCATAATTTCACTTTTTTTCAAAATCTTTATAACGCACAAAAGCAAAATTCCAAAAACGCTACAAAGTATATAAGTTTCCTGACAGTTTCACTCTGGAATGCACTTGAGCGTGTTCGCGTCCGCTTATCAGGTCCATCTGCCTGTCTCCGCATCTGTGTAGTCGTTACTGTGATAAATATTCTCCCATTCGAAAATATAAAGAGATCGCCTAAAAACTAGCAAAACATTTTAAAAACGATCTAAACTTTTCAAGGAGCACGTCCCTCGTATGTCTATGTAACAACCATAACAACAAAAACTGCTTTCCGTGGTTTTTGCTCGTCCGTTTTTATTCTGAAAGTAGAATAAATCAACTGCGCCTACCCACAAGATATTAGAATATGAAAATGTAATTGTTTTCCTTCTTTTTACGATCGATCACACTGATGGATATAAAGGATTCGGCCACAACCGAGTATTAATTTTCTTATTTGTTATAATTGCTTTTCATTATAATTCAAAATACATGCCATCATGCTAGTGAAATGGTAAATAATTTCTTTTTCTTCAATATATTTATGCATACCTTGTTGCGGCTCACCGCCACTGAATTAAAAACTGAAAACATGAAAGAATTCAGTTTTTGGCTTTTTTCGTAACTATCGCGATTTTATATATTTCTGTTTTTTTATTCACATAATTTTTTTTCGGTTTTTGCTGCATATGTGTATCCACACATTCATACATTTCTCAAGATTGCTCAAAACTCAAAAGTTTTCAAGTCAAGAAGTTTTATCGGCTTATTTCCTTACTGACAATTACATTGCACGGATGTGATGGAAATATTTTGGACTATAAACATTATTTATTAAAACGATTCCAATACATTAGAGAAGGCTCGTGTGAATGGTTCCAATGTTGCCATTTTTTTAATATATATTCTAAAAATAACTTTTTCTTAATACTTAAATATATGCTTAATAAGTTCCTCAAATACAATTATCCTCATTTTCCTCATATTTCTCATCCAAAGAAATTTGTTATGAAACTTTTCTCGGCTGCCCTCTCTTAGCCTAATGGAAATATGTATTGTCCTACTAAGATCAGAAACTAGACGGATAATTTGAAAGAAGGCAAGCCTTAGAAGCACCGAGTTTTTTGTTTTTTATACCCATCACCGATGGATGAGGGGTATATTCATTTTATCAAAACGTTTGCAACGCCCAGAAGAAGAAGCATCAGAGAACCCATAATATATATATATATATTCTTGATCAGCATCAAATTCTAAATCGATTTAAGCATGTGCATCTGTCCGTCCGTCCGTCCGTCCGTCTATTGTAATGTCAGTTGTAAACATTCTTCTGGTCGCAAAAATGAAGCTATCGACTTCAAATCCGGCAGAAAAATTGGAAGTTCTTGCACGCCGGTTGATATTGAGAACGGACAAAATCGATCGAAGGACTCGTAAACTAACGCCACGTAACAACACATCTCTTTATCAAAAGGAACAAAAATTATTTTTTTACTCATTACTCAGATAAATGTACAAAAATTTGAATGCAAATTCTATTAGCGACGCCTATCCAACATTATGGTGCATCATAATTTAATTTTGCGTTTCAATGCCTTTATATGGCGCAGAAGCAATCTTCAAAAACCCTATAAAGTATATAAGTTCTTGGACAGTGTGAAATTTGGACAGCACGCAAACATGTCCATCTGTCCATTGTCTGTCTGCCCAACTGTGTAGTATCTGTGGTAAATATTCTCTCGTTCGCAAAAATGAAGAGATCACCTATAAATTTGCAAAAGAATTTGGAAATGAGTTAAACTTTTCGAAGGACGCGGCCACAACGCTTATATGACTATGCGAAAAAACTTTTATTTTGAAAATTTGGGTTCCTTTGCTTTTTTTGTCTTTTGTAGGATAATATAGGTGATGGGTATCAAAGATTTGGTCCCGATCGAATATAATTTTGCTTGTTTAATTTTTTATCTTTAAAAAATGATTATAAGCTATATATACAGAAGGATTCAACATTTTTTGTTGACCCTTTTTTGCATTAAGAAACCTTTGATGTCTTTATTTAGTTTTCCCCATTTTTTTTTTTTTTAATTCATAGTCCAGTTTTCGAGACATCGATCACCTATACTTGTTTCTGCCAAAAAGGGATCACATCGATTACATTTTTTGTCGAAATGCCGCAGTCGCAAAAAATAAGGTAGCAATTCAGCATAAGCATTCCTTGATCGATTAACCATCTAAGGTTGAAAAATGATAGTGTTCTGTCCATATACGTGCTAACTACTAAGGTAGAAACTGAGACAATCTTGAAAAAAGCGGCAATGTTTTCACATTTTCGCCTATAACTTTCGATGTCGTGAAAATGTTTCGAGTCCACCTACCACCCAAATATTGTTCAAAACTACCTGGATATTCGGTCCAAAAATCGACTCTAATCGGTTTACCAATACGTCCGAAATTAATGCTAAATTTTGAATTCCAATGTATGTTCAGTTTGTTCTAACTTACATTCGAATGTCCCTCGTCTCATTCCAATTTAAATTAAAATTCCAATCGCAACCACTTTTAAAACAAAAGACAAAAAAATATGAACCATGTGACGAAAGGCTATCAAGTTTTAAAGCTATAAATGTAACCGTATTATTGACGACCCTGTGTCTGTGAGTTAGACGGTTAGTTAGCATGTGCGTGTTTTTAATCACGATAACGATATTTATTCCCATATTAACTATTCTACTTTTTTTTTCACTCAATGCTTCTCAGTCGTTTGAATCAACAGCATCCGGGCATTCATGTACCACTAATAAAAGTATTAAAAAAGTCAGCGATCTGTACTCTACGATAATGGAGAAAATCGTTTTAAAAAATTCAATTACGATCGATTACGCGCATCTCGTTTATTTTCTCGTCTACTCGTAGTCGTTCCTATTACTATTACATTTTTTTTTGCAAAGCCAGCGTTGTGTATAACTGGTCGAAGAAATACATTGCATATGAGTGAGACATGGGCTTATCCATGCGATATTGAACCAGCTTAACAGTCGTGTCGAAAGCTATTTTCAGCGACTGAAAGACTCGCATTAATTTATAAATTATTACATTATTAATTTGTTTCCCTTTTACAAGAAAAAAAAAACTACGGCGTTAAGTACGGTTTTAAGAGATCTATAAAAATTGAAATTTTCTAGAAAATTTAACAAATTCTACAAAAAACCTGTAATTTAATGGCAAAGTAAATACTTGAAGGTGCCATTCGAGAAAAGTTTCAATCCATGATATGTTAGTAAAAGATAATGAAGCAGCTTGTAATTACGCACGTACGCTCAATCGTGGATTGTTGGTTACGAAACGGATTCTTGATTTAATTAATATCTAATTAATTATCGTTTAACTAGAAATTTCCCTTATTTTTTGAACACCGTACAACCGTGCAATCGTACAACTGTGCAACCGTGCAACCGTGCTTTAAAGCGATCAAGGCGAAAAACCCGTTGAATTTCTCATTCATCGCTGATTTATTAATGATGGTTAACCTCTTTAATAACAAGATCTATTCTTATTATGAAATATTATTGTATTTATAAGAGGGTGCCTGACTTTTATTCTTAAACGTAAATATATATATATATTATAAATATATATTGTTTTATATATGTTTTAGCTACGTTAAATTTATGTACGTGCTTGTTTGATTGTCATATAGATGGAATGTTACAAAACGTGTCTTACGGTAGATGTATGTAGTCACAACACATGTACATATATAATGGTGTAAAAAATTTTACCACATACCTCTTAACACAGATAGTTTGAAATTTACTTTTCATATATTTGCACAAAAGTTTGCTTGATTGCCGAAAGACACCAAAAGTATGGCAGACTGTTGGCAGAGTTAAACAAAAAGAATTTCATGATTAAATTGAGTAAGTCACATAAGCGATCATCAGATAATGGGGGTAAATAAATCTTTAAGCAGTGAAGACAAACAATCTTCACTAAAAATCACTGTCTCCTTTAAAAAAAGAAATCTTAAGGTTAGGACGCTTGAGACGCAATCAAAAGTTGCATTTGTTTTTTTTTTTTGCAATAGTCGAAAAACGACAAATTTGGGCCCGAATTTAAGCGACACAGAGCATAAACTAAGTTGATAAAATCGGTAACTTGCCTCTAAGATAACCGATTGAAGTCGAAAGTAAAGTACCTAACGTTTTAATTTAACCCGTTTTAAAATAGATAGTAGAACTAACTGTCAGACAGTATCTTTAAAACTTTTATATGCTTTCTATGCTTTCTTAAATTAAAAGTTACTTGAGTCGATTTAGACTGTTTCGTTTCAATTTTTCATTTTTGGCGCATTTTTCACTGACACATCATTTATGGGGGTTTTGCGAGCTGATTCGCGCTCCAATAAGATCAAGATGTTGCCCGATAAGAAACAGCTCTTAACAATAAGTTAAAGAGGGCTCGACCATCACTTCGTGATATTGTGTCGTATTTTTTCATAGGCTTATATGATCCCTACTTAAGAATGATATAAAAAGAAAGCTGATATAAGCGGCTTTTTGTTTATAGTCATAGAGTTGTATTGAAAATATTTTGAATCCACTGGACAGCTTGGCGAACGTAAAATTTGAAACACAATTCAAATGCCCAAACCGACTGAACCATAGCAGATTGCAAGTAAAATGAAAATCGAAACTCGAAACTCAAAACTCTAAGCCAGTTCTCTCATAACTATGGTCTTCGTGTTTATCGTTGATTCGTTTCTTTTCGTATGATTGCCTTGAAATTTCAGATAAACATATGTCGAGTGTACGGCCAATTTTGGAAAGTAAGAAAAACTTTTCAATTAATACCCTTTTTTTTTTTTTAATTTTTTTCCTCCAAAAGCAACCGCGCGGCCATCGGATTTTAAGTTATAGTTTGTTCCCCTACAAGCCAAATGATAAAAAAGTTTTAATGTACAAGAACGGTATACTAATAAATCTTTGCAAATCAATGAAGGCCGCTAATATTTTAGAAGAAAGTCGCGTATACCCTTTAAATTTAATCTTAGTAGGTTTTACTTTTGAAATTCAAACTTTCAAAGTAATTCTTCTCAGCCGATAATAAGAGTAACAATAGTGCATATGCTATCGTTATTATTATATCCTGTTCAATAGGCAAACAACAATAAAATACAACAAACTCTGTTACGGGTAATCGTAAGAAAGGTAGCATAGTGGTCTAATTATCAAGATAATCTCTCTTTTTTTTTTTCATTTTTGGAAAATTTTCATTGATAAAATGCATTCTTCGGAAAATTATGTGAAGAATAATAAAATATTGGGCATAAAGATTTCTAAGTATAAGTTGCATAGGAAACTTGTTAAAAATGTACGTAGAAAACCTTAAAAAAATGTTACATACACAAGAGTAGTAGTATCATTGTGAGGATCAAATAAATATGATTGCCTTCAAATTTAAATTTAAATAAAAAGCAAGTAAGAACACTATAAACAAGCAAAGCCGATCATTAGATACCTTATACCGTTGCGCCTAATACAATTACTATATCATTTTTCGGATAATGCACAAAAAGTTATACATTATTTTTACGTAAAATCGTACTTTTCATGAATGCCCTCGTATTGAAGGATGTTTAAAACGCCAACTGAACTCGTTCAACTTTAGAAAACGCAATTTACTTGAGAAGGATTATAGGCGGGGTTACCCGCTCGCATATATGGTGAGATCTCGAACATAGATCTACGCGATCCAAATTGTCTATGGTTCATTTTTATGCTACATTCATACATATACTACGGACCAATTTGCACCATAAAATATTAAATATTAGGCCCTTTTGGCATATAGACGTATGAATAATATTTCATGATAATCCTTGTATGTGATGATGTCCAAAATACTTAATGGATGTTTTATATCAAATTCCTCTTACGGAACAATTTTCATAATAAAATATCAAAAATTGGACGATTTGACCATATAACGGCTCAATTTACATTGGGCATCATCGATATAGAATGGGATCCAGAAAATAAACTCACGTGCTTCCAATTCGTTTACGTTTATTTTTATCTGAAATTATTTTTGCGAACAAATTTTCACCAAGAAATATTAAAAATCAAGCTTCATTCAGATTCAGTTTCCATAGGAACGGGAACAGTTTAGATTGCCGACATACTACTACTTAGGGATTTTTGCGAAATTTTGGTTGTCGAAGAACCGATACGATGTGAACACTTTCCCAACAATACGGTTTGTTCTTACGGCAAAAGATGCCAGTGTGCGAGATTTCAACAATTGCGGCTTGCAAGTTGAACAAGGGAAAACAAGACAGACGGACAAGTTTATATCGATTCAGAATCATTTTCTAGTAGAGATGAGTGAGTCTATCGGCAAATCCTTCTGCGTATTATTTACATCCCAACAAACTTACTTTATCTTGTAATACGATTGGTATAGAGGGTAAGCATCATATTAAAAAAAAAAAAAAATGAAATTAAACACAGTAAGCACACAAAGAAAAGATCATACAACCATTGTGTATGAGACTACAAATGTATCAGAAGTGTATGCAGAAGATGATGTCTTAACTTCTTTTACTACAAACTGGTCGCATTGCATTGAGAATTTAATGGAAGTGGTTAAGGCTTCAGTTTCTATTCTATTTCTTTTATTAATCTGATCGCTCAGTACCTTGCGTTTTTACGAAGAGAAAATAAGTTGACATTTCATAGGCACTACCGCCGAATGCAGTTGGAAGGATACAATCTTCATTGAATTTTTATCAAACATGCATGCAGTTGACGGTGTACCAGCCGAGTTATTCCGTTTTAATTGACAGCGTAGCCACAAGACGAATAGACGGCCTGTACGTTTACATAACGTGTTCCTCTTATCGACAAATTTGCTACGCGACAGTAAATCGGTCGAATACGGCGAGAGACTGATGTTTAAAGTATGAGTTTGTCAACGCGTGAGCTTTAGTTATCAGCCTATTTATGCAAAAGAGAGCATGAAAAGACTTCTTGGATAGTCAAATGGTTCGTAAAGATAGCTTGATCGTGCACCTACTTTCTATCGAATCTTCCACAGTCATCACAAGCTTTAAGTGCGCAGCATATTGATCATCATTTACATTTTCATGATTATCGTTCAAGCATGGACTCGGCTATATATAGTTGGTTCCTTGTTCGATATTCACTGTTCAACTGATACAACAAGTACACTCTCATGTACAACACTATAAATTGTCTTTTATCAACCATTCTGTCCTGTTATCATCCGCATCAGTCAAGGATATACCTTTCCAACTCAGACGGCCATGTAACGCTTAATTACATTAGCGCTTATCAAAAACCTTGTTCTTAAATAAAAAATAAAACAATGGCAATGTTTTTTTTCCTTTGTTATGTAGTCTCCATTCGATAATAACAAGCCGATAGGAACATTTCTAACAATACGTGTTTCATTCTTATCTGACTTTATTAGAAAAAGATGATATGGTATATGGCCGATATAATCGATATTATAGTTGCAGGTATCTATAATTGTCATTTAAAAAAGGTAAATACGATTGATTCAGTTTAGATCGCACATTGTACATTTTACATTTCGCATTTTAAAGAAATTTCTTAGAACGAATTACTAAACGCGTTACTCAAGATGTACGACGAATCATATCTGATGAGGTTTGAATATTTGCTAAAAGTCGTAACTGTCTGCTAAGACAAGATGTAACACGAAACAAAGTAGACAAGAGAATTATATTCGGTTGTGGCTGAATCCTCCATACCTCCTACCTACTTCTTGAAAGAAACACAAAAAAGGGGAAAATTTGGGGTAAAGCTAAAATTTAAATAATATTTACTGAGCGTGGACGATTTTTCCCATTTTTATACACATATTGGAGAATACAAGTGAAGATTGTTATCGTTATATATCTATTATAGTTTATGAATAATGGGCAAAGGTATTTTCAGTTTTTCTTGTACTGTGAACCTGTCTTTTGACTGATTTGGCCCATTTGCAATAGCAACCTGTGTGCAAGAACTTCGAAGGTTTATGACAAATTTGCAGCCGGTATCTTCAGTTTTACGACCAAGAGAATGCTAGCCACAGACATTACTCACATATTTAACGGACAGAGACGGGCTTGCTTAAATCGATTCAGAATTTGACATTGATAGAGGATATACATACTTTATAAGGACGCTGAAATTTTCCGCTAGGTGTTGCAAACAACTCAGATACAAACTATAAAAATGGAAAAATTATCGAACACATGCACTTACTAAACTAAACTAAACTTAAACTAACAATCTATTTTGCATTAACCAAATATATAACCAAATAAGTTATTTCCTCTATCACGCAGGGAGTGCTCAGTACACTTGGTTGACGAAGACCAACGTGTAAATGGCATTATAAAGCGTTGCAGAGATATACAAGGCCGTTCCAGGTTTTTTTTTGTAATATCTTAAAGGATGGTAAAAACAATCAAAGAGCAGAGAGCATTATTGGTAAGCACTTCCTCATATACACTATAAGGATACTTTGAGGAGAAGTTCACAACAAGCGTCTCTCTTTCTCTCACAATTTTCATAACGCATTGTATAATTTGCAATCTTCCTCAAGCTAAATATACGCACTTGACATAATGCATGATTTTGATCAACGAATTGGTATTCGCGGAAACGGAAAATAAGAGTACGACACGAATATGACGATTGCATGAATTTTTTTCATTGATTTCTTTTGTAAGTGCAATGAACGATAACATTTGGTTTTTTAAAGCGATAGAATTTTATGGCGGTTGAAAACCGAATGATGCGTATTCATGCCTGTTAAAAGACAACTGCTACAACATGCATATGTATGTATGTAAGCGAGAAAGAAAAAACTTATAATTACTTTAAACTAACTTAAACTATGTATATATTTATTAATGGATTACGTTGCGTTTGCATAAGCCAAATGTATTATTTTTATTATTATTATTATTATAAATTTAGCCAAAGAATAAAGACTAAAGTCGTAAAGCACTAGCATCTAAGGTTTTCGGCTTTATTACAAATTCTACCGCACTTGAGATTTGAACTCACGACCATTGAGTTGCTAGTCGAGAGTCATAGCATTGCCTACTCGGCCACTCAGGCCGATAAGGATAAGCCAAATGTAAATGATAGTGCGGGTAGGTAAATGCGCCACGACCAGCTACTTTATGTTTAATATTCATAATCGTATTGTTCATTATTTCAATGACACGCTTAGCAAAGAGGCGCAAAGGCGACCAGAAGCGAGAATAACCCATTCTTGAGCAAAGACAAAATAAGTTAACTTTACACGTGCAAATTGTGGACATCGACAATTTAAGAAAATGAATGGATACAAAAAAAAAAAAAAAATCAAGAAAATTTAAAAAACCGAAGATAATCGTATCCGTGAAAGAAGAGAGAAAGCAATTATTTTTGAACTCATACGAGAGATCGTTTAATTATGAAAATGTTAAAAATATCCTTTTAGAGGCAATAACGAAAAAATAGCTTTCATAGCTAATCAATCAAAATCAAGGAAAACCATGTAAAAATTTCTAAAAGCGTCAAAGAAATTCGTTTACGTGAACGTCGTAATGGCTTTCTTTAATACAATTAAGCCCTTTTTTAAATAAATAACATAGATTCTATTTATTGAAATGCGAAGAAAGAAGAATCAACAAGAAGAATAATATGAGCCCAAGAAATGTTGCGAGTAAAAAGGCATTTGTAAAATTACGCTATCCAGATGGTATTCGCATGGTGTTGTTGCGTAATTGACTTTTTAATCTTTTGATTAATTATGAAACTATATATGGGAGCGCCTCGTAGATAAATACAGTTTGTTTAAAAAAAAAAAAAAAAAAAGTTCGTTTCTTATATGATAATTGCAAAGAATAAACAGCCATTGCCGATGTTGAATTTGAATACAAAACGTTATTATACCAATAAAAAATCAATAATAATATAAAAAGAGAATAAAATTCAATCGAACTTGATATTAATGTTGATATTGAGCTTTCAAACGAAATCCGAAAAAGCCTTTAAGACCTAAGATTAATCAGCGTTTTTGCTATTAGTCGGCTATAAAAATTATTGCGATTGAGAAAAATGAATTCAATCGACGGTTCCCATAATTGTTTGCTTCAAGTAAGGACACACACATGTGAACAAGCTTTTCTAGATACTAGCACTAGAATCAAATATTTCATGCGAAAAATGTAAATTAAACTTACTATTAAGAATAAAATAGAAATATATTTAAATATATCGAAATGTTAACAACAACACGAACATCTATTTATATATAAATGCAATTTAATTAATTCAAGCTTTTGTTCGCGCTATAGAAGTTTCCGAAAATGGAATGTGAAACGAAAGTCAGGATTTGTACCAAACGATAATAATAATAATAATAATAGGATGATAGGAGAGTGTCATCTCAGCCATATAAAAAAACATGGCTATACTCACATAATGTAATCACGTCAAGTGATATGAAAACCTGAAAAGGAGGAATTGTTTTGAAAATTTATTTTGAATATTTTTAATGTTATATAATCTTCTTCATCATTACATATTTGCATTTTGGTGAAGTGATTTTTTTTACCAACTTTACAAATTTCAAGACTTTACCCGACCTATAGAATTGCGATCATCTAGTTAAAGAATTTTGTTTCACTCATTGTGAGCGGATAAATCGTTAATGATGATGTTAAGAGCCACGTTTTCGGAGCAAATTAAGCCAAAAGCATATAAGCGTCGTCGCTTTTTGTATGAGAATTACTTGTAGAATAGTTAAAAAACTACAGAGAGACTTAATAATTATTGTACGTACGTATATAAGGTATATTAGAGCGCAATGTTAGCTAATGCCTCATTGTAAATGTCTTTTTACCTATATCAGCCTACTTCTTATTTTCCTAAAAGATATTTCAAAATGTTTATGAAAAATGATAGATAATTCAGTCGAGCTTTTTATGTGGTTCAAAAATTTGATTCCGCGTCGATCTGTAGGTTGAAGAAAAAAATTACTTTAACAGAAGGACAGACATTTTTAAATTGATTCAAAAAATAATTCTATTCCGATCGGCATAATAAAAAGTTAAGCTCTTCCGTGTTGCCCTTCTATGTGTTACTTACACATCCGAACAAATTTAATATTTCGTGTATCCGTCAAGTGAAGCGGTTGTAATGAATTTTTCTTCTACCACCAACAGCTGTTTATTTCGTTTACTACAGATTAGACATCCATGATTAAAGCCTGATCTCATTTATGAACGCTAAGAATTTTGTTATCTACATCGTACTGCATCGTACTGTTGTTGCAGAAGTTATTAAATTGACCAAAATAAACATGGAGAGAAAGACAGACAGCCAAGTGTAGCAGCTATATCCTCGATGCCCTTCCTCAAATTAACGACCAACCTCTTTACGTATAACGAAGACCAAATAGGCAGCGAGCTAAAGCAGCTAATCTTCGTGGGCTGACAGTGGCGTACACGTCTGAGAAAGCGTTGTCATTCACCAATGAAAACGTCCTACTGATGGGCAGATTTACGAAGAAGAAAACATCGGCTGACATAAACGAGTGGTAAACGAATATTTCTCATTTGGAATTGCCATTAGGTGTTAGAATTACTCATGATGCATGATGCAATGCATCCAACTAACAACGAAATTCTACGATTGCGGTAAAACATGAGGAGGAAAATGCTTAACGCTGTTCTAAGCAATTTTCAGGGGTGTGCTGCTTTTTTTTTTCTGAAAAACCATCCCATTCAAACTTTTTTCCATGCATGTCAAACAAAATATCAAAATTCCAGTTCATAAGTGTTTCATTTTTAGCTCTTTTTCATACACAAAAGAATAAATTTCAGATATCTTGCTCCATGGTCACTTCAGGCCATTAGTTTCGATTTCTATAAATGTGTGTTTATATATCCACATGAGTGTTAATCGTATTTATGCACAAGTGTATGCATAGACATTTCTCAATACATGTCTCAATGCAATAATGAAGAGAAGTTATTACGACGAACTGTAGATACCCATCGCTCACATAAGCTAACATATATATATATATATATATATATATAAAAAACTTAAAAACACTTTTTCCCATTGCTTTTCCTAGTTCAAGTTTTCGACTACTCCCCACTCGTTCGTAAATCTTACCCATTTGAGAATTTCATTTTAAATGTAATAAGTGAATTGCACCTAACGGCAAATATATTCTTGTAATTTTAATTTTGTTTATGTAGTTTGCTTCATCGGATTCCGAACACTACAAAAGCAATGACGACATTACTTTACCTTTACTAGTTGACTGTGAGTATAAAAACAAGTTTTTTAAAAAAGTTTTAATAACTAATTCTTTTAATATTTTTTTTTTTTTTTTTTTTTTAACTATTGTGTAGCCAGTTTGGTATGTGAACCAGTAAATTGATATATGTATATGTGCACATATATATTAAGTGTGTCAAGTATTTGTTACGCGTAAAAATATATGTACCGAAGATCCTGAGAAACTATACGTATTCCTACATAGGAAAGGCATACTTAGTTCTGAACTTCAATGAGTGGGATCAAAACTAACGAAGCAGCTCACGATGATATATTTGAATCTTCACACAAACAACTTTTTAATAAAAACGACGAGTTTGTAAAAATTAACGGGTCATATTATCTTTTTTGAAAGGCTTGTTAAGCCATTCGACAGTTCTGCTTAACGAAATCGCGCAAGGATCTAAACTAAAATATAGTTGAAAGAAGCTAACAACGTTTTTCTCGCTGCTTGTGCAATAGTAGATGCCAGAAAACAAGTCCAAATCAATAATATTCAACACGAAAGCACTGATATATTCACACTCGAAGTTACAGCTAACCTTTAAGCTACGTAGCCTGCTCACAAAACCAAACTTGAAACAGTTACCATCATAGTTCATCTATCGGTCATAAGGCTAGCCAAATACAAATTAAATTCCACCTGAAACACCGTTAATGAACTGAAATGTAACCTTGCCACTTACGGAGATAAGATAAAGGTATTCGGGCGTCGAGCCATTTTGGTTGTTTGGAAAACGAGCAAACTGGCACAGCAGCCGAATTAGAAAAAGTTGGACTTTAAAAGATGCTTGGGACGATCAATATTTTTGAACGGACTCACACGTAACTGACATAGATAGACCGATAAAGGTCACCAGATTTTAGGCAGCTCTACTAAGCCGACACAACCTACGATCACCGTCCTAAGAAAGTAATTTTGAACTTTAAAATTTTGACTAAATGTACGCGAACGTCCCCACAATTATCTTGGCTAATTAGGTTGAAAATTGTAACGAGATAGATATAACTATAGTAGCAATTATCAGCAGATATCATTTTGGGTCATGATTTAATTGTTTATTAAGCCGAAACTACGTTTGATTCCTTTTACATTCCATATTACGTATTAGTTATTTGCCAATATTCATACTCTACGCCATGAAATGGAGATTCAAGTAAGCGTATGCACGCTTCAGAATAGGCAACTTCGCTTCGACTGCATAAGTCTAGGTTAATTTTATTGAGAAGTGAAACACAAATAGAAATATGATGAAAATATCGTACTGTTCTGCTTTTATTTCTTTGAACGAGTACCAAGAATGGTACTTGTTTCCATCTAAAAACATAAGAGGTCGAAAAAGTAAACTCTCCTAGTCCAAATTGAGATCATTTAATTTTCTTCAACCATTTTCATCATAGGGCAGCAAGTTAGGTTTTGTAGCCATTTAAGAGATTACGTTCCACCACAATAATTATAGAGATTGGAGTACAAAAAATACGCGTGGATAGCCCTAATATGATGGAATCAATTTCTATGTCAATTTGTTACTACGGGGCAATTTTCATCACAAAATTCGATTATTTTCTGACGTAAGTATATAGTTTTCATGAGAACTCTCGCGTATTTGGGCTCAACAGTGTGATGTAACGAGTTTTTATTTCAATTTGAACATAACATGTTTTCGTATGAGCTTTTATCTAGGCAGAGTTGCAAAACATTGGCCCATTCCGGTTTTCGCCTTCCTCAAATCGAATGTATCAGGAGCGGTAGTTAAAATGATCCAATCCTATCCATTTTCAATAGCGTTCCCAAAGATCAAAACATACAAACAAGCTTAAACCGATTCAGAAAATGAGTTTGAACAGATCGATATAATAAAAGATGCTCCCCTGTTAGGTTTTTCTAGCACTTACTTATTTACGTGCATCGGAACAAACTTAATATATCTTATATCATAGAATATAATGTAAAATATATGACCAAGATGTACGTTTATTATTATTAACATACAACACTTATATGGCATACTAGTACTATTACATTATATATAATAGTACTGTTCGCAGGTGTCGTAAGTCGATGTGTTTTATATCAAAGAAACCAACAAAACTTCATATCAAATGTTCTCAAGAAGAGTAAGAGGAAATGCAATGTAAGCGCTAGCGCTATCAATGGGTTCTGTTAAAACTTTGAAAACTTCGAAGCGTGTCGGTTAATATATTGTAATAATTGCCATATATGGAAGAAATGTATATGTTTCGAGTGCATATGTTATTTAAAAAGTAGGAGGAGTATTTTAAAATATTTTGATATATTTAAGTGTTTTCGTCTATAGCTTGGAAGCTTATATTAGCTATTGATTTAAATCTTTTTGCGATGTTTTGTCGTAATCTCATAAGCACTCTATGACAAAATGATCTCAAAAGGTTTGGTTCGACTTATCTTAACAGTTCACAGTCAAGCGTGTGGTCTGTGGCGTTTCTTCTTTTCCGTAAAATTTTATTAAATTTATATATGATAATATTGTTACCATTGTAGAGCACTTTCTCACTTTCTCTCTCTCTCTCTCTCTCTCTCTCTCTCTGACTCTCTATGTGCATTTTATTAGAAAAAAAATTAAGCTCTTATCCGAAAACGGTAATTTGACCGCTTACGGTACGAATAGTGTTAACCATTAAATGTGGTTAGTCTGCCTTTTGTCACCCAAGTAAATTCTTACTAGCTCAGCAAAAAAGAAAAAAAAAAAGAAGAAAATAAAAAAAAAAATGAAAATGAAAATGAAAAAAAAAAAAACAATTTTTTTGTCTTCTTTGCATAAACAAAAGAATGTGAATAAAAGAATACAACTGCTATGGCTTCTTCTCTTCGCCCAATAACAACAACGTTGTGTACTTTAGGTGCAATAAGTAAAAAGAGGGGGCTTTAAACGGTCATCACAGTTCATGTGTATTGAATTAAAACAACAATTGCAGAAGATCGTGAACCATCTATGCACGACAATAACGAGAACGGCACACAGAACACACAACAGTTTAAATAATAATAACAAATAAATAATTAACGGTCCTTGACAGAAGATTGCATTGTATTAAAAATCTTATGTATAATCGAATTAATTTAGAGGAAAACAATAAAAAGGGAAAACAAGATGAGAATTTATAAACAATCACTGTTCAAGTTTATTAAGATCTCAAACTTTGCACAAATGCAAGCAATATATTCGATATTGTCGGTATCGGTTCATTCCCCATTTCCCCTTTTTGATATTAGCAAAAAAATTGAAACAAAAATTATGAGTTTACCCTCAACATCGCTTTCGCGTAAAAATGCTCATATTATCATCTGCACTGTAATTATGAGATAACCATTTCAGCTATAGATGTGACATCATATCTTGTTATGCTTGCACATACGGTTATTTCTCACGCTTAAAAAATGTCGTTTACGAAAAATATTTCAAACCGAAAGCGAAATAATTTCTTTAATGTCGCCTAACAAAACATCACGACGAATGTAAATTCCTTTTTCCTGTCATGTCCAACAGCGTAGAGAATATTCTCTACTAAGTTTGCAATTACTTAACACGCAACAGGAATAAACATCGAAGATGTATGTAGATATAAAATAAATAGATATAATAGAAGTAAATCTTCTTCTATGTCGGCTAATGGTGTCAGGTGTCAGGACACAACATATATTACAACATGGTCGGGTATAGCCGACCATTCAATACTCCACACAAATTCGCCTAACGCAGTCAGTCGTTCATTCATTTTCATAATTCACTTACAATTACACTTTACTTAGGGAATATTGTTAACGAAATGCCTCATAATGGAGGCTGACGTCAAAGACGTCAACTGACGTAATCTATTTCGCAAGCTTCATTCATTTCTTAAAGACTTAATTATTCTTCACCTGTTTTCGTCAAAAACTATCCTATGGCTAATTTTAGTGCCAAACTGTTATTTCGCATCCACTTCGATCATAAAATATTGAAAGTTGAACCATTTTGACAAAAGCATTACTATTCATGAGAACCTTTATATCGAATTTGGTCCAAACAAAGACCAAAACAATGCTATTCAGCGATTTTGAATTGAATTTTAAAATTTACTGTTTTTTTTCACATAACGACTTTTCAAAATAAGGGAAAATGATCCCGTCCAGTCGATTTTGATTAGGGTTCGACTTTGGATCAAACCACCTCAGAGTACGAAACTTCAGTAAAATATCTCAAAAATTTGCGAACGGCAAGCTGAACATAAAAACATATAGACAGACTTCAGATGGACAGATAAGAATATGATATAATGAAAAATGGATCTATTTTAGGGCCTTCTGAACGTTACATAAATCTATACAAACTCAATATACTTTAGAATATGATTAAATGGATTCCGTTATTTATGCTGATCAAGAATTATATACAATTGATGAAATTTTCGTTACGTCTTTCACTTTCTATTTCTTTAGAATGGGCAAGAAGAGGCAATTTTTGCAGCACTCTATATAGCATTCGTATAATGAATTCGACAAGAACAATGCCAAATCCATATAGGATTAGCGTTCTTTACTTAGCTTCACGTTTGCAGATCATATTATTTTTTTACAAAAAAAAAAATCTCATTTTTTTCTCATTTAAATATTGAGACCTCAAACATATTCTAGCTCTTTCTGATCATGTACAGTTTAGGGTAGTGTACCTGCCTTGCGACTTCAATTCACGGTGTCTGCTGGCAATGCTTGTATGGTGCCTTGTGTGTGGCTCATGGATTTTCAAAGAAAAGGTCCTCAAAGGATGTGTGAATGATACAACAACAAGCTTCAATCGACTCACAATTTGCAGCATAATGGAATGAAAGTTTATTAGATGTAAGGATCGCCACACAACCACCATGAGTGGAGTTGGAAATACGATCAAATCTTATCACGTTATAATTTTTAATAGAAAAAAAAATCATGAGACTTCAGAAAGGTTCCAATAGGTTAATATAAAGATATTGTTCATGTTGTTTGGATTTGTTGCGGACGCTAATGCAATTGAGTTGAGCTATTTTCATTATTGATAGAGTGAGAATTAAAGTAAGAACCAGAAGGGTGCGATTGTGACGCCGGCCACAACATCGACGGCAGCAACAGACCAATAACTGTAAAATTGCAATCATAAAAACGACATTTAGAAAACTGCAGCCACTAAATTACAGCTAAAAAACTAAAAACGCAGAACTGCAACTACGAAACTACAACCACAAAGCTACAACCCCAAAACTACAAACACAGAGTCACGACTACAAAGCCGTAACCATAAGATTATAACTACAAACAAACAACCACGAGCTGCACCACGGTGTTGTACTGCCAAATGCGATTGCGCTGCTCCCCTCGACTGCTCAGACGGCAGCGACTATGCATAGAGAACCAAAACGTTCTCTCAAGCCCATCCTGATCCTGATACGATTGTTGCTTTAATTTATTTTATGAGCTCTTTAGCATTATGTTAGGCAATTATGGTCACCCTTACTTTTGGATCCCGTATAACTTTCCCAGGTTGTTTGCATTAACGTTCATGAAAGTTGTCGAGACTTATTTTGGATGCATTATTGATAACAGAACAATAGCAATCATTGCCCCTGCAGCTGTACAGAATTCCACCACTTTTTGTGAGGCAGCACTGTCTGTGAAGGACATACCAGTAAGTGTGGTAAATAGAAATTTTGTCACAAATAGCACATTCGCGTGGCGCGATCTGTTGATGACTTGTGAATGCTACTTATTTGACCGAACTGGTACTGAAAGAAAGTCAGATATGCCACGAAATATATTGAATTTTTTTTTTTACTAAAAATGTTAGCCCAATGGAAAGCAAGTGGCATTACTCATTAACTAATTTCTCATTGTTTTTTTACACACAAATCATTATATATAAGTGATTTAGGTGCGTATTACTTGAATAATAGGTTCCCGTAAACATGTTTTCTTTTTTGAAGAAATTTTCATTATTTCCTGAAAGCGAGATAATGTAGGTTTTTTTTGTTGTTGTCAATTATGTCTGCCGCTGATGTCATTATTAATCATCAAATTTTAAAGTAACCACTTTAACTTTACTTAGCAGTTATTTTTATCTAATGACTAAACGTCTCTCAACGAAAACCTGCATATTTTCGTTTTAAACGTAGATAAGTGTTGCTATACCGCAAAATAGATAGTAAATAGGCCAAACACGATTGATATTTATATTTATGTCTTTCTACACAAATTTATTGCTTTCTTAAAAACTGATAATGGATGCAATGCTAAAGCTAAGGGATAGATGAATTTGCAAAACTAAACAAAATAACTAGTAAAACCATTGGAGTCGGACAAAGTCAACGAACCAATGAGTACTTTACCACACTTTGAATAATCCGCTGGTAGAAATCAAAAAAAAAAAAACTACCTCAGCTACGGAATCTAGTAAGAGTGAAACCGCATGAGTACACTGATCGGAAACCTAAGCTACTTGCACCTTTTCTTGAACGGGTTCTCAGCGCTCATGATATTGGCATTGGGTATGGGACCGCCTTCGATGTTACCGTTGTTGGTTTCGCTGCAACTTATGCAGATTTTCTGCACAGACCCAGACTGACACTCAAAGTTGCAAAGTCTACAACAGCTATACGCACAAAATCAAGCCAGTATGGTTATAAAAGATGGCTAATCGCTAGATGCATGCATTATGCATCGACAGCTCACTCCAAGGATAGTTGAATAAATGCTCAGAGTTCATCCATACAGAATCGGCAAAGGCTGGATTTAGGTAAGTTATAAACGGTCCTATGACTGGGGGGTCATGCAGGTGACACGCAATTATAGCTTTGCCAGCGACTGGACTCCCCGAAAAAGTCATTCACATGATCTAATCCAAACGTGACTTTAATAGATAGGCTTGTGATCCTTTTCGTTTACCATAAAAAAAATCGCAAACATACATCTAATATCGTGTCAAAATAAACGCATCGATGCCTGCCTCTCTCTTCAATACATCTGCATAGAGAATGTGTAGAAAAACGACTCGTAAGAAATGCTAACCTGTTTTTAAGTTTTAGAAAAGACAAAAACAATGATGAGAGACATTAAGAATATGCGAATAAATCGAAAAAAGCAAAGAATCAAACGAACAAAACGCTTAAAATCCCATTAAGTGTTATTTTGCACCAGAATTAGGGTCAATGAAAATCGTGTAAACAGTAAAAAAAAATAAATAAATAAATAAAATAAAGAGAAAAACCAAAAAAAAAAAAAAAAAAAAATGCAAACGAAAACGAAAATAGTAAATAGTCCATAAAAACAAAATAAAAATGGTATTCGGGTTACATCGAATCTTTCGATACGCACCATTTGCACATAGTGCGCACCGTCGTAAAGAGGGACATATTACTTTCTAATTGCACGTACAATTTACGAAAGCATACATCGCGGCGTGCATGCAGTGGACATATTCCAAATTGATTAAATTGCACCTGTCTGTTGCTCAAATACGAAAAGTTTCGAAATTTTAACTGCAAAACGTGTCACTTGTTCGGCTTGGCGACGTGTAGCCGTTTAGTAGGCTGGCATGTGTCTTAGATTTACCACGCGACGAAAATAAGGTCATCCAAAGTAACCTTTCGTTTGATGAGTTGGGGTTTTTTTCTAATTAATTCGCCCCTTCAATGAAGAATTTTAGACGATTCCTGCCCATTTTGGTATTGTTAAGACACACTGTTTGCAAGGGATGGTCTAATTTATAAACACAAGAATTAAGTCAGCAAATTAAGAACAAAGCTATTGCTTGACCTATTTGTACTAAAGGTGGCAACCAAAGCAGCATAAAGCTCATATTAGATCAACGGCAACCCAGCTCACGTAGAGTTCCTATTTATTCTTGTAATTTCGCCTATAATGATATACTTGTAAGAAAATTAAACTCAGTCGGGACAGCATCTTTTACACTCATCGACTCTACCCTACTCCAGAAAAAGACAAAAGAAGTAAAAGAACAAAATTCTTATGCTCAATAACATGGAGTGGGCGCAATTGATATCTTCTATTTCCAAAATAAGAATTTTTGTCGTAAAGGCATGTGGGCGTTGTAGGCTAGGAGTGTACTTTGAAAAGTTTATGTCAATTCCAAATTCTTTTGCCAGCTTTTAGGCGATATCATCAACAGGAGAATGTTTACACAAATACTACGAAGTTGCGGAAACAGACAGACGGGTCAACGAACAGGCGGACATGTTTGGGAGCATTTAAGATTTGAAACTGAAGACCAAAAAGTTGCATAACTTATGAGGCTTTTAAAGCTTGTTTCCACTCGTTATAAAAGTAATAAATAAATAATTTAATATTGATACATTATAACATTGGGTAGGCTTGGTAAATTTTTCACATTTTGGTGGAAGACTCCTATAGAATATGCGCCCCATGTTTTGTGTAGATTTATTTGCTATAGCTTGTGAGTAATGAGCAAAAAACCTGTTTTTCATTTCATTTTGAAAAACAGAGGTATTCTAAGTTTACGTGGTGCTGTGGGCGTGGCCTTCGATCGATTTGGCCCATTTTCAATACCATCCTGCATGCAGGAATTTTCACTGCTTCTGCCAAATTTGAGGTCGTTATTTTGCATATTTCCGGCCAGGAGAATGTTTACAACAGACATTAGACAGACGGACAGACAGACATGCTGAAATCGATTTAGAAATTGATGCGGATCAAAAATATATATACTTTGTGGAGTCTCTAATGTGTCCCTCACCCTTTACGCGATGGGTACAATTATCAGTTAGCGGAGAAGTATCAAACACTGTTGCATTGTGCAATAATAATGAAGAGAAAGATGTTATTACCTATTCGGAGTTTTCTGTTGTACCTTTCTAAAATTCAAACTAAGCAAAAGTTCCATATTTTAAGCGGTCCACTTCTTTCGTTTCTGAAAATTGAAAGTACGTGGGGCGAAAGTAAGAACCCGCTATACTTCGTTCACATCTCTTCAAAATATGACTGAACAACGATGACTTACTCAATCGTTGAACATATTCTGTTATTTTCGTCCCTGGATGTCTTTACTGATTAAATTCGAATTCCACTGCACGCTTTTATAAATTCCAAATGAAATAACTTGAGAAGAACGGGCAGTTAAACAGCCGAATGAGTGCAAAAGAGATGTCCAAGATATTTAATAAACAAGCAAGAAAATTATATTCTCTTAGCGAACGAATCTTTCATTCCCTCGGCAATATTTCCTTCTTATCCGCAAAATGCGTCCATCTTACAAAAACGTACGTTGTACTAGTTCTATCACTATTGCACGAGGTTGTACTGATGGATAAAGTGAAATATCGCCATAATCCCTGGACTTGGTAGCCTTGTAAGTTTGTGCATGAATGAATTGATTTTAACGTTTTCTTTGCGGCATTTAGAGTTCAGCGCCACAAGATCGCAGATCTAGATTCTGAATTGGGAGAGAGAGAGAGAGAGAGAGAGCATACAACGTAGAACAATACAATAAATAAAACAGTCCTAATCATATTTGATATATTTGCCATTGATAGAAATAATGTAACGATTTCGTACAAAATATCGCCGCGATCGGACTCTTGATATATGAAAATGTGAACAATAAAATGAACGATTTTTCTGCATTTATTTTTCATGTTGAATATTAACACCATTCGCCACATGACGAATAATAACTTTCTGACTAGTTTTGCTTATGAAGGCATTGATGGACGTGATTAAAAACGTACATAAAAAGATTTTTGTTTTTTTTTTGTTTTATTGTCTCACCTTATCCATGTACATACCGATATGAATGTGCGCGCACTTCACATACACATATATGCATGTGCAATTGTGGTAGTATTGACAGTTACTGCTTGAATTTCATTTTATTTCAATTTTGTTTTTCCTATATTTTCTTGTTCAATTTTATGAAAGTTTTTTTTTTCTTTTTTTCATTTTGGAGCTTTATTTGGCCTTAATCGCTTAAATTGCCTCTCGTACATTGTTGAATTCACGCACTAGGCATTATCATGTTGCCTCAGCATCAGGTTTAATCATTTTTGCATTATTTGTATCATTAGTGCTTAGGGGTTACGAGTGCGAGTAACGCCAGCGAAGGGCAGAAGCAAACAGAAAATGGAAACTTCAAATTGGTTAAACGACCTAACAATAAATAAGTAAATAAACCAAAAGAAAGAAGCGGTTGGGATTACATGTAGAGAAGAGACGTGAAGAGACGCATTTCTACAGATAAGGAGATGAACTCTGAAGTCTGCTTTGTTATGGATATAATATGGTAATGGGTATAGTTAATAATATGTTGAATTAATCGTAATCCGTAATCTTTGTAATAAGGATATCAACGAAAGCCGATCGATTATCAAAAGGCAGAAGAATTTTCATAAAAGGATCGTCAGCCTTACGTTCTACTCACATACCGCAATTCTCTAGGCATGAGAGCATGAGAAATCCGTCAATCCAAATCGACGAGGTAAGATGTGAATACATAATATATATAAGTATATAATTTATATAAATAATTTTGAATTTGAATTTCGCAAAGCAAATTATTACAAAATGTATTTTGCAAACTTTCAATATTTCTTCACAAGTGTATTAATTTATTTTTTACATTTCTGTTACTTTGCGGACCAATATCAAGTTTTTGTAACTTTATCGATTGCCAATAACTAAAGATCGCATACAGATAAAATGTAACATATGTGTATGGGAAGCGCTATCCTTTAGCGGATACTAAAATAATAAATAATTTTTTATAGTAGTTTCACGTTACAACACATATAATAACATAAAATCAGATCAGATCAGCAATAATAGGCAATGAAAAAATAAAAGAACGCAAGACTACTACTGCAAATAAAATTAAAATTACGTAGCACAAAACGAGACATCAAATTATAAGAAATCATATTACGATAGCGAATCGTTCGAATAATTGATCAGAGGCATACAATGTGTAGACAACTTGACAGACCTGCAGGCAGGCATACTGAACTTGTTGAGTTGGCGGACAATTGGAATTGAAGTGATTTGAGTACAATGCTGACTGCATTCCTGGCCTTGTTATGATCTTTTGTTTTTGTATTGTACACACACACACACACACACACACACACAACATATAACATATAACGCTGGCAGCAAATGCGTGGTAATTTTTTTAAATATTGCCTTACTCCATCTTGCCGTCCTTCCCTATATTTATTTACATATATTGCTTTCCTGCCATTGCATCAGCACTGAACGGCGGCGACTTCGATTTTAATACGAAAAAATTCTATTCTTCTGTTCAAAGCAATGCTGACCGACTTGCACACACACACACACACACACACACACACACACACACACACACACACAGCCATCTCAAGCAAAATATTTTTCGACTACAGATCGTTTATGGGTAATCATTAATATTTTTCTCTCTCTTTCTTCTTTACTTTTTTGTTTACTTTATGTTCGCTGTTTACTGTTACATGATAATGTTATTATTTATGCATCAAAGAAAGAGCCTTTTAAAATAATGGATACGTAAATTTTTTACCAACAAAGTGGAAATTACACAAAACAAACAACTGCACGCACGCACACAACTCCTAAGGCGGGCAACGTTCTGCTAAAGTTATACACTATTTTTCTTTGCTTTTTGTTACATCAATCAGCAGTTGAAGCGCGACGTAGTCCAAAAGCAAAAAAAAAAAAAAAGAGCTGTGAAAATTTTTTATAAGGAAAGCAAACGGCTGAGGTTCTTTTTTAACTTTGCCGTCTCGCTGGTAACGCCCCTGGACATACCTAAATAGAGTTTCTAAAATTCATAATAAGTGTGTTTACTTCCGAGACTATCTACTACGAGTGGCATAGTCGGCGCTTAAACCGTAATCGATAGATGAATTGTGGCATTCAACTTTATAGCGACTTTATAATAATAAATTATTTTTCCACGATGTTTGATTCACTCATCAACCTCAAATTCGACTTACTCAGGACCCGTTTAAACGCTATGCTCCTTAAAGGTGTTACCGTACACAAATTCGTAAAACATATTTATCGCACCACAACCGTTGTGAAAATGGTTAGCTATAATATAACCTCCAACTGTAAAACTCATCATTAATCAATTTAATCAGTCGCGCCCGCGTATTCGTCTAATTGATCGTTTGATTCCGGCCGCGAAAGTTAAGAAAGCATTTCGTTCATACCTTTTCAGTTTAGTCAGTCAGGGATCAGTCCTCGGTCCGCTCCTGTGGAACATAATTTGCAATGGCCAGTGCAACAATTATTGGCTTTTCCGACAATATAGGAAGCGTAGTAGTCGCAAAGCGCGTTTCACGCGGGTAGTGAACGCTAACGATGCAGTCACAAAGGTAAGGGCGTGATTAGAAGAGATGAGGATAGAACTAGCGGAGCATAAGACAAGGACGGTGACAATGTGTGGAAATACTTTGCATACGAATCGGGCAACATGTCGCCCTGAAATACCTACGATGCTTGCTAGACCACCGACTGAGCTTTAAGCGCCAGGTGGAATATGCAGCACAGAGACCTGCTCCCATCTTTGACGGGAATTATGCCAAATATTGGAGGGCCGAAAACGTCCAGTAGGAAAATAAGAGCATCGGTGATGATATATACGAGCCCAGTTTGAGCAGATCCACTCACTGTAGAATCAGTGTATCGAAAATTGGCGGCAATATATCGTCTTAAGGCATATATGCGGATTTCGCATAATGCCGGAAGAGTCCGTCTTTGGAATGTTAGACGCCGTACCAATTGGTATTTTGACAGACGAAATGGGGCAGATTCGCGATCGGCATCGCAACAACGACTGCTCCCTAAAATCGATAAAAAAGACGAGCTATTAGCGTCAATGAGAATTTGGCTATCAGCAAAAGAATGATGGACGTTCGTTTTTATCCCAAACATAATGCGAGGGATCGAAGGAACCCATGGGGCTTACAGAAGGACCTGCACAAGTTGGGCATGACTGCTGGCACTGCAAGAGATTTGAGTACCGTAGACCTCAAATAGAACCCAATGAGATATTGCAGTTAATAACTGGCAGTAACGAAGTCTGGAGCATCATTGACGAGTTTATAATGAAGGTGTTCCACGCACTATCGCGCTTAGAAAAACAGCTGATGGAGAGAGAGGGAGTTTTAAAACGTAGACGCCATGAATGACGAATAATGTATGCTGCTGTCAGGGGCCAGTAGTATCTTTATAAGATAACTACCTTCAGCCCGTGTAACGAAAAATCACACACATACACATCTTTAACTAATCTTTTTAACTTACATTAAAGAATTGACAACAATCGACAATAATTATATACAATTTGTGGCGAGTGTTCAATACGTGCGACATCACACATATGAAAGCCGCTTGTTTGGTTTATGGATGGACATGTCGAGAACCATAAAAAATTGTTGGAAACTCAAACAGTATGCATGGAGGGGCATGCTTAAGACAATTCACGAAATGATTTCAAATTAATTTATTTAGGAAAAATTGCGTCGCCACAAAAGTTTATAGGCATCTATCATAAGTAATGTTGGGTATGAAAACGAAACAATCAGTGTGTGATCGATCATCTGCTCTTTATGCCTCATAAAGCACTTTGAGTTGAAAACTTTTTTTACAAGTTTCTAAAGCGCCGAACGAACAGTCAAGTGAATATGAGGCGAACGATCTACCGTTGGAAGAACGAAAAAGGAATTGTAGTTAAATTTGGCATTGAACTATGCAAGCCAACGTAAAAAGTGCAAAATAAAAGAAATTCGCTGTAATCCACTTTGGTGTAGCCAATAACTAACTAACACAGAAAATTGGAAAGCGAGTAGCTAGGTGAACGCTCGAGCTTAAGAAACGAGTACCTTCCTCCGTCTTCCAACAGTTATTAAAAATAATCAATCGAAACCGATTGCGATCAGTTTGATTGGCTTTAAGGATTTAACGGTAGCATGCGTGTTCAGGATGTGGGATTAAGCATTATGAGCCATTCCGTGCCGTTTTAGAGCGAAAAAAATTTCTGTAATAACTTAACTGGGGGACATGTTGCAGTTGAATGTTTGTTAACAAAATTTCTAAACAAATTTCTATTGAAATCGCTCAAAAAAGATTCCAAATGTGCTAGTAAGGTGGTTGGTTTGGGTACATCTTTAGAATCTTTGAGATTTTGCTTCTTTTTAAATAGGCAAGCGGGCAAGCGGGCAAGTTCAATATAATAGAATTTTTACTACTTTTCCGAATTTCATTAAATAACCGATTGAGGTATTTGGATTCGGAGGATGACGGGGTCAACTCAATCCGATTGTTTTTTATTTCTTTTCTTCTTTTTTTTTTCTTATCTCTGAACTTACCTTTAACTGCTTCGTAATATCCTAAATCCAGCGTGAACGGTTCCTGACGAAAAATCACCAACGAAAGTGGAAATTGTGTTTTTTTAATTGAATCGCTAACGCTATTACTGTTGTTGTTGTTGTTGTTGTTGTTGTTGTTGTGACTGCCAAGACAAAAATTTGTTTCGAAGTAAAAGTTTTCGCGATTTGGCAAATAGTTCAAGTTTCAAATTATTTGAGTTACAAAATACACAGCGAAATAGAGCTTTAAAAAAATAATAAAAATAAAACAAAACAAAAAAATGATAGCTTACTAAAGAGATCAAAATTTTTGCTTCAAAATTTGTTATTCACTCGAAATAAAGAAGAAAAAGAAAGGAGTAAAGCGACACAAAATTAAAGCCAAGCAATAAAGATATTAGACATCCTTTAAGATCCTTTGCGAAACTTAACTTTACTTTTTCTTTTCTTTTTTTCGTTTTTTATTATATTTTTTGTGAATTATTAGTTAATAGGTTTTTGCCGTTTTTTGCGTGTTACAGGCTGTTGACTCTGCAACTATTGTTTTTCTTTCACTTTTTGTTTATTGTTTTCTCCTCTTTTTTTTTTTATTTTTTGTTTTATTTTTTTTTTTTTTTTTACTTAAACTTTCTTATGTTTTTAAAGAGTTTTTACAAAGGCACCCAAGAGAAACTTCATACACAATTCAAAACCCAACGAAAAATTCTCTCTTTGGTTTTTTTTTCTTCTTCTTCTTCTTCTATTTTGAAAAATATTGAACAAGAGAGTTTTATTTAATATGAAATCAGCTAAAACATACGTATGTCTTCTGTGCAACTAAGCTTAAGGTGAAGATTAAAAAGGCTTACACACAACAGGCACAAAGCATACACGTGCTTACATACATGGATGGGTATTGTAAAACTTGAACGACCTTAATTTGGGAAAATATGGAAACAAACGAGTTTTTTTTCGAAAATATTTTTAATCGACATACACGACTGCATGCATACATAGTTCTGCAAATATTTATATATATTTATATATATATATATATAATGTATATATGTATGTATGTATGTATGTATACGAAAATTTGTAATTTGTCTCTTATCGTTTTCAATACCAAATACCACAGCAGAGACTAATGTTCGCATAGCCAAACGGATATAAATGCATTTTACTTTTGCTTTAACTTATCGCGAGTATTCTATCAGTAATATAGTAAACCTGTTTATCTCCTAACGGTATCTCAACAATAGACAGAGTTTTATCCGTCCAGCGTGTATATATGTTGTGGTAAGCGGGGTGTAACAATCATATTCTTGGATCAATGAAAAATTGAGCAGATCCGCTCAAGACCCAATGTACCCAGTGTAAATTGAGAATTGAGATTGATTTGAGAACCCAAGCTTGAAAAATTTCTATCAGGCGTGATTGTCGACAAACAACAAGTTTTTAAACTTGTACTGAAGTCATTAACTAAGAGCGTTTTTACGTTACGTTTCGTCAACAATTTTGAGGTTTTCTCTTAAATTTTAACTCGCTGTTAATTTCACTCTTTTTATGCATGATTAGCTTTTCATAATTGTCCCCTCTATGTATTACATAAGCGAATCTATATGTTTCAGATCAGTTTGAAATGTTAAATTAATCTAATCATGTCCGTCCGCTTGATTTGATGATCGGTGTACTAACCTGCCCTATACGTTTCTTAAACAAAGTACGAAACTAACGACGTATTTTTGAAGAGAAATAAGAGAAATAATGAAATATCGCTTAATCGACTAATTTATCATGTACGCAGTACAAAACTCCTTTGGTAGTCCATCGAAAAAACATGGAATATGCGTTAATGTACTCATTCTGTTACCATTACATATTACATATTAACGGTCACATATTACATAAGATTTTTAGTGAATGTACGGAGTAGTCTGTCCGTCCACCTGTCCTTCGCATATTCATAAGATCACATATTACATAAGATTTTTAGTGAATGTATGGCGTAGTCTGTCCATCCACCTGCACTTTCTTTCACTTCTACCATCGCGAGCAAAAATTTCCTTTTACTGCCTCCGGAATTGTTTAGGTGATAGATGAACTCCCATAAAAGACACTGTTCTCTATAAAAAGCAAAACCAAGAAAGCCAAACTATTTACAAAAGCACTTTTTTTTTTTCAATTTTTTATTGTTGGCCAACATATATTCTACACCTGTCGTATCACACATTCGGCAATGCTCATCTTAAACAAACACGCTAAGATATCTGAAGAACACATGAAAGGAGAAATGTTGCAACACAAGCCATAGTCGAAAGTGTGACATACGCAGGCGTAATAAAATTCCAAGCTATGAAAAGATACGAAATGAGGGTGACATATACATTCACACGCAATGACATGTCGCATGCGATTTAACTGATTTTTGAAAGTAGATTTCCGACAGTGAAAACTATTGAAGGAAGGATCAGTTTGCTCCAAATGAATTCTTCAGATTGCAACAGTCACTTCGATAGAGAAATGATTGGACGAAATCAAACATTTTGCATGAAATTAATTAATCCCGAATGCGTCGTATTAGTGCTGATCGAAAATTTTCATACTTTGTTGCTCTACTGCGTTTCAATTCTTAACATAGCTAATGTGCTCCTCATGGGACATAAATTTGCATAGATACACGTAAGCATATGATTATAGTAATTTGCTTACAGCTATGGCAACGATTTATAAATAATATTCAGGAACACTTATTATTGAAAAAAAAAAAAAAGTTTTCTCTGTTTTGTCCCTGTATCGCTGTAATCTATCGCATTAAGTCGTCTAAACTTTTGATATGGATTAGGAAACATAATCATCGTTTACTTGTTTTGCCTATAAATTGACTTTGTGAGCTAACTATGAGTTATAAGAAAAAAAAAAACCTATGAAATGATTTAATCTTCAGATTATTACAAATACTAGCGGAAAAAATTGAAAAAATAAATTCATATAAAATAGATTTCGAAATTGTACTTAAGCCGTGTAAAAAAGAAATGTGTGGGGACCAGCTTACTGGGTTACTCTTGAAAATCGTTACACCCCTGAATTTTCGAAAGCGACCATCATAAAGGACTTTTCAGGTCATCTATATGCGTATAGTGTTTGAGTGAATAGCATATCTGTTCACTGGATTTTCGATTTATAATCTGAATATACGGTACACAAGTGACAAGTTTACTTATTGACTCACAATATAGAAAAAGTTACTTATATGTCGTAATTCCAAAAGTAAAATGAAAATTTTAAATAAATTTTTAATGCATTCATCACGTTAACGAACGAACAACACCGTGAGGGTAATTTTCATAATGTAATTGCGATAGGTATACTCTTCTATTTTATATACCAGAATACTTTTGCGTATTCTATGAGTTAAACAACATTGTTTGTTGACGTGCAGAAGTGTTTCATTATTGTTTTAAAAAATCAATTTTTTAACTTAGTATTAGTTTGTTTAAAAAATGCATTATTTTTTCTATATTCGTATTGGATTTCTGTGTTGAAAAAAAGCGTTTTTCAGCCATTAATTCATTACTCTTTGAAATGATCACTTCACTCTTTAGAGACAGTCACAGTAATAAGCGGCTCTCTCTCTCTCTCTCTCAATTAATGAAAACTGAAAACATATACAGTTAAAGACAAGATTTGCGACAGTATAACAAGTACATACAAAAAGAAAAGAAACAAAACAATAAAAAAAAAATTAAAAAACACACACACACATGCATACGCATGCACGCACGCACGCACGCACGCACACACATACACAAAGAGGCCAAGCCACAAACAAATGATAGGTTGAATTTTTCTATCACTCTCAGCTTTTCGTAACGAACAGAAAAATACTAATATGCTGCGACTTGTTGTTAATATTTCTTTGTCTTTATTATTTCCTCTATAGGGGGTCTTCTTGATGCGTTAGATATACGCAACGCATACGACTATGCATCGTCGAACTGTGAATCGGTTTATTTTTAGTACTTTAGTACTTTACTGGTTTAATGAAAACCTCAAAATTACATATAGATTATCGTGCACGTGATATTAAAGGATTTCTTTTCATACACATCGAATTAAAGTCAGGATTCAGTCAGCTATGTCAAGGTAAATGAATTGAAATTTTGACATATGAAGATCGAATTCTTTCTTCATCCTACGGCATATGCAACAACATTTCAGATTAGCGTAGCACATATAAATTTAGTACGAGACATATATTTTGCTTTGGCAAATGATGAGTATTAAAAGATTCGGCTCAAGCCGAATATATCTTCTTTCTTATTTTAGATTTAGTTTTGTCTTAAGCATAATGCAAACGTATTTACAACGTTGTGGATACCATAATGATAGGTATGTGTGTATGCGTTTGGCCAACAAGTTCTCTCTTGTGAGTTTTTTATTAGTGTTTGATCTCGCGCTGTACTTTTTAAGCTTATTTTTTCTTAATTTTGCTTTTCGCAGTTTTTTTTTTTTTTTTCTTTCTTTTTTTTTTAAATTCAGTTTAAAAACAGGTTTATTAAAAAAGAAAATAACTTTATTGAAAAGTGTACACAAAATTAAATTTATGTTGTTGTTTAGTTACCACAATTGTGTCAGTTTTTCATTATTAAATAAATAAATCGTTTTTAATTTTCTTCCGCCTTTGCCCTCAAGTTTGTTTTATTAAATTTTTTTATTTTTCGTGTTTAATTGGCTTTAGTGAAATTTTATTCATTCACCGTCAAAATTCCATTCGATTTCAAGCACAACTCTTTTTTTTTTTTAAGTTGTATCTTTTAGCCGCTCACACAACCTTCTACTTTTAAGTGAAAATAATGACTAAATGAAAATAATGAATGAGAGGAGATGAGGAGATTGCTTTGAATACTCTTTATTTTACCGGGCTCTCGTACAAAACAACACAAATATCAAACCAGTTTTAACAAAAATACACACGTACCCTTAAGCCTAAACATACATAACAAATCATTTTCTTTTATGCGTTTAAATAAGGGTTTTTTTGCTTAGTTCAATTTTCATTTAATTTTCATTTCTATTCGCATTCTCTTAACGAACATTTCGAACACGCCGCTTCCTATTCAATTTTTAACCATTTGTCATAATACACAATCACAAAAATAGAAAAAAACTGACTTTAAATTTTGGTTAAATTTTAGATTTCGAAGAGCTCACCTTAACACGCACACATATACGCACGCTTTTAAGGAGACAGTTCTTTTATGAAATGGTATGCAGAGGCCCTCTCTCTGTTTCTCTATCTATCTATTCTCTCTTTCATCGATGTTCTATTACTCGTTACTCATTGCTCTAATAATACACACATACACACACTAACATACTTACATACATACATATATACATACATACACCTTCGAGATCATTGTTCTGCTGTCAATTATCTCACACTTTATATTAATGCAAAGAAAGTAATTTATAAGTGAATTGGGTTGCTCCGTAAAATAATGGAGTAAAACAAAAAAAAAAATAAATAAATGAGAAGTAAAGTGAAAAATATTTTCTTCTATACTTTGACAATTTTCAGTTATCTATCATGAATTAAAATTAAAAAAAAACTGTCGTTATTCAAAACACTTTTTATTTCTTGCGCATGAATATTTTGCTGCGGGTTGCATTGAAAGGATCGTATAAAGCTTTAATTGAAAATTAATTTGCAATTTTGTATGCAGTTAAGCATAAAGATAAACAAATTTATTTATTAAAAGCGACAGTAATAGCTAAATTGAAGAGAAACACGAAAAGAAAAGAAAAATTGCAATTTTCATAAGAAAGGAGGACAATAAGGCAAAATCAGTCATCAAATGTATAAAGATGTATAAAGATTACAGCATACAAACGCATAGATTTAAGCACAATTACAACTCTTTGAACAGGTGCCTATCATATTATTTTATATGTTATACAATTTCTCGCGATCAGAAACCCTAAACCTACTATTTACTTACCGTTCACAATTCCATATAAAAAATAAAATTCAAATTCATTTCATTTCCAGGACGATTGAGGCCTACGTATAAGGAATAAAAATCACAATCATCCCAGCGATTTCCAACAAATCATATCAAATTTTATGGGAAATTATATTGTGGTAAAGTAAGGGCTTGTTTGTAGCGAAAATGTAAATGTAATGTAATGTAAATATATTGTTGGTTAATATGGTTTAAAGTGTTTTTGTACGTTTCATTTTATTATATGAGCAGACTACTATTTTTGTTTATTCTATATTTTGTAGCTCAAAAATTTAAAGCGTCACGTTTTCAATAGCTTCACTCCGAAATTGCTTCTTCTTTTATTTTCATAAATAACGAACAATGTAATTATTTTTACGGTGTCTTTGCTTTGATGGTGCTGCCCTCTATAAGAGAGCACCACTGAAATGCATTCATTTGGCAGCACTCATATCAACGAAAATGATCACTGGCCACCAATTTTTTTATTTCAAAATGTATTTTAACGATTTGTTCCTTTGCTTTGTCGACGGCTTTGCATTTGCATTTTAACAGACTGAATGGCGTTACCATTTAAGTTGTTAAGTTGGGCATTTAACCATTTAACAGAGTTCCCAATTTTTGACTATTTTTTTATTTATTACAAGCAACTCTGTGCTTTGCATTTTAACAGGGAATTTAGCGAGGGCTTTGTTTAATTTGATAATGAAAATTATGGTGGTCTAATTATAGGCTAACTTGTAAAATTAAATAAGTTTAGTTCGCGTATTTTCCTAAACATCAATTCTGTTAAATAACAGACCAAATACCCAACTTTACCGACAAAAGAGATTCAATTCGTGAAATAACAGACCAAAAAACCACAAAGCCGTCGGCAAAACACAGATGTTTAAATGCAAAGCCGTCAATTTTTCATCCCATATTGATAAATTGTCAAAATTGGCTAACTAGTCTTTCTTTAAAAATCGTTTTTCTCTTGTGAAAAACATGAAATTATATAAGTCGTACGAAATTTTGTCACTTTGTTTTATTTCGTCAAAAATTTTACATCATTTTATGTTTGTGTGATTTTTTTATTGGTTGTGCTATTGTAAACAAACAAACGTCAAATTTGCCCCTTATTTTCCCATTGTTTTTTCGAAATTAATTTCGAATAACGAACTCTCAACCAGTAAAGTAAATGACACCGCCGAAAGTAAATGACACTGCCGAAAGTATATGTCACCGCCGAAAATATATGTTACGACCGAAAGTATAGATGAAATATCACAATTTTTTTAGAAAACCACATAATCTTAGCATAATTACAGCAACAGCTTTTTTTTTTCGAATCAGTGCTTTACTAGCTAAATTTCAAATTGAAAAGAAAAACAAAAACAAATGCAAGACATTGTAGCTAAAGCAAAAAAAAATGAAGAAAATAAAGGATATATTCGACATAGACAGAATTCTCTATTTTCGTCATGTTGATATGACCGAAAACACAAAGAAACCATAAGAAACTTTTAAATTTAAAATACAGTTGACACAATAACATGCCACGGGGAATAATCATTAAATATATGTGAATGAATATGCAAGACCAAAAACAGTTAAAAAATAGTGGAAGAGCAAGTCCACGCATTTTAGATTTATTACGTAAGCAACCGTGTAAACGTTCAAGACACCGTCCATTTTAGCTACATTTCTAAGAGAAGAAGAAGAATGTCTAAAGGTTTTTTTTTTGTGTTTTCGACCTTTGAGAATGCCTTCGTGGCATTCAGAGGGCCGACACAATGAAGCGTTATTAATATTTTCGGGTTAGTACTTTAACTTTACCGACTTTTTACAAAACTTTATAGGAATTAAAATAATTGACAAACCATATGGTTTTGGATGTATATATACATATAAAATAAGAAGAAAGCAACGCAAATGAAAGCAATTTATCCTAAATATACAAATTATTTATCTAATTTATTTTTATCTTACGCTAATGCACTTTTTTTTTATATATAATGGGATTTGCAATTTTGGTTTATACCAACCAATATTTAGTGGGAAATAACAAACAAGCCGAAAACATGCCATTTATTTGAAAGTTGAAATTTCATCAATATTTATCAAACTGTTTTTTAGAGAGCGATAAATGGTAATTTCTACATTACGGGTTAATTAATACACAAAAATATGTCTAATATGTAGATCTACATATATCTAATCAATCTGCTTTATCACTAACCAATCAACAAGCTTGTTTACTTTTATATTAAGTTCTCCATTGTTATTTTTTTATAATTTAATTCTGTTTAAGTTTACGTTGATCTCTTTTTTTCTTTTTTAATTCTAAAATCATATGTTTTGTTTGCTTACATTATCCTGTAAAACAATATGGCAACGAGGCTGCCTCTTGTGTTTACCACTTGGGAGATTTCAATCCGAAAACGAACACGATGGCTGATTGTGTCAGCCCCTGAGAGGCTTTAACTAATGAAGGGTTAATACATATATGCATGTGTTTTGGAAGTTGAAGGCAACCTTCTAATGAAAACAGCATTTTAGCTCTTACCATTGGGAAAATCCACAGTTATTCCGTCAGAAGTACACTACTGCTACTCAAACTCGGAACCATTTTCACTTATCTTTACTTTCGGTTTCCAGATATTAATATAAAAACCTACTTAACAATTCACCCATGTACCACAGCATTCTTGACAATTTGGGTCCTCGCAGTTTGAGAGCTTACGTCCCAATCTTTTCTTTTTTTAAATCATGTCATCCAATCATATAAGCGTTTACAGTCAAATTATGAACCTCTTCTCTTTTTTACACTTTTTTACTCTCACACTTATACTGATAAGGAACTGTCCTTCATATGACACTTTATACTCATGTAATGCATTACTTCTTATACAAAGGAACTTACTCCTCGTCGTCCAGAAGCTCAAAAGCTGCTGATCGGTTTATCAAAAGGTAAGCTAGGTGTGTAAGGAATGCGTCGATAAATAAGCAAATAAATGTTTTCAATTTAGGTGGAATTTCTGAACATGACTGGTCAATCCCGTTTGAGTTATCGCGACCGTGAAGCCATTATGTGAAACTTACGTATACATGTCAACAGCAACAGCTACAAATTCTGCAAACCTTAGCTCACAGCAACAACAGCGTACACAATCAATTCCATAAGTTAAAATAAGTGACGATGTGAACATAGAAATTAATGAAGAACTTTCTACATTCAGAAAGGCAACAAAGCCGATCTGTACATAAGTTTATATATATGTAAAATAAAAAAAATATTTTTCAATATATTTCGATGAATCTAAATAAAAGCTTTTTATGTATTATTTATTTACTTTCGTTTTGAATTTAATTTTTATAAATGGACTTACCGTAGTGTGTATGGACGTTTGTATTTAAATCCGCTTTTATGATTCGTTTTTCAGTTGAACA
>NW_023998415.1:7974281-8085475 GCF_014805625.2 Glossina fuscipes | reverse complement strand
GGAAAATTCTTAGCACCTCTTGAACACTTTTTAGTTGTTTTGGAAAAATTTTTCTTGTTGGATTTTGCACATTCACATAGGAAATGTATTTTTTCCTAACCTCAAATGGAGTTTAAATTATCTAAATTTTTCGCACGCACAGAGTCGTATTTAAGGATTTGCATTATTTAATTTTTCTCACGCACAGAGTCGTATTTAAGGATTTCAATTTTGTTTTTGCATATATTTAATTTTTTTAAACCAATGATAACATTTAAAAAATACTCGAAAATTAGAAATCGTTTTTCAGTTGCACCGGCTACGGCGTAATTTAGAAATGGACGAAAGGGGAATATCCAACATTCCAATACAAAAGCACCAAATCGATTCCTAATAATACCCCACAAACATTTCACCAATCCCGCGATAATTGAATCATGAAATTCCCTTTTTTTTGCAGCGCTGGGCACGAGCGCAAAAATTTCATTTAAAAAGAAAATGTCAGTCAAGGCAGAAAGAAATAGGTAAATTTTTTCCTAAAGATTCCATTCGTAAAAGCCGAAATGTTTGTTCGCTTTTTTAAAATGCACTTCCAAGCTCTTTTTTTTTCTATCCGCTAAAAGTGGATACGGATTTGTGGTAAGACACTTTCGACATTTGCGCTTTTTTTTTATCCTTTAAGGGTGTGTTTTATAGAATGCATATTCACATTTTATAGGAATTTGAAGATTATCCGCCGATTATCCGAAGATTATCGTGATGCCGAGTGTGGTGGAATTTGCTTCATTGTCTGATATGAAGATAGCTATTGAAAAGTTGGATGACACCGACTTGAATGGACGTCGTATACGTTTGGAAGAAGATCGGCGCAGTGGCCGTGGAGGACGTGGACAATCTGGATCGCTGTCCTGTTCTAAAAATTAAAAAAAAGTAAATAAATAAAATAAAAGATAAAAAAATTAAAAACTTTAATCAAACAAATACTAAAAAAAATAAATAATAATATTATATATTAAATCTAACCTTACTAGTCTAAGATCCAAAGAACTCTGCGTTTACATTGGACCTTTTTTGCACATCTCAGCGAAATTTCGTTTGTTTGCTTGCTGAATAATAGAAGAAGAAGAAAATAATTTTAGGTTAATTTGTTAGTTTAATATAAAAAATTAAGGCGTTTATCTAAAAAAAATAATGAGAATTCTTATTTTGTATGGTAGCCAAACAGGAACAGCCCAGGACGTGGCCGAACAGTTATAGAGAGACTCAAAGAAACGCAACTTCGACGGTCTTGTAATGGCTATGGATGATTACCAAATACAACAACTCACTGAAGAATATTTGGTATTCTTTGTAGTGGCTACCACTGGGGATGGTAAAGAGCCTGATAATATGCGGAACACATGGAAGTTTCTGCTGAGACGTAACTTGCCAGTCGACTCTTTGAGCAACTTGCAATTCGCTTGTTTAGGTTTGGGAGATTCCAGTTATGCTAAATTCAATTACGCAGCAAAAAAGTTAAATAAACGCTTACAACAATTGAGTGCCCAACCTATTGTACCGTTAGCCTTGGCAGATGATCAGCATGATTATGGTTCAAATGCGGTAGTTATACCATGGATGACGAATGTATGGGAAGAGGTGGAAGAACGATTGTGTTTAAACTTTCGAAATGCCGAAAACTTACACGAAGCTTTTTTTTTCAAGTGGCATTGCTGCAGATTAGATCATACTGCAATTCTTGATGAAGACAATTATCACCTACTTTGGCCTCATCGCCAAACTCCCACTCATTCATTTAAACTAATAAACAATGTGCGTACCACTGATCCTTCGCATTTTCAAGATGTTCGCTTTATACAATTTGAAGTGCCTGAAAGTGCAACTTGGTTACCCGGAGATATTATAGAAATTCATCCTCACAACTCTAAAAAACAAATTGACGAGTTTTTTGCCTTAGTCCAAGAACATGAACTGGACTTTGATTCCAATACATTAGTGAGAATGAGTAGCAACCATCAGGGCATGATTCTGCCTAAATGTTATAGTAAACCTTTAAATGTTAGACAAATGGCAACATACATATGGGATTTGAGCGCTAAACCGCGACGAAGATTTTTTGAATTATTGGCTTTGAACTGCGAAGATAATATGGAAAAGGAAAAACTTTTAGAATTCACTACTTCCGATGGTTTGGAGGAGGTACTTAATTATATTAATCGACCACGCAGGACTGTTCTAGAAGTTTTGCAAGATTTCCGTCATGCTACGTCCAAGCTGACTTTGGAAATTTTTATTGAAATGTTTAGCTTCATACAAACCCGCAGTTTTTCTATAGCTAGTTGTGTAGAAAGCAAAACGTTGGATCTCCTAGTAGCCGTAGTAGAGTATAGAACTAAAATGTCTTCGCCGCGTTTGGGTCTTTGTTCGAATTGGTTGAAATGCTTAAAGATAGGCGACAACATTTTGGGTTGTCTTAAACGAGGTACCATGCAATTACCGAAAGAGCTTAGCACACCTTTGATAATGATAGGACCTGGTACAGGGATTGCACCATTCCGTAGCATAATTCAAAAGCTTACAATTAATCAAAATGATTTGAACTCACATAAAAGCTTAATGTGGATATTTTTCGGTTGTCGAAATCGTTCAAAAGATTTTCATTTTCAAAACGATTTGGAATTATGGCACAAACAAAACCATATAAAGCTCGTTGTTGCTTTTTCAAGAGACCAAGATCATAAGATTTATGTCCAACATCTAATAGAGGAGAATTCGCAAGAATTGAAAAAATTAATAAAGGAATGTAATGCCTATGTGTACGTAGCTGGTTCTTCCACAAACATGCCTAAAGCCGTAAAAGAAGCCTTTATAAATGTTTTAGATAAAGATGAAGCGTATGTCGAAAAAATGTTTAAAATTAATCGTTATCAAGAAGAGACGTGGTCATGAAGATTTATTAAATAAATATTACGTAAATGAGCAAGAATTTAAAAATACTGTATGCATTCAATATTCCATCAATAGTTTGTCGGCCGATGTGCGACAAAAAGGTCAAAAACCTTTTTGTAGAACTTGCAACTCAAAGTCTTCAGCGTAGAACACCTAGAGAACAAACAATAAGCAATCAGCTTATATTTAATATGATTATATTTACTAGCACGCATTCCGGACAGTAGGTTATTTGTAGATCAGGTAATATATTGCGATAATACACAAATTTGCTGCTTGGCTTATTACGGCGTTTTAAAACCAGCACATGATTAGGATCTATAGCTCGTAAAGCATTCCGATCTAAACTTAACGGCAACGCACTGGCAACATCCTGTACATTAAACGGTAAACATTTTAATCTCCAACTATAAATATATAAACATACAGACCTCATTAAATTGATCTTGATCTTCACTGGCTTTTGGCGGAGCTAATAACAATCTCTCCGCTTCAGTATCACTAATATCAATCTCAGGATAGAATTGCACTAACGTTAAAATTTCTGACAATTTGTTTATGTATAAGCTTTTAATAAACGCACGCTTCGTTTTAGTTTATTAAGACGCTCTATGACTTACCAAATGATATAAAAGAAAATATATAATACTGTTTGCAAGTGGGGCAAGAGTTTCCATTTAAATGTTGACTATAATTTGAACATTTATAGCACAAAGGCAGCAATTCTTCGGCGTCATTGAAACCGCTCTTGCAAGCCTTACTGTTTAAATAATTAATCTAAATTATCGCAATATAATATTTAGTTAGGAAATTAAATAAGAAAATATTTTTTTATTATTAATAAAACTTACGTCAATCTGTTCCTGCACGCAGAAATGTTCCTACACTACGGATTTAGTTATCAACAAAGATGCGCAGAGAAAATTATGCTGTTAGCCAATTCCCCATATGCAGACATATATATGTTTTATATGCAAACATGGTTAGGATATGGTTTTTTTATTCATTATATATCAATCTTTCATATACCGTGTGTTGAGAATAGAGTTAAATCTTTGTCATGAAGAAGAACAGAATTATTCATCTGTTCATAGTTTTCTATTTCACGAATTTAGAGAGTAAGTAAATGAGCGAACTTCGAATTTCACAACTTTAGAGAGTAAGTGAATGAGCGAACTTTGAATTTCACAACTTTAGAAAGTAAGTAAATAAGCGACCACTTGTTAGAATGTAAATATTGGAAATATTTATTCTCCTTTCTCCGCATCACATAAAAATATATAAAAATACGAGTCAGTTCCTTTTTACGAGCCGTGTTATATTGTGTTTGGCCAAATAAACTGCGAATGTTGTAAACGAAATTTGATAAGCAAATATCCAATTAAAGAATAAATTCGTCCAGAGTTAAAGCTTGGAAAAAAGCGCGATAGACTCTGCTAGCCTACAAGAGCACTCACGTATACTACCAGTTGGAACTCAAAAAACCCAAAAAAAAAAAAATATATATATATTTAAATTAATAAATAACTTATTAATTAAATTAACGTGTGATAGTGCCCTCCAATAACCTACGGTTATTAAGGTACACCTTTCAACTGAAAATTAGTTAATTAAAAGATGCTTAATTAGTGCCCTGATATCTTTCCATTAATATTTAGCCTACAGAACAAGTCTATAACCAGATAAAGTAGTAAACAAGTAAAAATTACTTCTGTTAAAACAATTGCCAATGTAACCGTGATATAACGTATTTTTTATTGATACTAATTCTTGGAGGGAGATATCTTTAGATTAAATGAGAAAAAAAGCGAAATATTGGGTCATTAGTCAAGTGAAGATGTTGATGATAAAAACATGACCAACACACAGGCGAAAACACAGGCAGAATAACTGAGATGAATTAAATAATGAAATATTATACCTAATCAGGTAATTACTAGTCATATTCAGCATTATAGACAACCCCGATTAGCGTTATAAACCCATTGACACTGACAATAATTTTCCGATTAGATAATAGTTTTCATGATCTTAAATATCTGCGACCTGGAAGAGCGAAATCCATTGTACGTCTGGATCTAACGAACTGAATTTTCTCTTATAGACATTTTGACTCATGAGTATAAGTAAACGATGCATGACCAGGACTTCTAGTATTCTGCCGTGTTTACGCCTATTGAAGACGTATCCAGCTATCTAGCACATTAACTGATAGCCGATTGTAGATCTGTTTTTTTGAAAGTTGCCATATAAATTCGCTCCGTAGGATATGAGTAGCACAAGAAGTAGCTACAGTTGCTGTGTGAAAGTAGCACCATATTGTAGTTTATTGTTGTGAAAAAGTTATCGTGTGTAGTTTGTTGTTGTAAAAGTAGTAACGTGCGTGTTTGTTGTTGGACATTCTAGTTTTTGTTTACATTTGCCAAGCACGTGCACGTGTTTACATTTCAACAGTAAGACCATATGTATTTTGTTGCTACAAAAGTAGCACCGTGTGTAGTTTGTTGTTGTAAAATTAGTACCATGTGCAGTTTGTTGCTGTAAAACATATTTCACGCCTGAAATAAGTGACGAAATAATTGCCTGGAACTATATATTTTGCTTCTTAACAATAAACGTAAGAGAGAATGATGATATCCAATATAAGCAAACGATATGAAAGACCACAAGAGAGAGGGATAAAGTAAAAGAACTGAAATCACGTAAGACTATACCACGAACATTTTTATTTTTTATGGGTTAGGCGATGACGTATTCAGTAGAACTGTGCTTGAGTGCATTAACACAATGGTAAAAGTACTCGTGTGCTGTTGTGTGTGCCTTTGCTTAAGCAATTATATTATTATTTTTGGAGATATTTTAACAGACTTTGATACATCGACATGTTTTGGTCCAAGGACGATCGTTATTGAAAATTGTTCAGATCAGACCGCTTTTGCGACCGCTGCTCACATAACGCCTCATTTTGAAAAATCATTATACGAATAATTGAAGAACGACTTAAGATAAACCGATTAATCGAAAATCGGTGCGACAAGATTATATTTGAGCAAAATTGGAAGTCTGACTAACAATATGAATCACCGCTTCACCCGTTATAACTCTAAATAGAGCAATGGGTAGTATCATTATAGCTTTGATTTTGTCTGAGTTTAACTTTAAATTATTTAGAGAAGGCCAGCATGAGACCTAAACGATTCTGAAAATCAGTCCACGAAATAGATCTCGAATATATAAATGGTGCAGGTTATCAGACATTTGCAACTTTTATTTCTATGAACTTTCCATGAACAAGACAAAAGACGCAGCTTGGTTGAAAATGGCTTAAATTCTAGATATATGAACAAAGGAATTGACGAGGTCAGCTACAAACAGCTTCTTTGCAGCCAGTAAATGATTTCTTAGTTTAATGCGCAGAGACGGAGTACGAGAATGAGCTTGTGTGTCATGTTACCACCAAATTACTGCAGCGTTATTCTTAATACATACAAAATAACAGATGGCATACAGGTTTATATTTACGATTCAGTTGTTCTCGACTTGCTGTAATTACAGACGTCTCTGCCGCCTCCTTGTAACGTCGTCTAACCACATGTAATAGAAACAAATAACGTGGGTCTTTTAGCGAGCCACCGCCTTCACCTAAGAAGAAATTCTATTAATCAAATATTCATATAAAAATTTTTCAATCGAAAATATGTCTTTTAAGAATTTTAAAAATATAAATGTAAAAGACGACTAAATGGGGCTTAATATAGAGTCTTGGACGCCGATAGAATTAAGTTGTCTTATTTCAGAGAAAAGCAGCCGACTCTAAGACACTAATGCCGACTATTCAAACAAGAGCTAATAAGTTTAATAGCGGTCAAGGTGAAATCGAGGCAAGACTTTAGCTTTTTTTACAATAGATTACGATTCACATTGTCAGAAGGCTTTGGCAAGTCCACAAACATTTGTTTACAAATAGTTCAAGGAAAACAGTATTCAATCTCAATTTAATTTCCTTTTTTTTTTTTTACTTGTTCTTACACTATTAGATCGAGGCAAAGATGCAGGCACATTTATAGATAATTAACTACAGATAATGGCCACTTTTAACCACTGATTTGTGCTAAAGCAAGAACGAAACGATAAATTTTTGAGTATTCTTTCTAATCATTCTTATTTGCGTGTGACGAGGCAAGAAAGGCCAAGCATGAGAGTTTGGCATCGCAGTAGATATAAATATTATTATACCAAATTGAAATAAACATATATAACTTTTTCAACTCAAAAGTTAGACATACTTACTCTCAATGCTCATATTGTCATAACAATCACAGAGCCTTGTAACAAGCCAAAGCACTGTTTGTTTATCTCTAGAGAATATCCTTTCCATGTAATCCACAGCAGCGGTGAAGCATTTTTCATACTATTCAGAACATCATGTTTTCGCTAGCAAAAAAGCCTTTTGGGGCATAAAACTCTACATTCATCAGTTGTAAAATTTTCAACCTTACTTAAGAGGCCAGGAAGACAACCGGCTTAAATGTAACACTTCATTTGTAGACAGATTTTCTGAAAGTGCACAATAATTGCTTTTATTCATACAGTAATCACAGTGTGCTTCCCTGAAAATAATTAACAATAAAGATTTGTGATAATCTTCTGTTAAATGCAACATGGCATAAATTAACTGACAAGCGACTATATTGGAGGAACGATACAAAAATTTGCTAAATAAAATACACTCTGCACGAACAAAAATGCAGCGATGTGTTATATAATATAATATTAGATCAACTGGATCAACTCAACTTGAATATATCATGGGAGATAATGAGATAATTTTAATATTGTATTTTTTATAATAACCAAAAATTTTCAATAAAGTTAATAAAAGAAAGAAAAGCAACAATATGCTTTATTTATATATATATATGCTTCATTTTACTACTGTTGCTATTGTTTGTTGTCAAATTGCCAATTTGTTTGTTTGTATAGATTTGCAATTTTAACAGACCTTTTTATATTGTTCCATTTTAACAGATTTATTGCCGACGGCTTTGCCATTTAACAGATTTCTACCCGCCTGCTAATTTTTGTGTAAAAAAGATGTTTTCAAAAACATAACGCTGGCAACTCTCAACCAAAAATAAAGATGATCTTGCCATATGTACCCGTTAGCTGGATTTTAATCATAAAATTATAAAACTTTCAGTTTTATCAGAGTTCGGCAAAAATCTACCAGTCTATCTTTAATCTAAAACTAAAGCAACAATTTTTCCTTCTTTGCTTGATAAGTAATTAAGATGAAACATGTTTCCTGCACCTAACGTTCTCGAAATGAACTCGTATATTTAAAATAATCATGAAATTAGTTTCTTGCCTAAAATCAATTTGCCAGAAATGCAACTGTTATTTTGACTCGTACTGCGTCTAATGAAAAGAATTTTTTAATTTAGTTCTTATTTAGAATTTATTTAAAAGTTCATTTTTATTGTTTTCTTATTTACATCTTGTTGCACTTTGTATGTATTTAACCACATACAAATGTCATCGCCTTGTGGCAACACTTGTTTAAAAGGGAGAATAAGATAAATAAAAGAATAAAATTTTATTTTTCAGTTGGGCTGCGAGGGCTGCGAGCGATGTTGAAAAAGCAAAAGTCGGGCGTGGAAGTTAGATAAAAAGTAGTTGGAGATTTGTAACATTACTAAAAAGAAATAAAAAAAGCTTTATAATAAATATATAATATATATTATTTGCGTAAGCAAAAAACGTGAAGTTCTTGCGGAATAATGTCATTACAATGAAAATATGAATACGTTGCTTTATATAGTACTAATTCCCAGTGACGTGACGTCGAAAACAGGCAAAGAGAAATACGAAAAAAATTCATAAAAAATTTTTTCTTCTATACTTTGGCAATTTTCAGTTATCTATCAACCGACCAGAAATTGTCAAAATGGAGAAGAAGAAATTTCATTAAAAAGGGACCGGTAGTAAAAGATATTGAATGAAATATTTTTATTATTTATATCAATAAAAATTCTTACTCTGCATATATGAAAAAAAGTACCCTACAAAGAATAAAGGACCGTCATGTATTGTAAAAAAAAAAAATTCACGACAAAAGAAGCTGACAGCAATCGGGAAAATGTCTGCGTGTGTTGTTTGTCGAGGGTATGAGGAAATCTAAAAAAATTATTTTTCTAAATTTCAACTTAATATTAATGCAAATTTTTGTTTTTATCATATAAAGAATGTTTGAATTTTCAGCTAAATTTTTTTAATAATCCGATAAAAAGCGAAGAAAATTAGTGCTCAATAAAGAAAGTGAATATATATATGTGCAAAGTGAAAAGAAAAAAAGCAGTAGAGAAAAAAGTAAAAAATAAAAGCAATAAAAATAAAACTAAAAAAAAAAATAATATAAACAGCAAACCAAAATGGCGCACCAGCAGCAACTTGCCTCCGTAAATTGCTCATTAGATGATATCGATTTAAATGCATTAAGGGTAAATTCTATTGTTAAAAAAGCTGATTTTCTTATTTCTAAACTATGTGCAAAATAGTCTACATATATTATAAACAATTAATATAAACTTGTTGTATGCGTGTGCATGTAAGTTTATAATTTATTAGGTGTATGTGTGTGGAATGTGTGATTAATTTTCTTCGTTTTCTAAAATACTTATACTACTGGTTCTTCGTATTGGTGGGTTCTACGCCCTCTTTATTTTAGTGTTCAGTGTGTGAGTGCGAGTATGTTGAATCTATGCACGTGTATGTGTTGTATTGTGTGAATGTGTATGCGTACGTGTGCGTGTATGTGCCATGTATTTGCTTTGATTATTTTGCTTTTTTATTGTGTGAGAGATATGTGTGCAAATCCCCAATCTTTCGTTAGAAGCTGGCCTGTAATTTAAGTAAACTTTAAAAGCAAAGCATGGAGTTATATATTAAGTTGGTTAGAATAAATTACTTTCTTGTTTTCATTCACTCATGCACAATATATACAGCTTCTGCTCCATATAGCGCGTTTCCCTATTCTTATTATAAAATTTATTTTACTTCTTTCTTTTTTAATGTCATTACAGAAAAATAATACATTAAACCGTAAAAGACCATCATATTTTGCTTTCTATATTTGCCTCCGATGTTAAGGTAGTAGAGTTACCCCCTGATAATGTGCACAAAAAGGATCTAACGAAATATTTTTGTTTCTCATTTATATTAAGTCATGGAATATCTAAGGCCGGCATTCTTTGAGTATTATGTCCAAAAAATATGATTTTTTAGACAAAGGGTCCATTTAAGTGTAGATTGTTTTCCTAATTAATTTAAATGTGCTCACCATTTCGGTTGCCTTATTTTCCACGTGTTCTTGGTGGCGATATAAGTCTAGTAACTTTGGCGTTTTTTTTGCAATGTTCGTAGAATGTATTCTGGATAAGGGGAGACTCCACAAGTAAAACTTTTCATATATTTTGCACGAACCATTAAATATATATTGCCAAAGACAAGTACAAATTCCAGCATTTTAAAAATTTAGTTGCTTAGTGATATTTACGTAGTAACCCAAATTTCTATATGAAATTCTACGAAAATTTAGTGAAAATATGCTTATTGCCATGTTCGTAAGAAATCGACATAGTTGTAATATATAATACTAAATCTTATTTTTTTCGCATAATTTATTAAATTAAAAATAGCATCTTGCCGTTGTTGTCAAAAGCTTTTCTAGTTGCTAATAGTATGAAGGATTTTTTTCATGTGAGAATTATTACGATGACAACAAAAAACAAGTTACTAATCAAGATTTGTGTTTTAACAAAAAAATCTTTCAGAAGTGACAATTAGATGACCTTTTAGTAGTTATCCAAGATTTTCCAGGTCTTAGTTGCAAGGAATTTGGATTGAAAATCTTGGCAACTCTATGTCTTAAGCTTATTTAAATTTATTGGTTTCGTTGTGCGTTCTGTTCTTGCTTTTCTTTCGCACACATATGCAGAAAAACACACATCTACTTTTATTTACATTCGCGTACTTTTCACAAATATTTCTTTCATAAAATTTCTCAATGACCTGAAACCACCACGATTACTTCTCCCTAATATTTTTCTATAGCAACAATTGTTGTTAATGCTACTGTTGCTGTTTCTGTTGTTCCTGTAGATATTTTTTCTTATACTTTAACAACTTACAGTCGCCTCTCCATGCCACATCCATGAACAATTTGGCTCTGTTTTTAATACCATGCATTTGCAAGTCCACACATCCTTTCTTTTTTTTTTAAGTTTAAACAAAAACGAGAAAAAGGTAAATGTGCGTTAATGTTGCTTTCATAGTTAAAGTTTGTTGTGTAACGTGTGTGTGCTTAAATGTGTAATATGTGTTTGTTGTGTGCAGTCACATATCACCAACATCATCATGGATGTATCATTATACCCAACATATCAGCATCTTTCTCGTCTTCAGCATCGTACTTACATAGTCTATTTTATTAATGTTGAAGCTTTTAACTAAAGGCCGAGAAATATAGAAAATTCTCGTAGAAACATTTGTTGACTTTGTCAAGACAAAAGTGAGACTATATATATATATATATATATATATATATATGTATATAATCTTTTGCTCTTCAATTTTCCTATTAAGATATTTAAATGCCGTAAGAAGAAAATTATTCAATCGGGAAAGTTACGAATCAAGAGTCATTCTTCTTAGCTTTTCTCCTTACTTAAGTAGCCGATAGTTATCAACTCCCTGAATAATTTTTGGAGAAATATATTAGAGAGAGTACCGAAGAGTTTAATTAGATCAACCGTAAAGCATATTTAATGCATTATATATATATAATATATAGAGGTGTATAACAAATACAAATAAGCAAATTAATATATTATATATACCTATTACATAAAAATGGAACCATATATATTACATAAAATATAAAAACATATACTATTATTCTACATTACATACGTAGATAATTTATTTATACATTATGCATATAAAAAATACATTTATATACTTTACTCCCCGGATTAGTTAGTATTGTTTTGTCGCAGTCTATGCGGAATTCGCAATTAAAATGCATATTCTGGCATCATTTATAGATTTGTGTAAATGATGCCAAGTTTTTGCTTTAAGAAATAAAAACAATCATGCCAATAGTAAATAAAAAATATGTGTTATTATAAAACTAAGTACGGAAGAAAACAGTAAATATATGACAGATATGAAAAAGTGTGGGAAGAAAACCAGAACGAGACGGAAAAATTCGATAAACGTTTATATTTAAAACGTATTTCGTGAGTTTATTTTTTTTTAATAAGAAAAGCGAAAGAAATCATGAGTGTAAAGTCAAATTAGAAATGCTACTTCTGCATGAATTTCAAGCCGAATTGTATATAGAGTGGGAGATAGAGCTGAATGCTGAGCATTGAAACTACCAAAAATCCTCGTATATAAGTATGATTTTTCACTTATACAGTTGAATGAAAATGAAACAGAAAAATTGGTGTAAATGTCATATTTTATTTACTATATAATTTGAATGAGGAATTTAGGTCTATATAATGACAACCAATAATCCATAAAAGCCCAATTTTTAGCACGATCACCAATCTGAAAGTAGCCACTACGTCCAAAAGCTAAAAAAATTAAAATACATGCGTGCATGCATACGTAGGCATGTGCGTAAATGTTCTGTTTTGTCGTAATGGCGACACATTGCCAACAAATGGTTTTACAAATTTATTATTAATGACAATATTATACTGACAATAATTATTATAATAATATTGTTGTACCCCTAAGGCTATTAGTAAACGAATGTGTGAATAAGAACAACTTAGGTGAATTATACAATAGAAAAATCAAAGAATGATTAATAAATTGCACTGCATTGAGAATTGTAACAAGTACGAAAATTATATTCATCTGTGGTCCAATATTCTGTCCCCTCCACGATCATTTTACATATAATATCCAAGTTTTTATATTCACATCAGAAAGACGGATATATATCCAATTTGTGTTAACGTTTGCAACACCAAAAAGATAGCTTTAGGGACCCTGCAAAGCATATATATCATTAATAAGCGTCACACACTCAACTAATGTAGCCATGCCGGCGTTTATGTGCACAGGCAGTATTGATATTAAAAATGTGCCAAATTGGTTGAAGGATATGCCTACCGTAAAACGTAAACCGAAACCACGGCTGTTTCTTTAAGCAAAAATTTATAGGTGTTTGCTGTTTGATTTGGAACATGCGATGAATAGAGCTGAAGTTTGCCCAAAATGTGATTTGCACGAATTATCGTAAAATTAACGTGATTATTAACATTTAGATGAGAGTGAAGTTTGAAATCTAGATTAGAGACCAAACCAATAAATTCGATTTCTTTATTCGTCATTTTGACCCATGATAAGCAATCACAATCATAGGCAGAGGGAAATGAAGCAATTGTTTCAGTTTTAGATGAATTTTACTTTAACTTATTAATAATGGAACTTACGCATAGTACCATCAAAGTCTTCGCTGATTTATAGAATCCAATTCTTTACTAATCTGCATGATAGTGAAGGGTAGGTTTGCGCGTTATCAGTATGTAAATTGAATGTTGAAGTCATGGCTGCATGGAAATAAATAATTTTTGACATTCGTAAACCAAAAAAGCCCCACAGTAGAGCATTGCGGAAGAAGAGTTATCTGACGGTAGACTTTCAAATCGATTTTTCGGATAAGATATAATAAGCTTAATCCCTGCCGTATTGAAATCAAGCGAAAATTCCATCTTTTCAAGAGTAAATTATGCTCATTGTTTGAAAAGCTCCCTTAAAAAGCGGTAATAGACATGAGCAGGTAAATAAATACCAGGACCGTTCTTTACTTTAAATCGGAGCGCACCCCACCTCGGGCTATATTTTATGGAATGTCCGCGACGTAATGCAATATGCTGCCAAAATTTTGCATACCTAATATGTATACATTTTAAAGGCATGATAAATACATGTTGAACAATAAAAAAAAACAAGATAGGGAGATAGCAAATTGATTGTAGTTTTTCGTACAAGCTTTTTTGGAATACGATTCATTTTTATTTGAAACGATGGTCGAATGGATATGTTTGGGTAGTGGTATTAGTAATTGCAAGGGTATAGATTTTCATAAAATAGCATTTAAAAAAAAAAGTGATTGAGTCATATCCAATAAAATTTTTGCTCGCTTCGTTCGCTTATCAGCCCACAAACGATAAACATACAAAAAACGTAATAAACCGCGCTCGCCCGGCTTACCATACTGTTTGAGTAGTAGAAATAAGAAAATCAATGTGGATGTAGACAACTGACAGTAATTGAAACAAGTAAATTTTAAAATAATATATTTTATATAAATCAGTATTTTAAATAATATAATATAAACAAGATTTAAAATAACACAATGTAGAAATAAAATTTTGAGAGTTTGTGTTTTTGCATTGAAATAAATTGTCTTTGTTTCCCGTTTTCCTTTTTTGTTTTTTTTGTAATATGTGGTGTGTTTTTTTCTTAGTTTGTTTACATGAAAAAGCCATTTATCATTTCGGCGAAGACTAGCAGAAAGCTGGGCCTGGTATAGCTGAAAATTTCTATGAACGGATTCTCATCACTTTTACTGTATTCAAATTTCATAGTCTAATAGGAGAACAGAAGTGCTATGCGGGTAGAATGTTATAATCGCTTATAACGCTCTGCATTGCTCTGAGTGTTGCTCTCAAAGTGGTTCTGCGAACAAAATTCGCAGCAAGACAACGAGCAAAACAAAAAAAGTAATAAAACTGGGGCTGTTGTGTATACTGCTTTCAAGCAAACGCAGAAATCTCTAATTTTTCGATCTGAAATCCGGTGACCACCTTTGAAATTTATTAGAACATAAAATGTGAAACCAAAATATTACATTCGACAGTGTACTAACCGAGAAAGTAATAAAAACTTTGAGTGATTTACAAGATGTGCCGATTTGATTGCTTTCATTGTCTGTCAAGCCTTATCGATTGACGAAATGTTCACAGTTTGCTGGTTCTTTCTTTTTCTCAGTTTCTGCATACATTGTTATAAATTTTATGAACTTTCACAGTGTGTTTCGTAGCCTTGTTGTGCGCGTTATCACTAGCAGGTCACGAACCATATGTTTTTCCAAACAACTGAACAGCTGTTCTTGGTTTCTTTTTATTGTTTTTTTTTTTTTTTTTTGATAATCTGCCATTTAAGCATATGTGTGGAGACTACAAAAGCATGATATGGTTCGTTATCAACTCAGCAGGTCACAGCAGATTGTCAACGACAAAATTTTTAAAAACTTAACGTAATTAAAAAAAAAAAGTATTAAATGTGTAAGAAAATATAATCACAAGATTTTTGCGTGGTGTTGTGCAAAATAAGCAAAGGGTATAAAAAAATTTTTTTTCATTAGGTTCGTAGCGCATTTGAGGGATAGGGAAGACCCGTTTCTAATTCGACGTCCTCAAATCAAGGTACAGGTCCTTACTTAAGTAAAGAGTTGTCCAGTATAGCCATGAAAATGTATACAATATATGCTTGCTGAAATGGACGCAGAATCAACTGTTTTCGGGGGCGAAGCTAAAACCAGCAGCAATCCAACCGATATCCAAAGAGAAGAAAAAAAACTAGACAAAACTCATTTAAAAATATATAATCATTTCAAAATGTTAACTTCAAAAATCTTAAAGACGTAAGCGAGCCCTGCATATCAGTTGATTTTTCCAATGGTTTATACGACGAAAGCAACGTTACCATTGCTTTAAATAAATACTTTTCTACATATTGATTATATTTAGTTCTTTCCATACTGCGCAATAATGTTACTTTGCAGCCAATTTGTCCCATACATTTTTCACGTGTTGTGAATTTGTCAAACTTGTTTTATTTTTCTTAATATTTGGATTGTTTTTTGCCAAATGCCAAATAATCATTTAATTGCTCCTGGGTTATGTTAAAATTACGCATTAATAGTGTACTTTATATTTTGCAAAGATAATTTCTTCCTTTGCAAAGCCGTATATTTTCATTTCAAGCTTCAACCTGGTGGTTTTCATAAATTAACAGCCCTGTTTTAGCGCAAAATTGTTATTGGGGAATTTCGCTGTCCATTTTAGTTTAAAATGCGAAATGTGAAGCAAAGTGACAACAACTACGGCAGGGGGCAAACACAACCGTAAATTTTATGATAATTAAAAGATAACTACGCCAGAATAATGTTGTTAGAATTTTTAGATGGTGTTATTTTAGTACTTTATCCAGATTACTACGATGCAGCAGTCTGGCCTGTCTCTTTTATTTTATTTTTTTTTTTTTAGGTAGGAGGAAAAATGTCTAATTGTTCAAAAAAATCTAGGCGGCACGTTCTAATATAAATATAAGTAAGCTACAGCGTTCAAGCCTAATGATAAAAATTTTAAACCAACGTTTTTAGTGGAATTATTTTAAGTTATTTAAATTTTATTGTCATTTACATTCAATAATTTACATATGTTTTAATGATTTTTCAATATTTTGATTATTTACATATAATTTGTTGTACCCTGCAATACTTGTGATACAAGTTTATATTAAGTTTGTGCAGAAAGAAGAAAGGTTTGGTTGCAGTCGAATATAATTTTCCTGCGTGTTCTAGTTGGAATTAATTGTTATTTTACAGCTATTTCCCTCAACTTGCCATGATGTGACAATTACTTATAGATAATAATATGCATAAATATAACTTGGGTAAGAATACAATTTCGGATTTTCATTGCTTATCAATATTTTGTTTTGCAATATTACTGGTGAGTTTTTCATTGCATATTCGTAATGCATTTGGGTCTTATTACCGAATTTCGTTTTATCGAGTTAGGGGATCATTGCTTTTGAGAGTTTTCCCAATTAAATTGCTGTGCAAAGTGCGAAATAAATGACTTACTGAGTTATCCTACATTGTCATCGGCGATGATAATACCCTTCAGATTTGAAAGTTTTATTAGTTTGATTTTCAATTGTTTCCTTTTTTGTCAAAAATTGTCCACATAAAATATTCTAAACTTATCGTGTTTAAAACCTTTGGTGTGCTTTCTTTCACACACTCATTAGAATCATTTTAAACATTATTAAAGATGATTCACTATTCATTTCCAATGATAATTGTTTTTCCCTATTCCAAAAAAAAATATATATATATTGCGCATTGTATCCCAAGCCATTATCTACAACAACAACTATTCACAACTCGCTTGTAATCTGATACAAATGTGACAGATATTAGATGATCAATGTAAAAAACCATAACAGAATTCTTTAAAATGAAATTGCAATGCTATCTGCGCGCCAACTCACTATATTGTTATCATTTTTATTATTATGCATAAATTTTAAAGAATATCCACAGTCAGAACACCGTTGTACTTCGAAAACCGGTCATAGTGGCAAAGCGAAGAGATCTGAATATGAAAGAAGATGAAAGAATATATTAACAGAAGATACTCTCATAGAATATAGAACAACACAATAGTAAGAACGCGTTCTAGAAACTTTCACACATTTTTAAGTTTTACGAGGTGCATTTTTTAAAATCGCCTGCACTGTGCTGCTAAGTTCTCAAAGTAAAAGCATCACTGCAACTAGGTACGTTTGAGTTTGTAAATATACGTGCTTATGCTGTGGACGCGAGGACAATGCAGCATTTAATAACATACGTGGTGGACTCCGTGGTGTTAATATAAACTACCACGAGTGTGAATTTAAATTTGGATTGCAACATAGATGCTTGAAGCTCTGCTTGATGAAATCATACTAGAAAATGTTATACTTTATGTATTACGTATATATTAGCCTAGGTACGAATTTCAAAAAAGTCTTAAAAATAATTCCTGAAGAGAACATTTGCTTTTTTTTATGCACATCCGCCAGATATGCTAAAACGGTGATACTGTGCTCGTTTGCTCATTGATATTTGTCATTTGCCGAAAAATATTAGGGATAAGCGAAAAAAAGAAACTCATTACTGAAACATTATAAGTAAGAAAATTATATCCGGTCGTGAATGAATCTTTTGCACTCGTCACCGTTATCCTAAAAAAGATAAAAAAAAAGTAGAAGAACAACATTTTCATCCTCTATAACATGGAGTGGGCGCAGCTGCTTTTTCCTATTTTCAAAGCAAAACTTTTTGTTGTATAAGCGTGTGGGCGTTTAAAACGTGTCCTTGAAAAAGTTTAACTCACTTTCAAATTCTTTTGCGAATTTGTAGATGATGTCTTCATTTTTGCGAATGGAAGAATGTTTATCATTTTGAAGCTTGTTTCTGCGCTCAACATGTTGGGAACGCGTGGTCCATATTTTATATTTTTGTGCAGGTGCTACAGTATCGGCCATAGTATATGCGTTCAAATTTTTGTATATATATCTGCTATAGTTTATGAGTAATGAGCAAACAACCAATCTTTTATTCCTTTTGATAAACAAAGGTATTCTCAGTTTACGTGATACTGCAAGTGTATCCACTGACCCATTGGAACAGAGGATGGGTGCATAAACTTCCAATGTTTCTGCCCAAATTTGAAATCGACAGTTTCATATTGTTCGCCTTTTGTAAGGCATTACACAGACGGACAGATGGTCATGTTTAAACCGATTGAGGATTTAATGTTAATCTGGAAAATAGATATACTTTGCCGGATCTGTGAGGTTGCATATGTTTTGAGAAAATGAATATACTCGTTATCCTTGGGTGATGCGTATAAAAATAGCAGAGTTTATGGCACTCGGTATGGTATATCTGCGAGGTCAGCGGAGAGCTTGCATACCAGCAAATTGTTTCTATAGGTCCCTTGCTATATTTCGTCGATATACTTTCTCATCTTCGACTTATTACATTTGCAGTTTCGAATGTTAATTTAAAACCGAAGTAGGCTGAAGTAAAGACGCGATTTTGCGGGATTTCACTTTTTTTCGCATACGTAAATATGCTTATGTAACATATTTATAAAATCAATTTAGTCGCCATTAAGTTTATCATTCTAAAAAAGTGACTAAACAATTCAGTCTGCACTTTTACTTAATTGGTTTATTGGTTTCCTTTTGTGTACATTCCGCTTAAGCATATGCTTCTCCGGCTTTGACATTTATTTCCTATCTCCTAAATGCAGTGTTGACTCTGCTACATATTAACTCTGCCGTATATAGAATGGGATTAATTTTACTTTCACATATTCGCGAGTGTCGGATCTTTTCTCCTCCTTTTCAATTCACTTTTCTAACTGTTCTCTTATGCTCTTATGCTTTCCGTTTTCAATACAACGGATTTGGTTTGTTCAGAGTACACATTATATAAGAGATAGGCCGTGCCGACTGTAGAAATCACATACATTTTCGCACAAAATAGTGAACAACGAATCGATAAAATCAGCTTAAGCATTGGAATTCATTTAGTCATGTCTATGTGCCTGATTGCTGAAGTTATTCCTTTTTATGAGTTTTATACTGAACTTACAAATCTGTCAGCAAAAAATGTAGGTGAAATTTCTGTAATAAGTTCGAAAATTAGGGAAATCGAACGTAGTGATTTGCGCGGAACTTGAGCAAAAGTATTAACTGGACTTAGATAGCATATATATGTAAACGACGGTTCAGCGATTTGAAAATATAGGATGTATTTTCCGTCAATGGGTCTTGGCTCTTTTTTATCAAATAACATTTTATATCGGTTAGCGAGCTAGGTATTAAAAAATTTGAGGAAAAGCTGAAAATTTAATTGAGTCCAATATCCGCTTAGGTGCTGTAGCAAATATTAATCCAGTATTCGAATTGAGTTTTTATTGAAAAGGTCAATTCGAAGGCGATATTTACTCGTCCCTTGAGACAACACGGGTCTAATAGAGTAGGCTATGCTATGCTTGATGTAGCTCCCAGATTAGTATAGCCGTGCTCATCATGTACTTGTTTCATATATTTTGTTTCCACAGAGACTATGTTTCGGCAACAATTTTATAATGATTTCGTTTGTTTATTATATTTCAGGATCCTGCTGGCATATTTGAACTTATCGAAGTTGTCGGCAATGGCACTTATGGTCAAGTTTATAAAGTAAGTTTCCCAATTTAATCATATATTAATTTCAAAAATAATCGCTTTGTCTTATTATTGAATCCTAAGGTGATATTTTTAATTTATTTATTGCGTTGCTTGTCAAAAATATGTCCTTTGGATTCAAATATTTATGGTTTTTTTTTTTTTTTTTTTTGTATGACGAATCCGTTTAGTGAGCTGTATCCTGTATGTAGAGAGAAGTGGAGAAAGATAGGTAGGGATGAGCTCATCATGGGAGTAGGTGTTATGCCTCTATCGACTGAACACTTACCGTAGGTGGGACAACGCTGATCGTAATTAAAGTATGCTTTACGACACTGAGAATTGAAGTAAGTGATATAATCCTGATCTGATAGTAGCACTTCTTAACTGTTTGGTTATGTGACAACTGAAGGGCAGAAGGGATATTTCGTCTTTCGATTTCATACAATTACAAATCGAAAACGTCAATTTTTATACTCATAGCACACGATGTATTAATTTTATATACATATGTATATATAGAGTCCTTGTTGTCTACCGTTGCCCAAACGTAGCACATCAAATTCATATCCCAATTTTCATTTTAAAATACTGAATATTAAACCACTTCTGTGGTCAAAAAAATTCACGCATTCAGTCAAATTTTCCATGAATTTATTTAATATGCCAAAATGCTACATTCTACCTTTTTCTTCTTCTTCTTTTGGTATATAATAAGAATCGCAAATTTTTATCGTATAAAAATTTCAAAATAGTGTGAATGGAGTCCGACTAATTCCATTCTCCGTAGGGCCGTGGGATCTAGAGATTGACATCAGACGGACAGACGAGACGAGATTAATTCAATTCAAGAAATTATCCTGATTCGATTGGTACAGTAAAAGGGGGGGGTTTATATTTCAGGTCGTGCTGGGTGTTGCAATATGTCCCTGTCCGACCATACATTTTAATAATAGCGTATTTCGATTCCGTTGGTCCCGAAGCGGCATAAAATTGCATTTCTTATTACAACTTGCAACTGTTGATGTTCAGTTTGTCAGAAAAAAGCGTAGTATGGAGCGAGGAGTAAACATTACCAGATATGGGCCAAAGGTTTTGAGACGTTTGACCACCATCTGAAAAATTAAGCGCATAATATAAGGTACATTTATAAAAGCATGGTAATGGCGGTACAATGCTGTGGAGTGGCGTGCGACTCATCCAGATTCCAATCTTCAGACGTTTGAGAAAATGTAATGGAACCATATAGTTTTCAAGAGCATTCGTCCGTGGGGCGAAGCACGCCAGTGTACTAGATTACATCAAAGGATCGCAAAATTTGCGACTTGTAGCTTAGACACAAGAATACAAGAGAGAGAAGCTTCGACTCCGAATCGATCGGCTTACTAAAAGACTAAAGTCTTAAGTGTTGTAGGCTACATGTAGAGCATATTCGTACAGGGAAGTGTTAGCTATTTATGTGTTTATGCCTTCATATCATATCGTTGATTAAACATTGCCTTTGAATATTATCCCTGATAATCTCAAAGCGACATTACAAGAGGTAGTAGCTAACGTCCTAAAAATAACAAAAGGAATCGCGCTCGTTACTTGAATATTGGCCATGAAATGCTGCTTTCCAAATGGGTACAGAGTTCGGTCACAATAGGGCAAATGCCCCTCGTCGTAAGTGGATGACTCCAATGACAAAATTGCTTACTCTCTCTCTGACCTGGTCACCGGTGTAAAATAAACACGTAACGATACGAAGGATAAAAATAAAACGGTAAACGCTTCTAAATGCTAATGAAATATACAAATGCAATACTGGCCATCAACTATTCCACATCACTGCGTCGAATACGAAGGTTTATTTATTTTCGTGATAAAATATCAAAAATTATATTTAGCTTCTGTATAAATACGAACTTTTGATTACAGTCCTCATGTGGAAACGGGACCAAGATGCAGACTGACGTGTTGAAAGTAGGATCGTCAAGTCTTTTTTTTTGGGCTATCCACGCAAACGACTTTGTTCCGCAAGTAGAGCACAATATAAGAATAGGAGGTTACTACCGTTCACATAAGAAATCGCTGAATCGCTGAATCTCACTAATGCAGATAGACGAGTTTCTACAAGAATACACATAATACGTAGATTAATAGCTCCCAGGACTAAGTAATAAAAAAACTTTTTTCTTCGTCAAATTTCCATTTCGTTGCCTTTCTTATAGAACAATTTGCCAAGACCACTTGCCACAGTCTCTACAATGAGCAAATCATTTTAATAAAATCTTCATCGTGGCTTCACCAAGAGAAATGCAAATCTCTGGAGCACTGGATTTAAAGAATTCAGCAACGAATTGCATTCAATGCAAGCCAAATAAGATTTCATTGAATAAGTAAAGATAGACTTGAATGACTAAGCCTATCGCCTTATTAGTTATGTTACGCTTTCGTAACAACACACTATGATTTTTGCTTTAACACTAGAACTACCAGATATGTCATTTGAGTTCTTTTCCATATCCGATTACTTATGAAGCATGTAATGTTCCGAAATGTTGTAATCATTTTTATTTGTATGGAAAAGTCAACCGCGAACGGGTCGAATTATGGATCAAGCGGGTGGCGATTATTTATACACCAAGGTTACCAACAACATATCTGCACAAAATTGAAAATTGTAGACGAAAATATAAAAAAAATGGTTGGTATTTTTGTGTTTTTTTTTTTTAAGTTGTTTTACTTTTTCATTCGCTGTGGCGCTTAGGTGGGCCTGTAAGCGGATCGCAACCATTTCTCTAACATTGAATTCTTAATTCGTCAAGGAATGTTTGTTTCGAATTCCAGCTTTCTATATGTGTGCAAAACATTAGTAGTTGTGGTGTTAAATAGTTACAACAGCTCTGCCAACATATGCTGTTAGTACCTGTAATACGGTGACGCATCTAAATCTTTGTATATTTTTTATTAAGACATTTTTTCCCGACTTAATTTTATATATTATTGTGATAATTACAATATTGATTACAAATATAATTGATCATATTTGCTGTTTATATTATAAGTCTTAGTTTTTTCCTGTGAAAATACAATGCAGGTATAGCAGCAGGCGTACCTGATAGCTGACTAATAAAGTTTTGAAGAAAAACGATAGTAAGTTTTTTTTATCTCAGAATAATATGTTGCTACTACTTTTACGTTGATCTCTCTTATAGGATCCATTGGTAATATTTACATTAATTTTTAGTTTCATGTCGGTTACAAGATGTAAGTTCTCGAGTTTTTAGGCTATGCCCGCCGATTCTTAATTTCATTTAATGTACATATCAAGTCTTACCTTTCTATTTCAATTTCAGAATGCCCGAAGCACACATTTTTTTTGTAGCTTCACCTGAATTGCTCTTCTCAATTGATAGGATATAAGTAAATAAAGAAGCCAATAGGTAGGTCAGTGCATATAAGCGCTTATTCTTTGATGAAATTTCATTGATAATTATTCATAAATTAGTAATTCGAATGCACGAATCCGCCTATGCGCAATAACTTTTTTTTTCATCAAAGTATTAAAGTCAATAAGCGAGGAGCGATAGTAATTTTTCATATTATTGAACAGAAAGGTGTCAATCTGAGCGAGTGATTCAAAGTGAGACAAAGACAGACCATAGCAACTAAATAATGTTATGAGGTAAACGATACTTATTTATTATGATTTTCATATTGTGACGCACAAAAATATGCATGGGACACAACACGCAATGAGTAAAGCCGCGGCTATAAGAGCTCAAGACTTTGCTTAGAAAAATAAATATTTGCCTCATATTTTTCCTCATCACTTTACACAGTTTAAGTTTGCAGTCAATTCACCTAAATCGATCAATTCGCAATTCCCTAATTCCATAATAACTAAAAACATATGATACTTTTTACTCTTTTTTTTTTTTTTTTTCCTTAAGTCGTTGATTTTCGTCGAGTCTTATATATACTTCCAGTTATGTAAATATGAGCTTTCGTTTCGAAAATTACTATAAGATATTGTCAGCTCGTATAGAAACATGAAATGAAATATATTTGGCGCATACACAATACGATTTTTCTTCCCACACAATCTTTGACATAACCTAGTAATAATAGTAGTAGTAGTAGTAGTAGTAGTAGTAGTAAGTAATCAACCATAAATTTCGCATAAAGTGCAAATTATAATAATTAAATAGAATTTGTGGCTATATTGGATGAACTTATTTCTGAATATTATTTTGCGAAAAATTAAAAATACATTGCTCGATGCTGTTAACAATTCGAAAAGGTAGAACTAAAACGCCTATTCGTTTGCATATGCTATCAACCGTGACAATCGTTTCGTTTTTTTCATAAATGTAATAACTACTGTTTTGATAAATGCTTGAAATTATTATTCAGTAAACTCAGTGTTCAGTTCAGTAAATTGAATAGCATTTTACATTTTACGACTTCATCATCATTCCTTAGTCTTACTATGATAAAAACAAAAGATTTCAGGTTTATTTTATTTCCTTTTTTTCTTTTTGTTGTTTTTGCTTAAACATCATCGCAATCAACTAAAAAAATACCAGGAATTTACACTCATTTCATTTCGATTTAATCAAATATTGTCGTTGACTCGATCACGGTTATGATTTGTCAATTTTATATGTATATGTATGCGTATATGTAAAATATATATATATACGCATATATATATATATGTATAGATAAATGCGGGAATGTATTGTTCTCACTTAACATTTTTAGTTAATTAGTCATTGCTATGTTGTTTGTTAGCATGCTTGCTAGGCAACAACAAAAGCGAAACCTTCAAAAAGTTAGTTTATTTAGTAAATGAACAATAAGAATAAGCAAAAAGGAAGTTACATTTGATTTCATATCAATTGCTTCCATCTTGTTCATTTTTCAATTCTGTATGTACCCTACCCGATTCGCGGTAAGAGTATGTCAACACCATGTGCGACCCCACATAACATTCGGAGAGATTTAAGTTAGACAAAATTGGTTTTTTTTTTTCTTCTTTTTTGTGGGTTATTCTAATCGACCCAAAGTCATTTTCTGGAGATGTTGTTCGGTCTATGTGTGCATGTATTTCTGCATTCTGCACATTTGTGTCGCAATTTTTGCTCTCACGTGCTGTGGCATAAGCACAATCCTAATGGATTGAACAGATCCGTTCAAACTACCGCTTTTAAAATAGACCTTGACCAGAGGCAAAGAAAAAAGTATACAATATGCAGTAATACATTCTGTATGGAATTGCGTTTCTATATAGAGCGATTCTATATAGAGCGCGGCAAAAGCACCACTGATATCATATGCAAATTGCGCAAAAGGAAAGCCATAATGCAGGCTCGATGGGATGTGTTGCCTTTTCGATTAACAATGGTTGTAATCTTTGACTTATGAACTGCCTGGGCGGTGTTTCCGTTTTTATAACAATGCTTAAAAAATCTGCTCTTTAATTGATTTGCTTAAATTACAGTAAAAAAAAAAAGAAAAAATCGTAAGTGGGACAAGAGAAGAAAAGAAAAACGTGTAGAAAACATTTTTGTAAAATTCGTTATCAAGTAAAAATCAGAGTGTTGAGCAAGAACTTTCTTAATTTTTTAAGAGTTTGAAAATTTAACATTCAACCGTAATGACCTTAAGATTAGCATACGTTTTATTATGAGCAAACAAGCCCGGTGACGCTTAATTGCATAAAAAGTTTTATTCAAAATTTAATGTTGTGCCCATGTGCGTGTATGCTTATTGAACTAATGAGTTGCTGTTGGAATATCGAATTTATTGCAACCTACACAATCGTCAGCATAACAACTAAAAACGGAAGTTGAACCGACATTCCTCATGTTATATTATAGGGTCATCAAATAAGTGCTTTTTTCTCTTCAAATTTATGCTAAACACTAAATGACAAGAGATAACATCATGAATTTTCTCTGACTCTAGATATTAATTCATTTTCATATCAATTCATTATTAAAAAATGATTTCATGTAAATGGACTTGGGTAAAAATTAAATCCTGGAGGATCAGTCTTTGTCAATTTTCGACATAAATCTGCTTTAATATCACCAATAACACGAATAATCTTGGTTTCTGGTAGAGTAAGCCAATGCTCGAACGTAACCCACAAGTAAAAAGTCCAATATTTTTATATAAAATAGATTGATTTTGTCACGAAATATGTGATATGTCGGCCCATTTTGTCAAAGCCACATATTGTCGAAGTCGAACTTATCTGAATTTTGCCATAGAACCATATTTATCACGTTTCAACGTCTCAGTGGGAAGTGCGTTTTATTTACGTTTACTTTACGGAACCACGAAATGGATGACCCCACAGTAAATACACATCTCTCGGAGTAAGAACTGCTGACCTGTTTTTAACTTTTGTTTAAAAATTATATATACATACATATAAGTATTTGCCTGAATTCGTTTACACTAAGGGCAGTAACGAAGCAGAAACTAACAGCAACGCAACATACGATGAATGGTTTTTTTCCCTCCTTTCTTTGACAAAGCAATGCTTCAGCACTAACACTGGGAAGAAAATTGAAATTTATAAGCCACGTGGTATAGTATGTGTCGGCTAATTTCTGCGAAAAGCAGGGTTTCCCAAACACTCTGCCCGCAAATGCGTAAATTTAAAGAACTTGCATATTTCATTATTACTTTTGAGATTCTCAATCAATTTGTGTGGAGTGGGCCTTTCTCCTGGATTTGATGAAATTGTTCTCGACATTGCCATCTTTTCTAATTCAGTTCAATAGTTTTATCACTGCTTTAAAAGATGTATGCATTTCGAAGAAGAATTGCTTTTTCTTTGGCAATTCCTTGCTTTTTTTCTGTGTAGTTAGTTAACTGTGTTGATTAAAGCGATAGAACAACGATGGGTGGGTAATAGTCCCATGTGAATGTTTTTCTCTATTAAATTGTTTGTGTCTACTTACGAACACACACGAGTGGCGCAAAATTGCATACCATTGATTCCTAATTACCTGTTAACGAATAATGTAACTTTAATGACTGTACCCTCGGAAAGCAATAGATGTGTGAAGACTAGGATCGAATATGTCCTGTGAAACCATTAAAAGTTCCATCTGTTAACTTGAATTGAGTCAACATATTTAAAATATTTTTATCTCACCGAAGAGCCGTAATGTCCTTCTTCAAATTTTCTAGTCCCAACTGGAAATATTTGGAAGCCATTTTCAATAAATCATTTCTCTCCCCCAAGGTTCTTTAATAAAATTGTTCATTCCTAGCGAAAGAGGCCTCGAAATAGTAATTGTGTAAGTTTTCCTTCTACCAAAAATTTGAGTTAATCCTCATGCCCAGCGGCTATAATTTACCAAAATGTTAAGGACTTAAACTCTAAAACTGGATTCACGCGTATAAATATGGTGGGCGTAGAAATTCCGTGCGTGGTTTTCAGGAAAACTTGGCTAAAACCTGATCCACATTTCTTCGAAATTTTTCTAATAGCTTCTACTCCTTAAAGGGGCTAGATTATACCGAACTGAAGGTGGTGCCTTCATTCATTCATAGGGTCGCGTTTCCTTATTTGAATTTTTCACTCCTCCTGATCTTGAATTTATTGCCACTCGTGCGAAAGTTGGCAATGGAAACTCTTCGTAACGTCTTCCTATATTCTCTTAAAGGAAGATGTTACTATTTATACAAAACGGACTGCTCCTATTCGCGATGTCATTGTAGCTTTCAAACATTCCAAAGTTTTTGTAGTGTGTTTAAGGGATTTTCACTTACTGCCCGTTACTTGGTGTGCATTGCATCCAATAAGAGACAATGTGCTTATCACTGAAGTATCCCTTGATTTATCCCTTCTGTAGCATCATTCTTTAGATTCGCAACTTTCTTTAAAATAGTAGTAAGTCTCAGCCTGCGTTTAGATTTTGCTTCCATTGCATATATGATAGTTCAATTAGATCAGCCGACAGTATTCTTTTACCCGGATTAATATTTTACTTCTCACACACTCAAACTCGATTGTTAGTCATTAAGCCTGAATTCGTCGGTGGGAACATAATAACTCGAGCGCTCTTGTCTTGTAATATCCTAATATTAGCTATTTGTGGAGACGTTTCGATTCAACAATCCCAGCTTCGAGCCACCTATCCGCCGTGACAAAGTGCTTAAAATCTATAAAAATAGGAAAAAGAAAGCTTTTCAAAAAATATATATAAAAATTGCGCAGGATATATAGGACTATTTCCAATCCTACACTGATAAATCTAATATCTAATTAGCGTGACCGTCTAAACTACTGCAATGCTGGACAAAAGATAGAATTCGCCCTTCTTATTACATTTTTAGATTCAAGAGAAAACGATGTAGGAAGAGTGGCTTGCCCTGTATAAATGTGGGTATAGACTACGGGATGTTTGTTCAAAATTGTTCAAACAAATAATTAGGCAACAGCTAGTTTTCGCTATCAAACCACCTACGAACGAACCTTTTGCCATATTTTGAAGGCACTCTCAAGTGCTTCGCACACGGATACCGTATATACTGAATTAAGGAAGTCTTCGATTCAGTTAATCGTAAGCTATTCGTCTGTAAATTGCAGTCCACTGATTTCTTCCTTATACTATTTGAAAAGGATATGCTCGCTCTCGTCTTCATAATAGATCGTTCTTTTCAGTTCGATAAGCTCTGAAGAATAGAGCGTGACGTCAGGTACCCCTCAAGTCAGCGTTTTAAGATTTTTTTTGTTTGTTCGATATGTACACTGACGGTGTCAAAATGTTTTCTTCCTTTACCTTAAAACCGCACTGAATATAAATAAATTATATTATTAAACGGATGGGAGGCATTGTTCGAGCGGACCAGTATGCATCAACATATTGTTTTTGGGGGATTAAAACTATACGCTATCAATTCCGTCATACTGTATAAATTTGTAAAAAAGCAAAGAAATATGCGGCCACTTAAAATATGCAAAATTGTTGATTAATCAACTGAAAGGCTTGGCGCTTTTACATACACTGCTCCATTGGTACCCATACAAGTGTTCGGATCAGAAAAAACCATACCCAGCAGAACTATAGAGTATAAAATTTGAATAATATATTTTTAACATGTCTTGTTATTATTATTAATTTCGTCAGAGAAATAAACTCTAAGACTGAACTGTTAAAGCACTAGCATCTAAGGGCTATCGGCTTTTATTAAAAACTCTACCGCACTTGAGATTCGAACCTACGACTCTTGAGTTTTTGTTGAGTGCCGAAATTCCTCGCCTTCGGCCACTGATACGGATGTAACTTAAAATATTCAGATAAAAAAGTTGTTCTCACCTTAACCATTGATGTATAGCTGGTGGTGGTCCCTTCACAAGAATAACGCTTGGAATGCAAAGGCTTAAGTTAATACATTGTACAATTGACTCGCCGGCACTGTTAAGAGAGATTAACTTAATAGTATTCGTAACCATGATTCTGGAAACTTTTCTTTCATACCTGTTTAGAACAACACGTTTTTTCCTCGGCTGCTCTGAAAATTTTTTTTCCTTATAAAATTAAGTTATCAAAAGACATTAATTTTTATTTGTTCAAAAGTGTACTTTGTGGTGTAAATAAGCACAAACGCTTTCTGTAGCCAATTTCCAGTCTTACCGCTGATTCAACTTTTTTACTCGCTTCCTACCGTATCGTTTCCTTTATCCAATTCAAATTATAACGAAGCGGATCCCAATGCTGAGCCGTTTAGACTCTTGACTAAACCAAGTGTTCGCTGAGACGCCACAAAAAGCATCCTCGGTGCGGCAAATCTTCAATTTATTTCTTTTCTGCCGTCTATTAGTTAGACAAGGCCTCCTTCTTAAGTATCAGTAAGAGGAGTGTTTAGCTCCAGTTGAAGAAGTAGCAACAGGAATAGCAAGAATAATAGTACATTACAGGCATAATTGCATCACCAGCAGATTTCCCTCTTTGATGCATGGATTGGAAGACGAATTGTGAAAGAAAGCTCTCCGTTGGGCTAGTCGTAATTGCGGTACGATTAATGCAGATTTTCACAAACTATCTTCAGGCAGACCCAGAACGGGTCTATAAGAATCTAAAAAAATTAACTGAAAAAGTTATTAAATTACAAAACTCTTTCAATGGCTGTAAGCTTGTTTGAACGGGTCGAATTGGTGTCGAAAAGAAACCTAGAGGTTAGTGGGTCTTGCATTGAACGGTAATAGTCACTACATTACATTAAGATTGTAGTGATTTGCATTCTTCAGTACTTTCGGCGATGTCTCTATGGGTAAGTATAACCCATCCATTGCGTCGGCTTCTTCGGTTGGGGGTGGCGTTTCTTCATCTTTGCTTACCTTTCATCTCCCAGCGAAAAGTTTTATGTATATCATTAATGATGCGGCAGGTATTCAAGGGGTAGTGACGTTGCTTAATGCAGAGGCCAGCGTAAGCGAATGGAGGATGATCGGTCCGTTGTAGCCCATCAGTAAAGTTTCTTATACTAATGAATTTGACCAGGTAGGGGACAATCCTGTGGTCATTCCTGCGGGTCAAGCTCTATTCGCGTTGCATCGAACACAACGGTTATGGTATTAAGCTACAAACGGTATCAAATGCTGAGATGAAGAACGTTCGAGTTTTTAAGTTTAATCCTGAGCAGCCTAGAGAAATATCGTCCTTTAAAACTTTAATACCGCTTTCACTGTTCGATCGTTTGTTGAATTTGTGTTCCTGGCGTAAAGGCACTTTAATTAAAGAACTTTTACCTCGAAAAAATAAAGTTTCGCCTATAAGACTGGAGCCTTCCGTGGAGTGCTCAAAAAACGAAATGGCAAACTCGTTATCTCAAAATATACGTGGCCTCAGCATGAAACTTAATAACTTCCTAATTAATTCTATTAACTGGTCGTACTCAAAGAATGTTATTTAACCTCACTATCTCGCAGGAAATCTTGGTTGCATCGGGTGTTCCTCAGGGGAATCACTTGGGCTCTATGTTATTTTTTTTTTTTTTTGTATTAACGATCTTTCTTTGTGTGTCCGCTTTTCTAAGATTCTTAGGTTTCGAATGACTGGTTTTCTGTCAAGAGTGTGTCATATAATTTAAGCAAATGCAAGAAAGTGTCCTTCTGTTGGGTATCTCCGCTGATTACTCGTTACTCTATCAACAACTATATGCTAGGGAATGTAACTTGCTTTAAAGGTTTGGGTGTGTTATTTGATACCAGAATCAAGTTTAGCCGTTACATTGAGTTTTCCGTTAACGGGCTTTATTAGGAGATGGGCTAAAGAATTTAATGACTCGTATATTTACAAACTTGATACGGTTGGAAATGATTGGGGTTTGATTAAATTCATTCGAAGCTGGGTTTCCTCTTCTCATCTATTAAACATTGTCGGCATCAATGTTTCGTGTCGATCTTCACATCATTCCCGCACGAATCAGTTTAGCTCGCTATGTAGTCTTTATACCAGGAATTACCTATCGCTTTGATCAGTTTACTGATTTTATTATTAAAATTAAAAACATAGTGTTATCATAATGCACATAGTTATAAATTGAAAATGTAGTATATAACGAATCGTTTCGTCATGCTGAATAACGTAAATAATTAATGCGCGCTGGACGGTTAGATAGTCTCTTATATTGTTGTTATTATTATTATTATTATCAATAGTAATATGTATTAGCTTAAAGTTTAAGTCTTGGCTTGTATTGCAGTTGTCCTGGTTTGCGATTGGAATATGTTTTTGGAACCAATTGTGGAAATAAATAAATAGATGAATAAATATAACTTAGCCGATATATATACAATTAAGAGCTTTTCAATCTGTTTACGGTCCTTTGCGAAAGTTCAAGAGATATTTATAATTTAATCTCAATATTGAAATTAGATGCTATGAAATCATCTCCATAATACGAACGTCTTGCCTATGTCGTGTCTAATTAATAATTAATTAATCTTTTAATCTTTAAAGCTTCGTTTGATCCGCCAATTGATGTAAACCTGTTCATTAGTACCGATTTTATTTTGGCGTGTTTGCATCGATTTGGAGATTCACCTGTAACACCATAAACTATACGAGCTGTACGTGCTATTAATGTGCTTTTTTTCTTGGTCATGTTTTTCGTACCTTATACTTTTAACTGTCGGAGTAATTCGGCCCAAGGAACGCTATTGAACATGGTTTGGACCGGTTCACTTTTTCTACCACTCTCCATATAACACCCTATTCGGACAAGTCGTTATGGGGGAAAAAATTGTATTTTTCCAAATTCCTCGACAAGCGTGGCTAGATAATAGCATCTCGGCAGCGGAAACTTTAAGCGCCCCCTCTTATGTAACGAAAACTGCAGTTCAAGTCGTTAAAAACGACTTCTTCACGTTATCGATTTGAGGTAGATGAGTTAATATTGTTTGTGTGCTAGAACCGAACTTCAACGTTAATTCATGGGCAGACTAAGATGACGCGCGGCACATTTGTGTGGTCAAAGTCACCTATAAGAAATTTCGCGAAGGAATTTGATATCTTCAAGTCACCTATGCGATATGTTCAAAGTCACCTATACGAAATATCGCGAAGGAATTTGATATCTTCTGCTGCGTACTAACGCTGGAGCCGAATGTACCATTACGGTTTCGCGCAACCTACGATGTCGTTGCTCCACGGAAGAACTCGTATTTTATAATAGTGCGAATTTAAAAAATTTTTAAATAATTTTTATACCCACAACTGTAAGAGAGGGGGTGTATGCTCATTTTGTTCGAATATATATGTAACATTCAATAGGAAACTTCAGAGACCCTGTCAAGTGTAGATATTCTTGATCAGCGTAAAATTCTAAGTTGATTTAGCCATGCCCGTCCGTCTGTGCCGTTGTGTGTCTGTGTTGTGTGTCCGCTTCAAATTTAGTAAAAACATTGGAAGTTTCTGCACGCAGGTTGCTATTAAAAATGGACCAAATTGATCCGAGCGAAAGCGCGCAGTGGAACGTAATCTGAACGCAACTTCATTTTTAAATTTTCTTTTTTCTTTTTTCTTTTGAGGTTTTATGCTTATCTATCATAAGGTGAACAAGACCGAGTATTTACAACTATTTTGTACACTCCTTAAGTGAAGATATATTATGCAATATGGGTATGGTAATAAAAGAACTTGGAGAGTAGAATGCGAAGAACGTAGTGGTGGGTATGCGAAAATTGGCGTCCGCTTAATATAGCTTTCCTACTTGTTATGGTTCGCAATCATATCTTTATATAGTCGAGATGTATAACTTTTCAACCAAGCAAAACAGAACCAACGTAAAATAACAAGTGGTTAAAATTGCAATAATTATTAGTTACAATACAAATTTGACCCGTGCGAACCTAATAGTTTGCGGTTCAGTTGTACGGTCATATTTAAATTTTCAAATATTTAAAGAGAGAAGTATGTCCATCATCTTGCTTTTCATTCCATTCTCAGGGTTTTCTTAGCGTTTAGAAGATGCCCCACAGTTGTTATCAGGTCCGACTTGGAACTGCTTTGCAATAGACATATTGATTCAGGTTTTCCCATTAGCTAGTGTTTCAAATCCGCGCATGTTTTTTTTTTTTGATAGTCTTCCACTTTTCTAGAGCAACTACGAATAATAATTGACAGTATTTGCATCCCATATATTTCGTAAAATAAAATCCTATGATATGAAAAATGGGATCCTGTATTGGTCAAAAAATTGTAGTAGTCCTAGGTGTGCGCTTCTTTCATGACAGCCACTGGTACAGTAAATCAAACATATGAAATTTTCATTAACAACTAAATCAAAAATAAATCCCTTATATATATATATGTATAGATAGATAGCGGTTGGGATTAATTTTTAATGCATCATGAGGAAGAAAACGTAATTCACAAATATTCACTACTTTGATGTTTCTTCTTTTCATGACATCATTTCATTGTAATGTAATCAAAAAAAAAAAAGCAATTTTTTTTACCCAACTACCAAAGTATATCACAGGTAATTTAATTAAATTTATCACGCGGTAATTATAATGAGTTCTGGTGTAAATACACATATTTCTATTTTATTATAGAATGTATTCCGCACACAAAATGAAAAACAAAATGAAATAAATACAATAACTTTCATACAAGTTTTTTATTATTTCATTTACTGATATAATGTACATGTGGTATGCTTAAAATGGGTGTGTGTGTGTGTGTGCATGTGTTAAACAATGTAAATTTACACGACCAAGTTTGGAGATATAAGAAAAATTTTTTGATGATAGTTTGGAAAAAATATTCAATTCACTATAATTCACATTCAATTATGATAATTCATTACGGTACTTGCAATGTGTACACTACGAAGTGGATGTTGTTGGGCTAGATTTGTAAATATCAGCAAATATCGGTATAACGTTTATATGTGCTTAATAAGCGTAAGATTTAGGATGGATTTACTCCTGCTTACGTGTTTTAGGTGGCATAGCTTAAAGGTATACTCTTTTTTTGATTTTTACTATTAGTACTACTACTGCATAGATAGCAGTAAATAAGGGAAGTGAAACAAAATATTAAAATATACAAATAAGAAAAATATATTCGGCCATGGCCGAATGTTATATGCCCACCATACTTCTCTTTAAAAAAAAAAATGTTGCGAAATTTTACAGCTATTTCAGGATCCTAGAGTAATGAGCAAAAATTGCACTTGCTTGCTCTGGTTTAAGTTATACACGGTAGGTATGCTCTTTAACAGATTTGGGTCATGCACTTGTTATATAAAAAAACAAAAAAAAAAACAAATTTAAACATGCATTTATCAATATATTCCGTGTATGTACATAAATCATTATCAAGAAATATTCTTTCTCAATTACTTCAAAGATTTAGAAAACTTATTTGCTCATATTGCACTGGCAAGGCCAATAAGCAAATTCTTTTAGCAGATTTCATAAATTGTTTATTTATAGAAATATTTGGAAATGAAATCAAATAAGTAATTGCGGAGCTTTACTAAACCTATCGACAATGGCACAGAGCGTTGCAGAAGACAATTAATTAACTTTATACATATCCCAAATGCATGAGGTGTCGATTATAATGCAAAATATTAACGTAAAATATACCGCCAGTGACATTGAGCTCAATCAAGTTACAAAATTCAACTTTTGTAGGGATAATGATAAAAATTTCAAATATTTTTTCCTGGTTTCCATTGATATATTTCGCACATAAAGAAGAGCTACTACTCCAATATAGTAATAGCTATAACTATTCGATTAACTATTTGAATTATGGGCGTTCTAGTTAAACGACTGTTTTATACAAGGAGCCTTATTCTGCCATTGCTATCGTTCAACTATCATAAAATTGATGCTTGTGTTTGCTTATCATAGTTGCTGTCATTTTGTAACACATTTCGTATTCTAAACCAAAATGAGAGCGAAACTCTCTAATCACAATTTTGCTCTAAAGCAGGGATGTTATTTTATGAAAGTCACATGTTCAAGTGTCAAAAAAAAAAAAAAAAAAGAATATATAAGAAAGAAAAATCTTCGCAAAGTGGAATGAAGGCAAATTATTAATGCATATTTTTAAAACAATAATTTATATATTATTTTAAGTGTGTGTTGATCGGAAAAGAGGTTATCAAAAATGCATCCACGCGCTATTATATTATTATTTGGCGTTTGTCATAGAGCACCCCAGAATTTAAGAAATCAAAATAGGTCCGACAAGTCCGCTACCAATGAAAAACTTGTGGCACAAATTGGCTACACAATTCAACGGTATTCCTGAACCTACCAGAAATGCGTAGAAATGGAAAAAAGTAAATATAAATGAATATGTAGAACGGTATTTATCTAAAATAATGTTAATATAATTTTCAGTCTTTAAATCATTGGGAAAATCAACTGATATGCATGGCTCGTTTGCATGGAAAGTGGACCTTTCGAAATGTTTATATTTTTATAAATGAAGTTGTTGAAATATTTTTATCCCTTTCGATCAAATGTATAAAAATTTTTTATCATGAAATAAATATTTTATTTTATATACATTACAACATGTTTATATAATTTTTTCCAATTTTTTTCTTTCTTCTCTTTGGATGTCAGTTGGAGTGCTGCTGGTGACAGCTGCGTTAATAGAATTAGTTCATTCTGAGCATATTTCAGCATTAATATCTCTTTTCGTAGGAATATTGCATGCGTGAAATATATACGTTGCATTTTCATGGCTACGATGTAAAAGTCGTCTTCACTTAAATAAGCAAGTAAACATTAATTTGAGAATGTCGAAGGATCGTTCTTATCCCTCAGCATTGTTTCAGCAATACAATTAATTGCTGCAGACCTGCCTTTGCTTCGTCACCATGTTGTAAGCCATTCTATTTGTTTCTTTCACGGTTTTAATACATCTCTATTGCTCATTGAAGGCTTTAATGCAGCACATCTAGCACCTGAAGTTTGTATATCCATTTTTCTAGTATAACGATAAACTAGACTTGTCCTTTCGGTTTGTTATTCCCTGGAATCGCAATTGGCTACATTCTTCCAACCGTTTCTTTTCGGAACGCTAAAGTCCACACAGAGTGCGATGAAAACCTGACATTTGCCAGCGAATTTAGTGGTCATAAGTTGAGTTTAAAAATGTTCGCCATCAGTCGACATCTCGCAATAAACAAAAAAATGTAACCTACAATTCGCAGCAGATATTATTTTGAACTTTGGTATATTGCTGTTAAAAAAACCTCTTAGTAAATCCGGCATATCGTTTCACTTTCATTAACTATTGCCCATTCATAGTATTTGTTTTCAAATTTCGTTTATGTAAATCCATTAGGAGTACCTGAACCAAGTGGCGATTTTCTGTCTTTATTATACGCATCATCCAAGGATTGTATGTATATTGACTTTGTCAAAACAAAAAGTTTATGTTCGTCCGTCCGCCTGCGCAATGTCTGTTGTACACATTCTCTTAGGCGCAAAAATGAAACTATCTGGCTTCAATGTAATAGATATATTGGTATTAAGGATGGTCCAAATCGTTCGATGGACGCAATAAAATGGAGTGCAATAAAAACTTTATCTTCATTACTGACATATTCGGTATAAAAGATTCGGTCACAGTCAAATATAATTCTCCTACTTGGTTTCGATATCGTTGCCTCAATATGTTAAGCTTCTTCGGCGGTCCCGAAGAGAATGCTGACAATTGGAAAAAATATATCGCAATTCCCGCAACTACGAAATACAAGAGTTTTCCATTTGCCAAAACAAATTTCATTAGTATTCCACAATTAAACCGTTTTGCTTTTTAATTAAAAATTGAAATTTATAAAATAATAAACAGTTGTTTAACGAAACTCGTATAGGCACTGCGCTAATATATATCCGGCTACTTCTCTTTATGATAACAAATTAATGTGTGTAACTCACAACGGCGTTCCTCCGTTGATATGTATTTACATGAATGTGTATGCTATATCGCGCGCACTCAATAGCTTTCAATATTTTCAAGCTCTTCCATACACACACAGCAGAATTAAAAATCTTTTTTTTTTTTTTTTCGTAGTAGTAGTCATAGCATGGAAAAACTGACTGATTAATATTTTATCATTGAAATGTCAATCATCACGTTTTTGCTTCTTTATTTCTGAACGGGTAAAGCTCTAAATTAATATTCGTTTTTTTTTTATTATGCTTATAAAAAATTAAGAAAATTATATCCGTTCGTGGCCGAATTTTTACACGGGCGCCCCCCCTTCCCCTCACCCTAAAAAAAAGTCAAAGAAATAAATTTTCTTGCTCTGTAATATGGAGCTGATTTTTTCTATTTTCGAAATAATCGCGTAATCGTTTGGGCGTTGTAGGCGTATCCTTGGAAAAGTTCAAGTCAAACAGTTACACTTGCGCAAACAGATAGATGGACCGACGGACAGACGGGCTTATTTGAATGCATTCTGAATTTGAGACTTTATATACTTTATGGGCTTTTGAAGCTTGTTTCCGCGCTTCATAAAGTATTGAAAAAAAATTAAATACACTATAAAATTGGGTAGACGCTGTCAATTTTTTATATATTTGTGCAGGTGGAACAGCATCGCCCTTAGAATATGCGTTCAAATTGTTGTACACTTATCTGCTATAGTTTATGAGTAATGAGCAAAAAAACATTTTTTTACTCCGTTTGAAAAGCAGAGGTGCTCTCAGTTTACGAAGTGCTATCGGCGTGCCCCTCGACCGATGCAACTTATATTCAATATTAACACGCGTGGACGAATTTCGAATGTTTCTGCCCAAATTTGAACACGATAGCTTCATTTTTGCGGCCAGGAGAATTTTTACAACAGACAGTACACAGACGGACAGACGGACGGCTTTTATTTTGCTTAAACAGTTTCAGGAAAACTAAACTCACCATTCAATGTCGCTTTTTTGTTACGTTAGAACCAGTTTTTCCTTTTTAAACTGTGTACTGTACGCGTTCATAAGGGAAACAAAATTCAAGTTCAAGTTACATAAAATAAGCAGAGTTGAAAATTATGGTCTTGGTATTGTCCCTACGACAAGGTAAGGTATGTGTTATATCTTAATAGATTCTAGGTAAGAAGCATCTTTATAAGGGACCGTTGCGAACGAATTTTGTAATTGCTTATTTCTAGTTGGGTTACTAGTTGATACGATATATTCCATCCTACTATTATAGAAGACGAGTCTACCTATTTGATACCTCCTATACTTCATATTACACTCGATTTGTATCGCAACTAAAACCAATTTATTGTGCTCTTTTTGTTAGTCCGCCTTTATTTCACACATATATGTAAGCAATTGATTGTACTTCCAAAGGTGAAGTGAGTAATAACTTGAGTTCACTTTCACTCTGGTTTCTTCAAACAACTTTTCAAAAGCATATTTTACGGTTCCCGTTGACGGTTTTTCCGTTATAGATTTTGAGCTAAAGTTCGACGAATTTCGTACATCATCCGGTAAACGACAGGAACGCCAACCTTTATCGTATAGTATCGGAATATAATGAAAAAGGCGTTTTTCTTAAGATAATGATGAGTTGTGGACATTTTTGGCCGCTGCTAACTTCGCATTTTTATCATCTTTCTAACAAAGTATGAATCCCGCATTAAAGTAGGAGTTAGTTGGTCTTTTGAGTCAAACTATGTAAGCACCCAGTTTTGATTACCACCATAATAAAGGCTGCTTAGAGACGGAGAAACGTCTGATAACATGGTAGCGCATCTCAGTTTGGTCTTACTAAAGTTTCAGGGAGAAACTTTTGCAATACGCGTACAAAAGTCCGGTTCTTACCTTTTCTGCTTGATCGTTGATATTGTTTCGGCCTCCACCACAACGGTCTGCGCTGTCTTTCTCATCACCCATGACTATTCAGTAGCGTTTTCCTTTGAATTAAGCCGTGCAAATAACCCTTCCTATCTGCAGTGGCTCCAAGCCAAACTCGCGCACCCAGCAAAAATAGTTGTTTAAAACCAAATGTGATACAAAAACAAATCCTTTTTCTTCTTTTTTATAGCACTATGTACTACATTAAGCGGCATAAACAAATTTCAAAATTTATCTTCATTTATTAAAATAAAGATAAATATTCCAAAATGTACCCAGTTTCAACGCCAAAGCCAAACTCGTACAGCTATGGTTTTATTAGCCAAATTGGTTTTAATTCAAGCCTTTTTGTGAAAAGTACTTGGAAGAGTTCCAAAAATAAAATTTTTTTTTGTAAAATTTTTAAATGTTATTTGTTTGATTGTGTCGCTTACTAAAAAAAGGATAATAAAAAAACAAAATGGGAAAGCGACGAGAACAAACCAATGTTGAAGTAATCAAATTAATAATGCAACACAACAAAAATCGCTGCGGGAGTTATCCGAGTTAGTAAATCGAAGCCACTCAAGCATTCAACATACAATAAAGCGATACAAGCCTGAAAAAAGGGGTTGAAAATAAGTCAATAGTAGCCACCAACAAAATTTGATCCGTGAAGGATGGCCAATACAACGCCCACAGTAAGTTTAAAAAAATCCATTTTTAAGTGGGTCGAACTTCGAAGAAGTTGCCGAAAAGGATTTAGGAAAAGAAATATTTCCCACAAATAATAAGAAATATATTAAAAACAGCGGATTCCAATGGCAGAAGAGCAAGGCATAAATTACTTATGAACAAAAAAAATCAAGACGCAAGGCTTCGATTCGCCAAGGAAGACCAATCAAAAGATTTGTCATTTTGGACAAATGCGTTAATCACTGACAACCCTTCCAGTTCATATGGCAGACCATATGTACAGAGAAGGTTGAATGAAACGCTCCTTGCCAAATTTATGAAGCTAACAGTAAAGTATGATGGTGGGGCGGTAGTCGCGTAGGATGCATTTTCTGCGGTGTGTTGCATTTTGCCGAAGGCATTATGGATCAGCACATGTGCCTTAATATTTTGAAAGGAAGTTTGTCTCTTTGCAAGAAAACACTTGGTATGGTTGAAGACTTCGATTTTTACCAAGCCAATGACCCTAAAAATAAAGCTTACAATGTGCCTGGTCCTGGTTATTATATAAAATTATCCGAATGTCATGGGTACACGAACTCAGAGTCCGAATGTAAACCCTATCAAAAATTTATGAATCTATCTAGAGAAGAAAACTCCCCAGCACACTACAAGTTCCAAGAACGATTTTAAGACACTCTTCAGAGCGAATGACAAAAAAATGAAACCAATTGCTTGCGAGAAACTTCTTCCCAGTACGCCAAATAGATGAAATGGTGAAATGGTGATGAAAGACAAAGGCGCCCATACTACTATATAAATATTTGTGAAAAAGTTTTTATTTAGATATAGGAAAGAAATAAAAAAATTGATAGTAACTCTTTTTTTAAATTAAACCACATTTTGATTATTAGATATCGATAATTTTGAAGGATTAATAAATTGTTTTAGTTGTTGTACGAGTTTGGCTTGGAGCCCACTGTATCTGTATTTCCTTCTCTTTTTCATTCGCTTTCGTATTAAGGTTAATTTAGAAATTGAATCTAAATAGTAACGAACGCGCTTGTAAACACTTAAGATTATTCACGTTACGTTGGTGTTATGTTCAGGGAAAAATAAGTCTTTGTGCCATTTTAACTAAGCTTATGGTTATTGTAACATCCTCATCCAACAAATAGTTATACAGCGTCAAGTACTTTATTATGTTCGGCATTTGTTGTTTTCTGCAGATTGTGTTCTGTTTAGCTTCAATTCGCGCTTCTATCAATATTTCATCTAAACAATTTAATAAGCACCAGGTCGCGTATCGTACGGTCGCTTAATGTACGGTTCGTGCACGCCGACTTTTGTTTGTTATTGGTAAAAGGTAAAAAAAATTATCAACTAATAAATCCTGTCTTCGCATATGTGTTATTATTTTTATTACAGACGAAAAGTTTGATATAAAACAAATATTTACATATCTTTTCTTTTCTCTTTGAGTGTTTCCGTTGTCGATTAAACGAATTGTTTTTTTCCATTTGCTTTACTACTTCCATCAACAGTTAAATGATTACATTCTATTTTCGCGTTGGCTGGCTATCAGGTTTCAACTGTAAAACGTTCATTATTTTATATAATACTTTTTTTACCTACTTACTACTAAAGGATCGGCATATATATTCATTTTGTCGAAATGTTTGCAGCGCTCAAATGGGCCGCCTTCAGAGACTCCCATCAAGTATACCTATTGTTGATCAGCATGAAATTTTAAATCGTTTTTTAAGTATGTCCGTGTGTCCGTCTGTGTGATCTCGGCGATAAACATGCTACTAGTGGTCGCAAAAATCGAGATATCGACTTAAAACAAAAGCATTGGAAGTTTTTCCCCGTAGGTGTGTTTTGGAAAATACTTTTGTTTTCATTACTTATAGATTACTTTATATATATACAGCGTATATTCTATAAATGATCGTAGAGTACCTATACAAAAATGGAAAACATCGGTCGAGCCCGGAAGGAAGCTTCACAGACCCAGCAAAAGAGTGCATATATTCGTGATCCTAAATCGGTTTGAGCATGTCCATCTGTCCGCCTCTCTGAGTAATGCCTATTGTAAACAAACAAAATGAAACTATCGATTTCAAATTTGGGCAGAAGCATTGGAAGTTTATGCATGCAGATTAATATTAATAAAAATGGTGCCAATGCGTCAGAGAATACACTTACAGTGTCACGTGAACCGAGAATACCTCCGTTTTTTCAAAGGAATAAATAATTGGTATACAAAAATTTGAACGCATATTCTATGGCACCTGTCCACGCCTACCCAATCTTATAGTATATCAAAATGTAATTTTTTTTTTCTTTTCAATATTTTTATAAGGCGCTTCCGCGCACAAGCTTCAAAAACCCCATAAAATATATAAATTCTTGATTAGTCTCAAAGTCGAAATACACCTAAGCATGTCCGTCTGTTTATGTGCAAATATGAAGAAATCGCCTACAAATTTGCAAAAGAATTTCAAAGTGATCCAAATTGGTCAAAGGATATGCTTACAAAAACTCTGAATACCATCGCTTTCAGCGCTTTTCAGTTGTCACTCATAAAGTCTAACAAAAACATTATAACAATTTCCACTATTATTCTGAAAATAGAAAAATTAGCTGCGCCCACACCCAGTATTATAGAACAAGCTTACCTTCTTTTTAAATTATTTCTAAGGTCATGGTAATGGATATAAAAGATGTGATCACGACCGAATATAATTTTCTTACTTGTATTTTTTTTTTTATTTTCGAAATAATTGAAACAAGAAATTATTTTGGGACCACTGACTGCCTGAAAAACTGTTTTGGTATAATTTCTTTTTTCTTTTTTTTTTTAGTATATATGAAGCTTTTTTTTTATATACTGAAAATATATTTGACAAAGTTTTCGCAACTGTTCACTACGCCGTCAATATCCATAGATTATTTTCAGTTATAATTTTATCTTGAACTTGCTATTAAATAATTGCAAGAATTCCTGAACAGCTTGTATTAGATGAAATACATTCGCGAGTCGTGTGACTTTGTTAGTGCAAATTCTTTCAACCCATACTATAAGCGCAGTTGAAGACTGACAATCCTTGGATAATTATGAGCGGAGGTTACTGCAAATTTTTTCGAAGTTTTTTGTTTTATTCGCGTAAGAAGTTCTTTGAACTGAACCTTGTAGAATATATTCGAGCATTTTGGCGGAAAGCGGGGGAATGAGAAAGAATATGTGAGCATGAGAGGTTCCTGTTACGATCCTTATATTGTAGACTAGACTCTGGTAGAACACGTAAGGGATTTTCGCCACGTTCATTTAAACCTTTTTGCTTTTTTACTCGAACCAAAGTCAATATATTTGGGCATCACTAGCTACGACCCGTTGCGATTAAATAACATTTTGTTTTTAGATTAAAATTTGCACCATAAAACTTATTGGGCGAGGTCCCCCCTAACGGGGTAAGGCCACTTTAACAACCGAAAAAAGAGGTTTCTTGACGAATGTTTTTTGTATGGGACCAAAAAAACAATATTTATGAAGATTGATTATCAAGCATAATATGCATACCTTATGGGATCGCGGAATCATATTTTTGGGTGCTGCAAACATTATGATAAACTTAGTATGCCTAGTATATATAATGAAGTCATGTTGTGCAAGCCGTTTTCAAAAAATTTGCTTCGAAAAAAACGAGTTGTGGTGCCTTTAATTCCATCACAAGAAATTTACAAAAAAGTTGCTGCTTTTAGGTTATTACAGTGGAGAAAAAAGTATATGCGGCCATGTGTGAGTCTTTTTATTAGCTGGGCGTGGGCGATTTTTGCCATTAGGTACTGTAGGTGCGTTGATAGAGTGTACAAATTTTTGCCGTTTTAGTTCATTAGTGATGAAAACAGAAGTGTTTTCTTTTCCAACCTTTGTGTACCAAGTTTTAATCTTTTTAGTAAATTCGAAGCCGATAACTTAATTTTTGCCGCCGAGAGCTATTTAGGACAGACATTACACACACGACCTGTCGGATCTAGCGATATGCTTATATCGTATATTGAAAATTGGTAGAGAATGGCATAAGCATTCTAAGAAACGACGAAAACAAATAAAATAATAATAATAATAATAATAATAGTAATATTACCTTTGACAGCAACTCAGTAGTCGGAGGTTCAAATCTCAAGTGCGGTAGAGTTTTTAATAAAGCCGATAGTCTTAGATGCTACTGCTTTAAGACTTTAGACTTAAAATTTATTCTCTGGCTAAATTTATAATAATAATAATAATAATAATCTTTGACAAGAAAGGTAATTTCGCCAAGTGTGTTTTGGGAAGAATTGCATGAGGCCAGATGGTGGATAGCATATTTGAAGGACACCCTTGCCTTATTGTAATGATTGAATTTATTTTGTTAATAATAATCTTTTAAAAGAAATTAAACTTATTAAATAAAAAATAATTTAATTTTAGTGTAAATATTTATTTATTTATTTTTTTATCTAAATAATTGTTTCAACAATGCAGGCAAGGTTTCTTGCTGTCCAGTTCTAGTTCGCTTTCCATGCGTTTCCATATTCTCCGTAAATATCCTTATTTCCATTCTCTTATTCATTTCCCTTCCCTACCTTTTACAATGAAATCTATTTTTTTTCATTAGCTAATGGAATCAATGTTTTTATGCATAAAAAAATATTTACATTTCGTTCAACGTTCGGATAAGTTATTTAGAAATGCTTTAGCCGTTAAGAGAGTTCTCTCTATATATAGAGTTTGATAAGAGGATTACTTACTAACTTATATCTTGTTGTGCTGTAATTTCTCGATGACAATTTTTATATAACCGCGCACGGATTTGTAAAAAAATCCAACGAACTTTTGTTGCTTTGCTAATTATTTTGTTTTTGAAATTCTTTTCTCGCTATGTTTTCAGGGTCGTCACACAAAGACTGGTCAATTGGCTGCCATAAAAGTGATGGATGTCACCGAAGATGAAGAAGAAGAGATCAAATTGGAAATTAATGTGCTTAAGAAATATTCAAATCATCGTAATATTGCTACCTATTATGGTGCTTTCATTAAGAAATCACCGCCTGGCAAAGATGATCAGCTTTGGCTGGTTATGGAATATTGTGGTGCTGGTTCAGTAACGGATTTAGTTAAGTCCACAAAGGGTCAGAGTCTCAAAGAAGAGTGGATAGCGTATATATGCCGCGAGATTTTGCGCGGACTTAGTTATTTGCATTCGAATAAAGTCATACATCGTGATATCAAAGGACAGAACGTATTGCTTACCGATAATGCCGAAGTGAAGCTAGTAGACTTTGGTGTGTCAGCACAATTAGATCGCACGATAGGTCGCCGAAACACGTTCATTGGTACACCTTACTGGATGGCACCCGAAGTTATAGCTTGTGACGAGAATCCCGAGGCTACCTATGATAATCGTTCAGATTTATGGTCGCTGGGCATAACCGCATTGGAAATGGCTGAATCTCAACCGCCACTTTGTGATTTGCATCCGATGCGTGCTCTTTTCTTAATACCACGTAATTCGCCCCCTCGGCTAAAATCAAATCGAAAATGGTCAAAGAAATTTCAAAGTTTCATAGATACAGTGCTTGGTATGAAAATGATATGAAAGACAACCTTGACACTTACCACCTAAATGATATACTAACTTTGTCATTCCGCTTATAATGCCTAGAAATAGACAATGGGTGAACAGTCAGTCGGTCAATTGTGATAATTATACGCAATATTAAGAGAATATAAACATACATATATATATACTTATATGTATATATAAATATAAGTATATATGTAAGTGTAAAGCGTTCGTATCTTGTGGTGGTGGGTTAAATTCAAGCCAAAACTTGTTTATTTTGATCAAATATTTCATATTGATTTACATTGGCTTCATATTTTTAGTGAAAGACTATCATCAGAGGCCTTACACAGAACAATTGTTAAAGCATGCCTTTATTAAGGATCAACCCACAGATCGTCAAGTGCGTATACAACTAAAGGATCACATTGATCGTTGTAAGAAACGTAAACAGGAGAAGGAGAGGGAAGATTACCGTTACTCTGGTTCAGATAATGATGATGATGAACCACAGATAGCTGGTGAGCCCAGTTCAATTATACAAGCTCCCGGCGACACGTTACGGCGTAATTTTCAACAAATCCAGGAGGGCCGCATAGCGGCTGAACAACAACAGCAGCAACAACAAATGGCCGCTGTGGCTGCGGCGCAGGCAGCGGCTGCTCAAGTCCAGCAACAGGCCCAAGGTCAACAACCACCAGCCATTCGTCAGCAAAAAGCAGCATCGGTAATTCAGATAAAATGCATTACGAGTATTAGATTACTTAAGCTATAATTATTATTATATTTCAATTAGCGCGATCAACGTCAACAAATTGAAGAGCCTGGACCGCCATCACGTCCTGCTTTGCCACAACGTTTAATAGTGGTACCGGATCCCCCACATGCTAATCGACCATTGCCACCGACCCCGAAAAGTTCGGAATCTTCTGCCCAAACGCCTCAACAACAACAACAGCAACAACGCAATTCACAAAATAACTTTAAACCATCGGTATGTATTGTTGAGCAACACAGATTGTCTAAATCAGTCAGTATATATAGCATTCATTGCCCTTTCCCTATCTGCATACCTTTAGTCAAATGGTAATTTTGTAGGTTTATAAAAACTCGCATATATATGTATGTCGATATCCTTTCATGTTTCTCCCAAAATATAAACGTTTCTGTCTATTCCATACTTTTATGCAATACGTACCCATGTACATAAAATAATTAATTATTTATAATTTAATTTTAGTTTCTCGGCATTGTAAATTGTTAACTCTTTTTTTTTTTATTTTAATGTACATTTATTTTCATGTTTATTATATGTGTTTGTGTGATGTTCTCTCTCGTTTCCGGCTGTCGTCTTACTATTATCAACTCACATAATTTTTGTTGTATTTTGTAAACCAATACTACTACCCTTACCTTCTGTACCTACACATCAACAACCTAATATTATAAAAATAACAACAAACAACAACAAAAATGTCCTATTTGTTCCCTAAACTCCAACAACAACCTCAACATCAATTACCATCACAGTTACCACCCAGGAGACCAGAGGTAGGTTTTTCTCTCTTACACTATATTATTTTATACACATATGTATGTACATATGAACACTTTTTTGTTTTTTTTTTTTATTAAAAAAGTGGCTTTTATTTTATACCCACCACCACAGCAATGGAGATACGCTAACTTTCATTACATTTTAAACATTTAAATATACATCTATCAACAACCCTTCAAAGTATATAAACGCTTTATAAAATTCCAAAAATTGGCGAGACTTGTATACAAGCACACACTCACAATATCTAATAAAATACTAAAAAAAAGTTCTCCACAAAAATTTCAATTATTTCAACATACTTCCATTAATAAGTTAGGTCCAAACTAAATATCGGTCGTTGTCATACATTTGGCCGAGACTTTTTTCATTCGCCTTCAAAAATTTACCATTTTTCTCTTACAATTACCAAAATATTTTACGTATCATATACATAGATATATCTATGGTAGTGGATATCTAATTTCTAAGTTCTATCTAAGTCGTCTTGCAATCAATAAAATATAGTTCGCTCAGTTCTTCATATATTTACTTCTATTTTTGTCCACCTTTTAAGAGCACTCGCTCCCTATCGCTAATCAAAATGTTGTCACATTTTCACGTACGCTTCAAACAAATTGAAGAAAATCGACCAACCCTCACTTATCCAACATATACAGACATACAGAGCATATTTTCACAATATATTGCAAATGAGCTAATATTCCAGTCAAATACAGTGCACAGCGCATAGCGCTACTTTTACCTCACGAATACAATTTACTGACACTTCTCATTTTTCAAAATACAAAACTTTGCACTATTTGCTCAGAAGAATGAGCAACAAACGTAAAGGTGACAAATTCACAAACACTCTATGCTGCATGTGTTTTTTATTCATCTGCCTATATCATCTCACATAAGACCGACTCCCTTCCTCCCATTGCTTATCAATTATATTTAAAATTTTTATCTGTGTGGCTTTACTCTCGTGAACTAAAATGCTAGCAGCGTAGCTTTATATTGCACTTATTTATCGATACGGTCCCAATTTGATTTGTTTGTTTGTTTATCGTGACTTAATTTTCAAGACAAAAGAACAATTGTAAGAAAATAGTTAATTAATCATGCGATGATTGTTCGAAAAATTGTTACGAATTGCAAAGGTATTAAAGGTTTTAACGCTATGCATAGAGTAGAGTGATCAGAGAATAAATGAATTTGATGCATTATCTTTTATTGTAGACCCCTTTGCTCTTTCACGCAGAGGATGGTTTTATTAGCTTCAGATCGAGTCATAAGCTTCGGTATTTTCGTTATCGGTGAAACAAAGTGGGCATGACTCGGACGGAAAAAGTGAAAAACGAATAACCAATCACGATAGTTGGCCAAGCAAAGCCAATGTAAAACGTTGATATGCTCTCATTGGTTAAAACATCACGTAACTATACAGTTTTAAGCGGATTACTTCTGAATTGCTTATGCGATCCATTTTATGTTCAAGATAAAAGTGCTTTCATTCTTGACTATTTGATATGCAGAACGATCTGCTCTTCTCAATCAGATTGTGTAAACTGAGAAGCTAGCCCCATAGTTGGAAACGAAAGGGGGGCATCCTTCCTGTAGCCATCCCATGACCTCGTCTTGATTTATCTTGGTTTAAACGTTCTATCAATCAAAAAAAGAATATATGTCCTCCTCGTATTTTCGCAATTGAGAGACAAAATGTGGAAAGGACATAACGTAAAGCCGGGGTTACCCTCAAAGCCTAAATGACTTAATCTATGGCGACTTTCACCTCGCATTGGATTCATTTACTGAATGTCTCCTTGGCAAGAATTACTGTAAGCTTTCTCCATAGTAGGAGCTGGACTTTTTTGTACGTTTAGTTCATTCAGCCTTGTCCTTTTGTGGCGGCACTTGTTAACCAATTCAACTTATCTTTGATTGGAGCAACCTTAAAGACCTTGTTAGGTTTGTTTTTCTCTTATAACAAAGAATCCAGGATTTTTCTGCTGAGCTATGCATTGCATGAAGTCATCTTGATCTGGTCAGCGTTTTCGTAGAAACGTTGTCTGAAAGCAGGTGACGGGTAAGTCAGCCAGTCCCGGTGGTGATTCACCTGTGACATCTGTTTCCTAAAAACTTTATGAAAAAAAACCAAGCCATTTGAGCTCATGTAGACCCATTTCGGGTCATTGTAAATATAGATTAGTTCGTTTTACTTATTTATACCGAAGGACCTAAGTTAACCTAACTTACAACGAAATAAATGCAAAATAGATGTTGCACTGAGGACCCAGTGAAAGGATCTAAAATCTTTTTAAACGGATTAGTTTTTCGCTCCTTCAATATAATATTATTTTGCAGCCGGCAACCACTCACGCAATACTTTCGTAGTAATCAACAATGGTCTCGCTTTCCTTTTCTTACATACTTTATACATACTTTGCTAACGCTTTGAAAACAAAATGTTATAACTCCAGTTAGTTCATTAATGCATTTTACTAAAACAAAAAATAATGAAATTATTTGAAAGACAAATTATTTTTATACAAGACTCTAATGCCACTTTTACCATTTTTTTTTTATTTTCCCTTAAAAAAAAAAATCACAAACTATTGCTGTAAACACATTAATAAAAACACGTAATAATTGATATTTGAAATTGGTAACAAAAATAAATAAATAAATAAATAAAAAAATGTTTACCATTTTCCATTGCATCTACACACCTACACCACAAAAAAAAATCCATTATCCATTCTTTGCCTGTCATTCATTACCACCACCAACCGACAACCTATAACATACAATCAATCAATCAACCAAATCCAACTTTGCAAATTATATGCAACATTAGGATTTGGACATGATAGCGGCACAATTAAATGAATTAGGGGTCTCTCAACAGCCGCAAACCGGTTCATCAGCTTCAGCATCGTCTTCATTTGGACAACAGCAGCAAGCTCAACCGGAAGCACCACCGCGGAATAATCGTCAATCGGGACCATTACCACCAACGTCATCAGGTTCGGGGAAACCAGCTGCCGTTTTACCACCATCATCAGCTAATAATCATCATCATGTGGCCGTTTCGAATCCCCTCGATCCAATGGACAGCAGTGATTCTGATAGTGAACCGGAAGAACCCAATGATCGCGCACGTAACGACGGTACTCTGCTAGCAAGTGATCCACCAAAGCCACTGTAAGTACAAAACAAAAAGAACAAGATTGAATTGGAAATGTACGAATAATAAGGCCAAGTTAGTTTAAGAGCTATCCTCTATTCAATCTATCTACTTAGTTGACGCATCAGAGGGCAAGCGGGCATATTTATTTTACCGTTCCGTTGCGCAAGCATTAAGAGCACTTTCAAAGAAGATGAATTAATCCACACGTTTTACTAGCATGAAGTTTTAACTTCATTTTGCTATGTCCGTATATTCGCGCCTATTTATGGACGAAAATACGAAAATATGATAATAACTTTCATCTGTTTGGAAGAATTTGAAAAATATTACAAAAATTCCGGTTGCAATTAAAGAAAAGATTTATTGATTGATAAATAAAAATGAACCTGACACTTAGGCATTTATTACCATATGAACCTCATACTTATATCGGCAAACTATAAAAAGAGAATCAAATAAGGCGGCTTGTCATGCTGATAAAATAGACAGATTCTATTCTTTTTTAAAGCATAGGGGAGAGTAGGAGAATAGCCGAATTTAATGTATGCATGGACATACAGAAATCGCTCCGACATACATACCCTTGTTTCCTTAAATCGATCAATATTCGCCTACCTGAAGTTAATGTGGACTTTCCTAAATTTCTTTAAAATGTATTAATAATAAAATTAAATTGATAAGTTAATTAATAACCTTGAATCTCTTTTTCTTCTCATACTATTTCTTATGTATGTACTATAACAATTTTATGTTTGTATATTTGTTTGTGCATTTCGTGCATTTTTAATTAATTTTGGTTTTGTAAAAAAAAAAAAAAAAAAAAAAAAATATCTTTTTGGTTTGGTTGGTTGGTTTATTTAGCCCTGAATTTTCATATAGGCCTGGACTGGTTCCAGTTTCGGAAGATTCTACTACTCCAATGACGCACGGTGGCAGCAGCGGACCGCCAAATCGTCCGTTGCCACCAACGCCCGACGATGACGAACAAGCAGGCGATCGAACATTAATCATGAAGCGGGTAAGTCAATCGAAAAATCTACCCGTATTTTGCATCCATTTGTTCTTCCTAAATATCGCTATTGCAGTAGCATCCGGTTGGGAGTAGGTTTTTTTTCCCTTTTTTTTTTTTTTTTTTTTTTTTTGTTTTAATTTAAAGAAAAACAATTCCCTGGAATAAATTACGTACAACTATGATTTGAAAAATTTTAATTGGTGATTTTTTTAAAAGTGTCGTCTATGACATTCTCTTTTGGGTTGTGACGATTCAAAGAATTGTATAGCGAACGAACATAAAAGCAAAAACAAAAAAAAAAGGTGTGGAACAGTAAATTTTATAATATTTTTTTGTCCACAAATTAATTATACTAAAGTTATTTTGCTGCCATAAATTATTGTACATTTTTTTTTTTTTCAATTGTACAGCGGTTTAGGGCTTTTAATAAAATTTGCAAAAAGAAAAACAGAAAAAAAAAAACCAAAAAATTTAACACAAACAGCTGAAAATTAAAACAATAATCCGTGCAGTTTACAAGTGGTTGTGGTTCTCTCGACTTAAATATTATTTTCAAATAATTTTATTTGAAATTGATCATAATTTTTATAGTTGTATTTTGTTTACATTCTAAAATATATATTTATAATTTTTGCAAATACTTTTCGTGAACTTTTTCTTTCTTATATTTTTGCATTTGAAAAAAAAAAAACAAATAAATAAATAAATGTTTTTTTTTTTTTTATTTCTTTAAACAAAATTTACTTTTTGCGCTATAATATTATACTTGCATATAAAATAGCACTCAATGATTTACTCTTTTACATACATATAATCGTGTATAAAAATTAAATAGATTTAGTTGATATTTTTGTATATACATACATATCTTTTCTTAATTCATTGTACCGTGAAGAAATATCGCAAGAGACCATGGTTCGTTTTTTTTTTTTCTTTTTTTTCATTTTTCAAATATAAACGTATGTACGTATGAAATTCATGAAAAATTTTGCAAAAGTAATGTAACAAAAAACTATCACTCCCTGTTTAACTCATCCCCTACCATTTTCGACTCTTAACATTTGTGAAAATTCGTGTGCGTGATAACTGGGCAGATGCTCTCTTTTTTCCACTCTCTCTCTCTCTCTCTCTCTATCTCTCTCTCTCACACACTCTCTCCCAAGTTTTTCTACTTCTCTTCCCCGCATCCTCTGATCCACCTTTTTCCTCTTCCGTTATACTTGGAACTAGAATCACCGCGCAATTATATCCTAAGTAGGTTACAGAAACTCTAATAAAGTTTTATCGAGAAGTACGAAATAATCAGTTTGACTTTTAGAGTTCATAAGGTAATGGTACTGCGTGACACAATTTTTTTAGAAAAAAAAAAAATTTAATAAATACGTCCTTGTCTCCTAGCTGTGACTGTCTGTTCGATAAACGTATTTAGCGGCAGCCACGCCCATTTAAATGTTCTTTCATTGCAAATATATGTATAAGGTTTATACCTAGGTCGAATCATGATTATACAAAACTATTAATACATTATATGTCTGCCCTAGTTTGCCTTAAACGGTCATAAGTTTCTCCACGCAAACGCGTGTTTAGCCTTCAATAGAGGTCGGACGTAACTCGATCTTTACGAAAACTCGATTCGAGGAAAGCTCCAAACGACGACAATCTTTGATCTTAAGAGAGAATTGAAGACATTTTCTAAGGTTTTACTTGTTAACAAGTAGAGTGACCCTTTAACACCTTTTAAAAGTACAACTAACGAGGTTTTCCTACCAAATAAAGTTAATCTAACTCAAATATTTGCTGGGAGCACCACCGCCGCAAAAATGTGAGCATGTATTATCGAAATTGGGCATTTGCATTCCTTGGTCGATCAGTATGGCACTTTATGCGAAATGAACAGATCGGCAATTTTATCTTAATTGAGTCTATAAACTGCGATTCCGTCGTGGTATTTTTGAAAAAGATTTACTCAGACATTTGCCCGGACTATCGGTATGTTTGGTCGCAAAATTATCGCGTTCGATTTGCTAACACGATCACAGTTAAACGATTACATGATCGATCTTTCATATCTTTATGTTTATTAAATAGAAGAACGGAAGGATAACTGGGACTTTTAATCGAAAATGTGTATGGAAGCTACGAACAACCAACCAACCTCTAATAGCAGTAGTTACAGCGAAAGGAATTGGACATATATTCGTTTAGCTATCTAATCTAACATTAGATCAAAGAAATATTTCGTAGTGTTTTTTGTAATAGAGTCAGGTAACTTTAGTAGCGCTAATCCAATCCGCGGCCGTATATGCATATGTGAAAACTCACTGTGTTTTGTTTAATCATTTCAACTAAGAAAATAATGCCGCGTAGAGTTGCCAAGTTGACATGTTATGGGATTTATAGTAAAGACAACCGATTATTTGAATTGGTAGCTTGTCTCCGCATTGGAAGCTGCGATATGAAAGATCAGCCACTCTCCGGTCGACCAATTGTAAATAAACTTGGTGAAGTTCTCCGAAAAATAATACGAAAACGGCATACGTTATTTTATGATATCACCGCAAAATTCAGAATTGACCAAAAAAAATATTGAGTCTTTTTTAGGGCATAGAGTAACTTGACAGTGTGAATTCAATGTGAATTCTTACCGAATCGAAACGAACTTGCACTATCTTTGAAGTTGGGCCCCGTATGATAATGGATGTAGCTGGCAAGGTTAGGTATGACTGTAACACATTAAGATGGTAAGAATCCTCAATTCTTATGCTTAAAGAGAGTTAGTATTGACATAATAGATATGATTAGCAATTTTCTAAAAAGAATTTTCAAAAAAATATTGTTTTGCGAAAGATTTAAATGTTTATCATGCTATCTCTGCGTAAGGAAAAGAGGCAGTCGCCTTCCTTCTCTCTCGTATATGTTTCTAATAAGCATACTGTTCTTGGAAGCCCCTTCGTTATTGTTGACGTCTCTCAACATAGCATTTAGAGAATTTCAGGCTAGCAAGACTATGTTGATCTGATGAAATTTTGAACAGAAAGCTACTACTCAGTTGGGCCGTTCACACGAAAAAAAAGAAATACCCCTCTCCGGTCCCCATCGTTCTTCCTCTCATCCGCTAAGTTTCTCTTCCTTTCCCATCAATGTGCTTCTTTCTATTCCAATGTTTTAAAAAAAAAAACTTCCTCCTGCAACATTGCCTTTAAGAATTATCCTTAGAAACTCATTAAATGTATAAATATGAACTTCACATAACATACACATATATAGAAACTCGAAAATCAAAATAAATTACAAAAATCAGCCTCGACATCGACATGTGCAAATCGGCCACAAAACGATTTACGTGATGAGGTTGTTTTGTTGCGCGACTGGGATATTGAGAAATTCTTTCTTAAACAGAACAGTGGCGAATTGAGCGGCGGAGTGATCAGTCTTTCAAGAGCGGCAACTCTTACATCGTCGAATATAAGTACATTAAAGGCTGAACAGAAACTGCAGAGGTGCAGCTTGGCCGAATTGCCACGGCAACAACATCCACAGACTCCAAAAGGATTCCAACCGCTGAAAGGGCCAGGGGTGAATAACGTTGCAAAGAACAATAGCCTTAACAATAGTAACAATAACAGAATAGGTGCTCAAACCAAAGAACAAACACAGCAACAACTGCTTCGCTTAAGTCCGGCAGAAGCAATAAACAACCAAAAATCCAGCGTTAATGTTAATAACAATAGTAATAATAATAATAATAATAATAATAACAACAGGTCTTCCGTCACAAGTGCCTTAACCCGCAGTGCCAATGCTACACATAAGCGACAAGAGTCAGACTCGAAATTACCGCAAAATTTTATACGCGGTTTCCGACGCGAAAATTCGGACTTCTTTCCTCTTACCAAACGACACTCGACCGTGCTGACGAATAGCAATTTACTGCAATCGATACCACCGATGCCGCTGACACAGCAATCGCTGCAACAATCATTCAGCTCATCCTCACAAAGAGGCGCATCCATTATGCAACATAGTAATGTCTTTAAAAATGATCATAACAAAGCAAAAGATAATTCCGTCTCCGCACAAACAAAGGCTGCCAATCAGGGTAAAAGTAAATCGGGTACCGGTAAATTATCGTCGTCATCGCATGGCACAAACGCGTCCAGCAAAAATAATTGGACTAGCAATCTAACGCCGAGAAATCTAGATTTCTTACGCCCACGTCGTGAAAAGACTGAATCAGTTATAATTTTGCAAAACTCTGCCGCCAGACAACAATTGGTACATCAACTTGTACAGCAGCAACAACAACAACAACAGCAGCAGCAGGTAAACAATGCTCTCTCACTCACTCTGTCTGTCTCTCTCTCTCTCTCTCTCTCTCTCTCTGTCTTTCTCGTTTTCTCTCTCACTTTTTTTGCTCTCTCTTGCCTTTTCCCTCATATAAGATATAAGGTTTAATAACTATTCCACCAACACCGCCACCACCACCACCACCACCACCACCATCACCATATCATCCCACTTCAATAGCTGGTACTAGTTAAAAAACGATATTCCAGAACTTAAATAAACAAATAAAATAATGATGTAATAAACCATTGCCAAATTGAAACGAATTGCATTTGTTCTCCGGCAGTGTATAATAAAACATTTCCTCCCAAAAACAAATCATAACTTAAAAAAATTACATTAAATTACATGACGATTTTAACTTCTTTACATATCAGAGATTCTCAATGGATAAAATAACATTGCCCCCCTCCCCAATTCGCTGCATTTCTTTCGATTGAAAATGAAAATATACATTTGTAAACGCAAAATGTGTTTTTTTTTTTATTTTTTTTTTTTAAATTTATCAAGAACTATCCACTCACGATTTTGTTGTATATATTTTATTATACCCTACACCACTTGTGGTACAGGATATATTAAATTAATGCGGAGGTATGTAACACGCAGAAGGACTTAAGATAGACCCACCTTATATTATACTGATCGATTCAGAATCATAATTTTCAATCAGAACACGTCATTGTACCAAATTTCATCAAAATATTTCAAAAATTGTGACCTGTAGCTTGAGCACAAATTTATATAGGCCGATATGAGACGGACAGACGGACAGACAAGTTTAGATCAATTCTGATCATGAGTACAATATAAGATGGGTCTATCTGAAGCGCTTCTGCGTCGCACAAACTTAATATACCCTGACCAAGTTTAGTACTGTAGGATACGAAAGCCCTACTATCTTTTATGCCAATGAACTTAAGCTAATATATAACATATAACAACATTATTGTCAATATGACGTTCAAGCTTTAAACGATCCTGATAAATATTATTCTCAATTTTACCGTAATATCTGTGCTATGGATTTTAAGATAAACTATTAAATGTGAAGGGCATTCATTTTCGAGCTCAAGTTTTTAGCGCAATTAGTACAAGCGAACAATGAACGATTGGGAATGGAACGGTCGGACTTGGTCGTTATAAATGAGCGGACAAATGAAATTTTGTATACGTACTTCCTCTACGTATTTTCCTCGACGACTCGTCAAAGACGTTAACCTGTATATGGTCATCTAAAAATTCATGCTCAAGGTGTTGTGTAAGATAAGCCTTTCTCACCTTCTTACATGCTAGCTTTTTAATTACATTTAATTTAATGTAAAAAATACAAGTAATTTTTTATGATATCGAAATATCTTAATAAATTGTAAACGCAATGGAAAATTTTTTACATTTATATATACGCAATCTATCAATTCCGATCTAGAAACATCTCAAACATTTTCATTTATTCTAGCAATCGAAAGAAACACGACTTGAATTCATGCATATGCTTTGATCCTTTTTTTTTTTTTTTTTTTTTTTTTGTTTTCATTATTTTCGCATTGAGAATCTTTGCGTACGTATGCACTAACAGCATTAGAGATAAGCTATATTCCAAGAGAGTCAATATATTTACTTTATATTCATTATATATATTCATTATATTTGCTGTAATATTAAGTATTGCTCGATTATATTTTAATTAATCTTATGCTTGTCGTGGTTTGTGCTACTCTACCAACATTTGATTTCGTTATATGTATTAATAATTAATAATTAACATCGTTTCGTTTTTGTTTTTTGTCTCTTTTGCACATCTGTTACTAAACCTTTCTGAAAATATGTCATGCACACCAAGCACAATAAATTTTGCAATAACATTCAATAAAAGAGAAATAACGAAAAAAAAAAAAAATCACCAATTGTGTATGTTTTGTTTTTAATTTATTTTGTTGTTTTTTTTTTTTGTTTGTTTTTTGTCTTAACTAACGCACGTCGCATCTTAGGAAAGAAAATTGTATGTAAAAAATTATGCATATTTTTGTGTTTTATTTCAAGTAATTATTTTTCAAAAAATTCTCGATTATATAAAATCACTTTACCATCCATCCATAAGCATTTCTGTATGTAATATACGCACAATTAATTACATTTTGTTTTATTGTTTTCATCATTTTGTTTGATATGTAGTTTATTATTTTTTTTCTCTCTTTCTCTCTCTCTCTCTCTCTCTCTCTCTCTTTCTATTTATCCTTCGCTCTCTCTCTCTCTCTCTTAAGCGAACAAGAGCCTCTACCATTTGTTAATTAGCTTATCTAATATTTATTAGAATTTGTATCCATATACAAGCAATTAATGTATGGAGACGAGAAAAAAGAAACAAAAAAAATTTGCACCTTTGTACCGCTAGAACGATCATTAAGAACTCATTTGTGTTAACATTTGTTATTAACCATTGTGAAATTTATTCGTTTAGTTTTTTAAGCTAATTTCCTCTTAAAACAACTGCATAACTTTCTTTTTTTACTAATTATCTATTTCTCTCCATCTTATAAGCTATATATATACATACCCCTATATATATATATATATATATATATATATATATATATATACCTATATATATATATATACATATATATATATATATATAGACAGAGATATATATAGTAAAAGTTAAAAGTGTTCATGCGGCATCCATGAAATTTCGAATTTTCCCAAAGTTTACGTCAACAACGTTTGGTTAATGAGACATTTGATTATTGCTCACTGTAAATTTCGTTTGCAACCTTTTTATGCCTGTTATCTTAAAACATTTGCAAAGTGTTGTAGCAACAAAAGTATATTATTTACGTGACATTGTTTCCTAGAAAATCTTTGCAACGTGCCAAACCACAGCGAAAACAAGTGGCGCTCTCTTATTTCCTTACCGTTTTAAACATCGTAAATTCAATTCATTCAATTTCATTTCTATCTTTAAAACGTTCAAACGAATAATATCGTCTTGTGAATTTGCTTTTTTCTTCTTTCCCCATTTTTTAGCGGATTGAAGTAGTCCTTATGATAGCCAAAAACGATACAAAATCATAATTATGACCGAAATGAAAACTTAAACGGCTTAAAACGTCAATTTTTCGAACACATAGTCACATTGAATAACTTAGTCAATGCAAAAATCAAATAAAGATGAAAATGTTCGAAGCCATTAAAGCAATTGAGTGGTGTAAGCAGCAAAGCATCGTAGTTTAGAATCGAAACAAAAACTTTCTTCAAAATTGGATTTTAAAAAGTTGAAAAATCTTTTTCTTGGAACCATGCCTGTCATGCGGAGAATACTGTCGGTTTGCGCGATACAAAATTTAAAATTTCCTCAAAATATAGCTTAAAGTTCAGAGACGTCGTTTGTCGTTTTCCATTTCTTTAATAATTTAAAGTTTGTCGGTTCCATGGTCGGGAATTTCAAGCGATTTTTTCCAGTGCCCCTGACACACAGCAGTACTCTGGGCGATATTACATGACAGAACGTCCCAAGTCAAAAGATATATATATATTTTTTTTTTTACGATATTCATAACTTAACAAGCTTGCTGTATCTTAGAACAATATTGACACCGGAGAATTTTATTGCGACTGTCGTTTTGCAATACACTATGGCAAGAAAGCGCATTGCTTGCTCTTATGGCTACTGGTAGTTGACCACAAGAATGCAGCTAATCGTCCGAATCTTCACGAATGATCCGATTGCTTCTCTAACATTTATATGCTTTTTCTACGGAATGATTTACCGACACCTCCAAAATGTAGCGCAGTGAACAGATAGAGAAGGACACGGGAGAACTCAATCTTAAAGTCAAAGCGATCGAGTTGTGTCGCCGTTTTCGTTAGGATGAAAACCATCCCTTGCAACTCCACTTCTCGATTATCGAGCATAATAAACTGTATATTCCTTTGATGTTCTTTTGGTGAAACCACATCTTTTCGGTGTCTACTGCATTGAGCGTCATCATTGTCCGTACAACCTTCTTTCAAATCCACAAACCATCGAGAAATTGTTCTTTTTGGCGGGGAAGAGTTGGTAAACACTTTTCAAGCAACTGCTGAGTTTGAACCGGGTTTCTTTTTTTTTTTTTTTGTTTACTAAAACAGAAAATTCCAGAATAATAAAAGTAAATTCACGAAAGACACTGTCACACTCGTAAATAAATTATCGAAATGCCATGACATTTTGGTGAACGTCCTTTGAGTGTAGTCATTTTTCAGAAATAAGGCGCTTTTCCCAGTTTATTTCCCATTTAAATTTAAAACCCTATCTCTGCTACATTTTGAGCATTTGACCTGGCAACTCGGAACTTATTTTCCATGCTACTGGTATCGTTGTTTGTATCGTGGCGCTACATGCATTCCGTAACTTTATTATTTCGCCATATAAATATGCATTAATACTGAAATACTGAAATTTTCACTGAAATTTGACTGCTTTCACTGTGTTTGCCCTATTCATTTCGGGTAAAATATTTTAAAATAGAAATCTACGTTGTTTAAAACATTAAGGAATTAAACAAAGATTTTTTTTTGTCTTACATCAGATTTAGTTATCATAGTAGATGTATACGTGTAGATTTTCATCCTTCAAGTTTTTTTAGGTCCTTGTTGCTAGTCGTATGACGGTGTTTTCGAGCGAAATCTTCCCCTAATAATCTATATATCTATTTGTTAATAATCTGTACATCCATTTACCTTACCTAAAACGCTGGCTTGAACTATTTTTTTACCTTTTCAACTCATCTTTTCCATAATGTTGAGAAGCTCATAGGCGTATGTGCACTTCTTTCATATAAAATATATATATATTATATGTATATATTTTGATGTAAAATATTTGATCGGTCTGTATTCAAAATTTAACTAAAAACTAAAGCCAAAAATACTGCAGAACAATTAAAAAAAAAAAATTATTTTAAAACAATACTTAAGGTTTACACATATAGATGTGACTTAAGCAGGTGATATGATGATCTTAGCTCATCGTAAATAGAAAATTATTGCATTTGGTGCCATAAAGTCCTATAAAGGGATGTATGTTCGATTGAACGGAACGTTATTATCGTCGTTTTCAAATGTTTATAAAATTTAATGATAATAACGGCGATTTCTTATACTTTTCAGCGGCACAGAGAGAGGGTACCATTAGTTTTCCTCCAGTTCTTTCTATAAGGACTGTGGGTTGATAATAAAATCCTATGTATTTGAAATTAAGTCTAAAGAAATTTATTAACTTTTATGACATCTTTTGAAATATTTTCAAAACAATTCTCACCATAACCTCTTCCATAAATATATTACAAATTTCGTCCTAGAATGAATCTTGGGTGCGCTTCATAATAATAAGGTAAATCGTTATTCTTATTAATTATTAGTTGATCGATCGTGGCGTTATTTTCGCAAAAGAACGTTTGTACGATTATGTGAAATATTTATATTCGCATTCCAAATGATTATCGGCTACAGCTCGCTATGTCTTTTTAGCAAGTATTGCGAATAATTGTGCACATATCGACATCGGATATTTCAGGAAATGCGATCAACGATTTTCTGAAAATTTTGAAAATTATATATTTTGAATGACTATAACCGTGCGTGTCGTTTTGAAAAATATTTATAAAGCATGTAACATGGCTTTCTGTGGCTTTCATTTATATATGCAAAAAGAACTCCTAAATACCAATTTCTTCCTATCTACTTCAGTGTTGCGACACCGATGACACTATTTGTATCAAAGAGAACTCAGACAGTGACGGGCAATGTGGGCCCAATCACATGCCCAATCATATCTATGCTCTTAAACATCCGCGTAAGCTTTGTTGTGCTTATACAAGGACACCGTTACGAAAAGTGTTTTACGGTAATAAAAGACGTTTGTCCGCCAATTAAATCCTTTTACACTCTCACTGCTCAGAGCTGCTCACTCTGCAATTGTCCGCATAGCGCACAACACACTATTTCATCTTTTTGTATAATCTTTTAATCGGACTCTCCCCGCCTTTGGCCCAGTTTCACCTTTTAGTCCCTCTTGACGAGCACAGTGCCTATATATGGGTGACTTCCCATGAATGCCCCGCCAATAAAAAGCAAAAAACAAAAGGCAGACGTTTTTCCATATTTCGACGTTTTTCCATAGCCGTCCTTTGGGGCCATCTGAGAATGTTGGGTTCAAAACGGTCTCGTTCGATTTACTTGGACTTCATTTTATGTTTATTGAATGATTTTTGATATTTTGATTTTAATACCTTTCGATGCCATTTGATGATATGAAACTTTGATTCGCCGCAGACGCAGTCGCAAGTGAATATCTAGACACGGGTTTGCTTGTTTTGGCGAAAATGTATCTTGACTGGAATACTGTTGAGTAATTTCGTGGCAATGAGTTTCACCGAACATTTTGTGCACTGGGAAAGAAATATAACGACTGGCAATTTTTGGTAAGTGGGCGCTTTGCAACAAGTCGCTGGCTAAAAAGCCAAGAATTGTCGCAGTAAAGTAAACAAAGCAAATAAGCGAATACTGTCGAAAATTGATAAAGTCCAAAATTAAAAAAATGTGGTGTTGCGCATATGATTTTTAAATCGAACAAAATCATTCTTATAATTTGCAGAAGCAAGTGACGCGAGACGGTAATACTTTCTTAGTTCCAAACATAAATTGATGAAACTGTATATTTACACGACAGGCAAAGCCTGGAGTAGATGTCAGTACACAGTACAGTGCAAAAGCGACGTCACGTAAGTGGCCCTTGCAGACGTTTTTTACAGTTTATATTTATATTGGACATGGCCGCAATCAACCTGTGAATTTGATACCGACAGTTGTCTAAGAGAAATAGCAGAAAATAATTGTACTCCAATTGACAGAGGGACAAACCAATAAATGTGGTAACAGCAGCGAGGAAAATAAAAACGCAACGCGTTCGGACAACTGTTTCGAAAAAAGTATAAAAGTCATTCTGGTCGCAAGAATTGTCCAAATCTGTCCAAATCTATACAAATATAGAGAAATAGAGCGGCGTATACTTGCAATAAATGAGGGCATATATTACATATATTTATACAATACTTATACAACATATGCCTAATTGTAATGGTATTATGAATTTCAAAAATCATTTAATGAAAAGTCAACTATTTAACCCGTTAACTGCTGGCGTTGAAATGAACAGATCGCTACCGTTTTTGAACGTAACATCTGGAGATGGTGCTGACATCTTCTCACAAATATGTCAGTGATTTGCGGATTTCTTCTTTTCGAGTTGACTTCAGTCTCTCGTCGATTGCGGGCATGTTTTCGCAGCGAAATCGCACTCATCTTTGAAATCGATCTTCAAAAGCGATGAAGGAATGCACATTTCAGATATCGGTTTTCAATTTTCATTTTTGCGGCCGCGACAATCCTAAAAAAAGAGCGAATTAAATTGACTTGATAGAAATAGGTGTATAGAAAACGTCAGAGACGCTGAATATTTCCAAAAATGCTATTAATCTAGGAATCAACTGAATCTATATTATCATGCCCAAAAATCGAAATCTTTAACACGTGTTACATGAGCATATCCTATTAGAGTTTTTAGTTAGCGATGCATTACATGTTCTTTTTGAAACTATTGCCAATCTCCTCCTTTAATACTTAGGACGATCTGCGGATCGGAATTGAACTTGAAATAAGAGGGATGAATAATTACTCTTTACTTAGATATTGGCAACTGTCAAAACGCTATGTCCATTAGTGAATGTCTTCTCCATGGTTTTGGGTGAACGTAAATATATTTTCAGATGCGCTTGAAATGCGATTAAAAACTTTGTTATAAAAGCAAAAAAAAGTCGAATTAATGACAACATTCACATATGTCGAATACGGTGGGAGGGGGAGTGGAACGCGCATGCTAATCTTATTGTATTGTAATGCTCGCAAATAGTGCAGTAGAGTATAACCGTAGAAAAGTATGTTCTTTGTTTTCGGTGAGGTATGGATTAATGTAGCCTATAATGTCTTTATGTGCACTTATCGTTAGCGATCGATATCGTCGATGATTTCTTAAACGATCAAGCTGAGAATGGTCACGATCGGTTAACTGAAAGTTCGCAATTGGCAAATATTTGTTTGGTTTCGGGTACCCAAGGTTCGCTTTCTTTGTATACAAATTTTCAAATATACATTTTATGATTAATAGGTGTGTGATAGAAAGCAAAAGCTAATTTTTTTTTTTTTTTTCATTATTTTTTATGAAAATAATATATGCATTTATGAATCGACATAGCTAACTTAAAAAAAAAAAAATAATAACAATAATCATTACTATTATTATTCTCATAAATCTTAAGTGAACGCTAAACTCTTGTTTTCTAAAAATAAATTTTTAATTTTTTTACATTAAAATCTGTTGAATTCATTTAGAATCGCAATTCCGAGAACAGTGGTCTTGGTACACCTGGTACACGCACTAGCAGTGTCTTACCCGACTTACTTAGTCAGGCTTCACCAGCTACGCCCCCACGCCATGACAAATCATCCAGTGAGGAGGTAAGTGACATAGTTTCTCTACCAAATATTTTCTCTTATATTTTCGCTTTTCTTGTTCAATATTTTTGTCTTGTGTTTACTTACTTCTTTACAATAATTAGCGCCTTTTAAAGTAAATAAATGTTCGTTTATTTCGTTATCTTTTCATACCCATCACCGATGTATGCGAATGTTCATTTATTTTCTCAAAACAACTGCAATACCCAGCAAAAGGCCTCAGGGGCTCCATAAAGAATATGCGTATATATATATATACATACTTGACCAACATCAAATTCAGAATTGAATTAAGCATGTCCGCTTATGCGTCTGTTTGTTGGTGTAATGTACATTGTAAACACTCTGCTGGCTGTAAAAATTAAGCTATCACCTTCACCCCCGCAGTGCAACTTAAATTGAGAACACGTTTGTTCCTAAAAGCCCGTTACTCATATCCTACGCTAAATATAATGACAAAATTTTCCTCCCATTTATCTTACCGCGCCCCCCCCCCCCCCCCCCCCCCCCTACCGTACCTCTGTAGCGAGAAATCGGTTACGCCCACCGCAAAACTGTAGACTATCAAATTTTTTATATAAATTTTTTATTAAGTAATTGTCTTTTAAGAAGAAGAAAAAGGTGGTGGGTATAAGGGATTCGGAGATAGCCGAATATAATTTTCTTTCTTGTTTTCATTAGTTTCCGTTTCTCAGTTAATTAAACTTACATATACAGTATTTTTTTTGTCAGCCAAAGTGTTTTGTTTTCGTCTTTCACATTTGCAGAATAATTGTTGCGACGTTTGCCCTCATATTCATCATAGGTACATTGTCATTCCATCCTTAGTTGATATTTGTAAAACAAAAGCAATTAGCGCTTAGAACACTTCGACAACGTCGGCCGTTTAAATTGAATTTTTTTCTACTAAAATACATAACAGAGAAGAGAAAATCAATTATGCGATAAATTGCTTTCTGATTTTTTGGCAAGTTGTTCTAATATTTCTTGACATAAAAAATTGTTCCTTACATAGAATTTATTATTATATAATTTTTTTAAACACAACACTGGAAGAATGTATGAATCGATTTTTTGCGCCCAGATTTAGGCGCAAGATGCCTTACAAAGCTTAATAAGCCATGTCTGCTGATTTGAATGTTTTCTAAAACGAGGTTTGAATTGGTACATTTTTAAGGCCGCAATTAACATAATACATTTTTGGATCGATTGAATGAATATTTAAAATGCCCTATGATGATCATTTTTTATCCTTTCTCTGTTTAAGGACTATTTGAATTTGAAGCATTGCTCGCATACTTGGAGATCGCTTAATGAAGTTAAGCACTCAAAAATGATTATATCGAAGGCTGACTTAATCGGGTAATTTTTTCTACAATCTTTCCTATATAATATTTTTGAAAGCCACTTGCGAGATCGACGGCACACCGAAATGTAATATGTGATAAAAATGTAGACCATATATTTCATGGGCCTGATTATCTTCATCTTACTCCATTTTCGTGATTTTTGCAATTCTCAAAACTGATATCTCAGTTTTATTATCGTACTGAACTTCTTCGTTTGAGGTAAGCGATGAATACCAGGAGTTCTCTCTGCTGAAATTAATCTCATCCCTAATTTGCTTAATATGCTTTATGTTGATCATGCTGATTCGGAATTGCATGGCGGTAGCTAGCATGCAATTAGTCTCGGAAATACGGTGACAACCAAAAGATAATCAAATAATTCCACTTGCTGGCTTATTCCCATTTCAATATTGCGAAACGTGTTGCCTACTTTTAAGAGTTGCCTTCGTATTAACATCTTAATATAATTTTTCTGGCAATAAAATTTCGCCATGTACTGCGAACGAAAACTTTATACTTATAGCAAAATCAAAATCAAAAATAAGACGTACATACATTGTGATCGAAATCTCACAAACGGTATAAACATTTCGTCTGCTTTGTGCAAAGCTTTCGATCTAAAAAAACGTTTGAGTTACTTACTGACTAGATATTCTTAACCGCTTTTCATTTAATTGAATTCAAATTGAAGCTAATTTAATCTGAACTATGATCCGCAATATTGACTAGAATCGACGATATATTTATTTATAACATGTATATTTCAATTACTCAGAGTATGCCCCCTGTGGGTGTAACACGACCACATTCAGAAAGGGAAAGTAATAGTGGACGGTTAGCTGATCTGTGTGCAACCAATCGATAAGTATTACGCCTCTGCCGGACGAGCCTAGTCACTTCAGCTACGACCAAGTATGCTCTACAACGCTGAGATTTGAACCCGCGCGAACTTACTTCTTACCTTTATGTATGAGTGCGGTTGTTCGTTGTCATAATAAACTCTAACTTTATGAGAAATTTCCCAAAGTTTTTGAAAAAATTATTGCAAAACTATTTAGGTTGATGTGAAAGAGATTTCTGCGGTTTCGGACATATCCGCAATTTCTGAAGCTGAAGTTATGCAAAAATTACAATTTCCTGCTCATACAAATATCCCAAAGTTAATCATCAAATATTCGAGTGAAATATCCTTGCAATCCATGAGACGTCTTTTCTCTTTTTACGACTAAATAGTGATTGATTTAAAAGCATTGAAAATTGATGTACAGGCGTCCCTCCTATAACACGATTAATTCGTACCGTACTATATCGAAACAAGGCATGCCGTGTAGTATCGAGGCCTTTTCTTGTGTTATATCGAAATCGTGTTAAACGAAACCTGGAAATAACATAAATAAAAGCAATGTGTACCGTGCTACATCAAAACCATGTGCAAAATTGCAAAATTTTATGATAACTGAAACTTTATTCCAAATACTGCGTAAATGAAAAAATAAGTTGACTTAAACTTTTTATTAAAAAAAAAAAAAAAAAAAAAAAAATTAAATTCAACATTATGACGAAATACAAAAGTTAAAAATACAACCGAAAATATATGCAAAAAATAATAATTCAAATAGTTCCCGAACATCATCAATGGTTATATTTGAAAATCCGTTCCCTTCTAAACTAGAAGCAGCCAGTATTGTTCTGCTAAATTCTGGTTGCTCTTTTCGCACAAAGTTTCCTCTTTGGACCATATGGGATGACAAAGGTTTCCAACACGCATGAAATGTAGTTTGATTTAATTCGTTGCAAGTCAAAGCTACAATTGTGAGTCAATCTACTCTTTCCAAGCTTGGGTAAGCGTGACATTTTTATCGTTTTCCAGTCTATTGCAAATTTCTCAATTCCAAAAACTTTATCAATTTCATTTACAAAGAACAAAACGCAAATCTGACACTTCTCAAAATGAAACAATGAGACATTTTTCACTAGCAATAAATTTGGGGCTTACCTTATTGAAGGCAATTCAACAATAAATGCAAATTTCTAATACATAAACGATTTTTTGAAATCGTGTTTTATTAAAACCATGTTACAATTCTCCTCAATTCATGTACCGTGTAATAGCGAGATCGTGGTTTACAAGTACCGTGTGTTATACGATGAACGCCTGCACTTTGCTTTGATTTGATTCGTATGCTTGGGGCGGCTATTACGCCTATTGACGCATGCACTTCGAAATCACCTTCAATGCAAAGGCGCTATAAGCGAAACATTTTCATTGATGTATATGTATACGCCGTCTATATACATGAAGTCTAAATCTCATTTCATAACTTTATCTCGTAGCGTTTATAATCTACAGCGATATTAAATATAGGGAATAAAATTTATAGAAATTCTTCGTAAAATTGTCAAAAACTTAAAATATTCATTTTAAGCGAAAGTTGAATTCCCCGCTTTTCACTCAAAGATTCAATATGGGCAAACAGAAATTAGCCACACCCTGGCCTCATACATAAGAAGATGACGACGTTCGTTCTGCACGGCGAAGAAGATTGAAATGCCTTTAAGCTGACCAACTTCGAGACGGACGGTTCATTGTGTTTGAACGTTTTTTATCTTTGTTAGAACACCATTCAAAGACCATAAACGTTGTCAATGACACGAGCTATTAGCAATGTTAGTCGTTTTGCAAGTACTTTCTTGCTTTGTTTTCGCACTGAAATTGGATTTATTGTGGACTCACTATTGAGTATTGAAATTTTTGTTCATCTTCTTTTTCACAGTTTATAAATATTTTATTACATGACATGTTTGTATAGCGACTTAGCGACTTTTACGCGTATATTCTTTTGTCAAATGCTCTCACTGATCGTCTACGAAAATTGAACCGACGGTCATGACGTAGCGAAAAATGGTGAAGCAATCATGTTTGGAAAAAATCACAGAATATGAAAATAACTACTCAGCGTCTCAGACAGAAATGGAGGAAAGTGAATTTTCCTTAATTTATTTGCTAACGGATCCATTAACTGTGTTCTTATTGTGCTTTCCCAAATTTATAAACGATTTAACAAATTAATTAATTAATTAATTAATCGGAAATGATTTCCTCCTGGCTATGTACCGAACAAGTTCGAAAAAGAAGCACAGGCAGGCCCCTGATTAAAAAAAATACTGTGTATGTCTTTTTCTTTTTTTTTTTTTTATGCTTTCTTTCGTCTATGAATTTTAATCCTTTTTTCTATATTTATGTACACGTAGTAGTAATTTTTAATTCGTCTCTTGTATGATGTCAATAAGTAAATAAATACATTAACAATTAACGGAAATTTATTAAAATTAAAAATCAACATACACTTGATATTTACATTAATTTTTGCGATGAATAATATATATATATATACAAATATAAATAAAATATTTTCTTGATCATTTAACTGTGTTTTGTCTTTCCGCGACGTTTTGTTCTCTCTGTGAGCTGATGGCCACTACGTTTAAGAATTTAACACTCAATGTAGGGAAAATTACCTAAAATAGTAAGTATTTTTTATATTCCTTAAAAAAAAAAATAAAAAAATAAAAAAAACCAAAAAAATTAAATGAAATAAATTAAAAATTAAATATTTCTTTAACGTTCAACATTCAAACTCAAACTCTCTCTCTCTCACATTATATTATTTGCCAGAGAAAAAATGTTTTGTGATTAAAGAAAGATCTAATTTGTAAATTGAAGAATATTTTAAATATTTATTTTTATCTAATACTTATAAATATGATTAAAAACAATGATTGTGCCTTAGTTATCATGTTATTCTATTGTCTTTCTATATATGTGTGCGCGGGTGAATAACATCCCAAATAATGTAATTTTTATCAGCTCTTACCCACCACTAAAATATGTGGATATACATACCTGTTTTAATGATCTGATATACTGTATATATATATATATATATATATATATCTATGTATGTATGTATATATATATATATATATATGTGTGCATATATATATTTACCATCAGTGTGAGCTTGGATAATTCCTATTACCCCTATGTCCCCTTGTTCGTCTGTCTTTCACCCTGTTTTAGTGATTGCCATAGCTTTTGACCTTTCGAAATTTGACAATTACGATTTTCATCAAATTCAACTGACAACGAGTCCATACCAGCCTGCAAAACCGAAAAAATTTGAAAACGCAATCATGCATTGTCACTCAATTCGCATACAAGCAAAAGTTCTGGAATGGAACAAACAACGCATTCTGTGGAATGATTTAAAAATTTTGATGTAAAATTGCTTCCGATTACCTACCTGCCTTGACAGGACCGCAATTGATAAGAAAATATCGTTTCTCATTCAGTGTTAAAAGATTCTCTTTCTTTCAAATACCATAGACAAGCAGTTATTCAAATTTCCTAACGACTGTCGTTTACATTCTGAACGTAATTTTTTTCAAAATATTTGCTTGGATATGCTCACTCATTTGCGTTTTTGTAAATTATCCATAAAATAGAAAATATTAAGCATTCATATATATATAATTTTTAAATTATATAACCTAAGGTGTACATACTATACATATAGCAACTCATTTATAATTTGCTGTTCCTTAACCATATATATATATATCCTGTATATAGAAATGATCTTCTTTATTACTATTGAATCCGCTTTCCGCTATTATTCCCTAAAAAAGTTTATTCAAAAAAAGAAAAATACCTGAACGAGAAGCATAGACGCATTGCTACTTACCTGTTAGCCAAGATAAACGGACAGCTAAATATCCGACATGGTTTCGCCTAACACAATTTTCACCTCATTTTTCATGCAAGCTCTTATACGGTACGAAATCCAAAAAATGATAGAATCAAAGTCCCAAATGACTACATTTAAGTTGTGTGTCAATTTATTGTTTTTGTTCGATTTTTATCATAAAATATAATACTAAAATAGATCTTGTTGACGTATATGGATTTTTGTTTCCTAAGAAGAGGGGGCACGCCGTTCAAAATACGATCCCCATCCCAAACAATGCTTTGTTTATCTACTGAAAACGAATAGTTTCGAATTCATGGCAATGTAACAATTGAAATCGCTTTCGGTATATATATATATATATATATATATATATACTAAGATGACTAAAGTGAAGCACTGTTTAGAGATTTTTAAATTCACTCTAAACTCAGCTATAAATTGTAAACGCAAACGGACCAAGTTACATCCGGTTTGGGCCCTATCCTGGTCAAAGTCATGTGCCAATAGCCTGTTCTCAAAATACAATTTGCCTAAACATTTTCGCGGTAAATCTTCAAATGCATCATAAAGCATCAATGAAAATATTTAAGGATTCTTCAACCTTAGCAGATCGATTATATCAATTTGCTAGAAGAAAAGATACTATATTCAACTTTAACGCTACTAACAACTGACTTTATTCAATTTGCGGTCAAATGAGTTCCAATCAATTAAATCTTAAAAATATATACTTTTCATAAAATCTTTTCTGCGGTCAAATTATTTCTGCAGCTTATTATTATTTGTTGATTTTCTTGAAGGAGAGTAGTAAAAAAGACGAAGAAGAAAAGTTCTTTTAAATCGCTTATTAAAGAAATGGAAAATGGGGAATGCCATCAATCTATTCCCCGTTTCGCATTTTAAAGTTTTATTACTCTCAAAACGATATCTGAATAGTTGTGAAAGAGCAATTTTGGGATTTTGATTTTTGAACACAAATTGTATTAAATACATACATAAATGATGCATCGTATATATGGGCACTGAAGTATGGATGAGGATGTGAACTAAATGCACTGCTTCTTCTTTTCATTAAAAACATAAAAAACTTTCGGAATTACGGTCGATTGAGATATTTTCAAAAACAGTGGCAGAGCGTTCAAGTCGATTCGTCTTTAAATAATTTTGATTCGATTTGTTGTGGCACACGGTTTCTATTCAAAATGGCGAATAACTTTTTTGTTCGACATGTTTTTTTTTTTTTAAAACGAAAGACTGCGTTAATCGAATACTATCCCAACAGGGCTTTACAATATTTGTAAGCTGGCGACTGCTACGTTTGTCAACACGACAAATATGCAAATGAAGAGAACAGTGCACGCTTTCGACGACCACCATTGCCATATGGATATGAAATTTTAAAAATTTTCACACATATGCGTTCATATTCTGTAATTGGATTTTTCAATATTTCAGTCTTAGCTTAGGGAGGGCCATAAATCGAATTTAGAAATGGACGTGATGAACTCCCAGTAATTGAAAAGAAGTTGAAAATTGTAATCCCTGGCCTTGTAAACGACCTGCAATCAATATCTTATATCCATTTCAAAGTATCTTATGTCCAATGGATCAGAGTGAATGAAGGCATTTGAACGTATGCTCGAAGGTAAATATAAAGATTGATTGACCAAAGAACAAGTTAGGAGAATCCAAAGATTCGATCCAATCTAAATATATAGTTATAGTGTCTTTTACTTTCTCATTTTCATACCCTTGTCAGAAGCATTGAGCGCATAAATCCTTTTTTGTAACGCGCAGATAAGCAATATTCGCTCAAATCACTCAAATTTATTTAGCAACTTCGCTTTAGTCCCCGGACTGGCTTTGTTCTCTGTTTGGCCATATTTTGTTATAATTTTTTTATTACATACACCCAATTCTTTTTTTACACGGTAGATATGTTCCTTAAAAAACCGTGCAAAAAAATCGTCTACAGATATGCATTCAAGCTACGGTGAGCTTTGGCATACGCTCTGCAACTTTAAAAAATCGTGTACCGTGAAAAAAACTCTAAATATTTTCTCAAAAAATCGTGCAAAAAAAGTGACAACAAATCCATAATATATTAATATGAAACAAAAGCAATTCACTTTTATTACAAAAGAAAAAAAAAAAAATCAAATAAGTGCATAGTGAAAATTGATACAAAAAATTGAAATTGAAATTAGAAATAAAAAAATCAGTTTCACAACTATTCGTCGCTACTTGGTAACAAACAAAAATGTACGTTTATTACTTTAAAGAAAATAATTTATTGCTTTCTACGGACTGAGCGGCCTAACCCGAAACAAACAGTGAATAACCAAATGCTGTATTCAAGATGAAGTACAACGAGATAAAGAAAAAGTGATCATAAAGTTTGGATATTCCTCGTAGTAGGCCAGGCCACTAACAAAGTTAAAATTTAAGTTAAAAAAAAATTTTTTTTTTTTGGGATTCATGCTACAACAAAAAAACTTCGTGTGAAAAAGTGTATTTATTCTTATCGGTGAACCGTTTTATTTCGAAATCGGTTAATAGCGGCCGTGTAAAAAAAGCGTTTTGTGTATTTAATTTACAATCTATTCAACACAATAATGTCAACGGGAAACTGACATGTAGAGATATCGCCCCCAAAGGGGACAGTAAAACACATACATTTGAAGAATTCATTAAAATAATTTAGGAAAAGGATTAAATAAATTCCGAAATGTGATGCCGATTCAGTATATGTGATGCCCTTTCAATCTCTTGTGGGATTCATGTAAAAGAAATATTACCGTTTGTTCAATTTTTGATCACAAAATTACCTGTCTATGTCTAAAAATGATTAATATAGACTTAAATAATGTTCAAAATTGGGCTGAAGCGATCGTCAGGTTTATCCACAATTAGCTAAAATTTGTAAATTAAAAATTTGCAATACTCTTTGCAGTACTATCGTACTATCCCGGCCCAACAGCAGGTATGTTATGTTGAATAATAGTTTGGGAAAAAAGTACTGAGAGATTCTCTTTCATCTTTTATTGAATCGTTCTTTTAATCAAACTGAATTGTAATGAAATATGTAAAGACAGCTATTTTTATGTATGACCTTCAGCCATATTTCGAAAAGCTTGGCCAAATAACGTTCGCAGTCCACCTTTGAAACCAGTTTTAGACCATCATGGGCCTTTTCCACAGAATGTAACAAATGATCGTGGCACGGAGACAGGACAAGCATAAAAGCTTTTCAGTCAAATTCAATCAAGACGTACGCGAAATATTTCGCTCGAGTGTTTCCAAAAGACATTCTGGTTTTATAAAACGAACAGAACAATATGTGTTTATTGTCGATATAAAAAAAAAAGGAAGAAAGAAACTGTTATTTATTTGCTTATACGAACAGTATTGTAATCTTTGATCATGTACAGGCAATTCTAGTGAAGTAGTTACTATTGTAAAAATGTTTGCGTGTTGGTGGAAGAGAGCGCGTTAGAAAGGCTTTCAAAATGATAAACACGATGACATTGGTTAAGTTTGTTGGATAAATTTCCGCATGATCGGCAAAAATGTTGTCTACTTCGGGTACATAATTTCTAGTTTCATTACTGGACAAAGATTGTGGATTAAAAATGAAAGCGAGATTTTTGTTTATTTAAAAAGTTAAATACTCTTCATTTTTCCGATATAGGACGATTCAACTCATGAATGTACAATTTCAATATTTCCTATGAAATTGGTTATAATATCACGGTTTTATTGCACCTTTTGATTCTATCTTATTTGTCCATGTCGTATGTGGAAGACTCCGCCCTTTCCTTACTTTCTTTTCATTCCTTTTCATTTTGATCTCTTTCTTGAACGCTTGCCGCAGTCTGGCTAATTTCTAGTAATAGACATTAGAATCAGCCATTTCGACGAACTCTAAAATTCTTCCCATACTAAAATAACAGCCAGAAATGATTTGCCTCGAATAGTTAGTTGTTCGATCTTGTTGCAGTTCAGTAATGGATATCGCATCGACAACGTGTGAGGCACCTAAGCAGCATTGAGCTTTTTTGGGTGGATCTTATGGAACAATCTTTTTCCTAGGCCTTTGGTATGATTACGAGATGATTTATTGATTGACTTCGTTGATTGTTCGATCAGAGCGAGGCCCATCTTTGATATCGAAATTTTCGGAATGCAAACCGAACAAACCTTTAACATGTCGTCGCTTTCAATGAAGTCTCGTGACCTCAAACGTCATAAGTTTTGTATTTGGCTTGTCCTACGCTCTTGCCTCTTTTAATCTATCTGTATGAAGTAAATTGTTTAGCATTGTCTTATATATGACCCTCTAACCGCAAAAATGTCTCGTGTGTTTTTCCAGCAAACCGATGGATTGTTTCTCTGGTATGTCATGCTAAATGGGATGGATGCCATTGAATATGTTAGGTTGGAAGAATATCTTCTACGGAACGGCATATTTATGTTAAAATGATGCTATAGGATGCCAAAACGCTTCTTCCATTTATTATTGATAGAGTACTTGTTCTGACTTGTTCTAAACAAGCTCATGTTAAGTATCACCAAATCGAGCTCTAAACGAATGTAATTATTTTCTTGTCTTAAGACATTAAAGACAACTTTTCTTTTTCTTTCTTTGCAACTTTTTGAGTAAAGATACGCATACTTATGCATATTTTGATTTGCAATACGGAAACTAGATGAAATTGACTATGAGTATTGTACACTAAAATTTTAATTAAGATCGACTGAGAACTTTGCCTTCTTCTGCTTCCAGATAGATCCCCTTTTTCTACTGGGGAAAAATGCATTTGTATATATCCATAACTACTACATATACAACACAATATCCATTTATGTTTACATGCAAATGTCATATACCAACTATATGTATGTTAATATTCAACGTTCAATTAAATCGATTTAATTATATTACATTAGCAAGAAAAACATTTAAATATAAGAAGGAGAATAAATAAATTTAATAAGTAATAACTTTCTATGCTTCATGGCGTCTGGGAAAGACTAATCACATTATGTAAAAAATAATAATATAACAATTATTGAAACAAATATTGATTTCACGAATTCGAACATTTTTTTTTTGAATAGTGAAACCATTATTTATTCTAAACTAAAAAAAAAAAAAAAAAAAAAAAAAACGCATTTGCAATCAAGATACAAGTAGTTTCCTTTTTCTATACACGAAGACATTGGTTATGGCATGCTGTTCTCCACTTACATTCCCATACATACGTATTTTATTCTTAAAACGAGCTTAGATTACATTACAACTTAAAATTCTTTTTTATATTCGTATGTTTACAATATATACAACATATGAGTTGTAACCTAGATATAAGGCAATCAATATCGTGTACCTATGATTTAAAAAGTTTCCTTTTTTTTTTTGGTTGGTTTTCAATTCTACTTAAAATTAAGAAAAAAAAAAGAAGAAGAAGAAAAAAAAAACTATTGTTTCTCTCTCTCTTTTTCTTATTCTCTTCCTTCTCGATCAACTGCTCTTTCAATAATTGCTGTTAGTATCAAGCGGCCATCAACTCATCCGTGAATTCGACACCGTCAAAATTGCTTATTAGCGGCGGTAGCGGAAGCGGTGGGTCTAGTAATTCCCCGCAATCGACAATATCGTTGACAAATTCTTCGTCTTCGCGTCAAAATAGTCCTAAGAATTCAATTAGTAAAACTCGCTCTTCCAGCAGCATTACTAATCTATTACATAAATCTGCTTCTTCCTCCTCTGCAACGTCCATATCCACATTGCCTGTGTCACCGTATGCGCTTCAACAGAAACAACGTAGCTTTTTGACATTTGGTTTCGGTGCTGGTGGCTCGGGTCCATCGCGACGCGAGTCACATGTTAATGTCAATGTAACGCCTACATCGCATGAGGCTTCTAGCGATACACCGGAAATACGGAAATACAAGAAACGTTTCAATTCGGAAATTCTATGTGCCGCGCTCTGGGGAGTAAATTTATTGATTGGTACCGAAAACGGTCTTATGCTATTGGATCGTTCTGGTCAGGGAAAGGTAAACTTCATTGTTGCACTTTGGTGTTTGTTTGTAAAAAACCTTCACTACATTTTGCTATATTTGCTATTGATAGGTTTACCAACTAATATCGCGACGTCGATTCCAGCAAATGGAAGTTTTAGAAGGCCAAAATATATTGGTTACTATATCGGGCAAAAAGAATCGTGTACGAGTATACTATCTATCATGGTTGAAATCGAAAATTTTACGCACCGATGGCTTATCAGATGTAGGTTAAGTTTTCAAAAACTCATATCTAGGTTCTAACAACATCTTTAAATGAGAATTTTAATAATCGTGTTTAGCAAGTGGAACGACGTAATGGTTGGATTAATGTCGGTGATTTACAAGGTGCTGTACATTTCAAAATTGTGAAATACGAAAGGATTAAGTTCCTAGTGATTGCATTAAAAGACTCGATCGAAATTTATGCCTGGGCCCCAAAACCGTATCATAAGTTTATGGCATTTAAGGTAAACATGAAATTCATCAAGAGTACACACAAACAATAACAACAACAAAATTGTTTCATATTTAGAATTTTGGCGAATTAGAGCATCGTCCCTTGTTAGTTGATCTTACTATTGAAGATCAATCCAGACTAAAGGTAATTTATGGCTCCGCCGAAGGTTTTCACGCCGTCGATTTAGACTCCGCTGAAGTTTATGATATCTATCTTCCTAAGCATGTAAGTACAACGACATTTTCATCCTCAAAGCACTTCGCATGAGCGCTTGCGTTAAGGGGTCATAACTCGATAATTGCATTATCTTAAATTTTATTATATTCGCTAATATGAAAGCACAATGATCAGATTTCATCTTGAATCATAGTTTTGTGCGCGAAACGAGATTGCGGTCTTTTAAAAATTTTTATATATATTGCTTCTTACATGTATGTGTGTAGTTTATAATATTATTATTGTTATTTAAAATTTTAATATAGCGTCTATATGTCCTCTTGAGCAATATGTTTGAGCGATATGTCATTATATCCTACACCACCTGTTAAGATACACGATGTTTCGATGCTCGTATGAAACACGCAAAATCATTTAAGATAAATCCATCTGTTATTACACTAACCCATTCAGGATTATATTCTGCTTATCCGATGTCTATCGATATCGCAATTTCCCGATATTTAATGAGTGCAGACAAATCTGTTAAGAATGAGTAAGATTGAACATTTTCTACGGCGTTTCTTCCCCCATTACGTATAGCTTCATATTCTTCATGTTCCATCTTTAATGGTTTTCAAGCTAGCGTTTACATAACTAAACGGTATAATTTTTAATATATCTGATTATTTAACACGTTGACTTGCTGAGCCAAATTGAGACTGTGTTAGTCTTTTTGTCGAATTCGCTTCCATATAAGCGAATGTTTTAACTATAGCAAATATGGATCAAATCAATCCACGTAACTTTTTGTAAAAGTCATTCTTATAGGGCTAAAAATTTTATTTGAAATATGGCAGACAATGGTGGTGTAGGATGGATGTTTAAGAGTCGGCCTTGCACGGCTATAATATTTTAACTTATTGCTTTCTTTCTTTCATTTTATGTACTTAGACTCAGGGTGCAATAATTCCGCATTGCATCGTTGCTCTTCCGAATTCAAATGGAATGCAGTTGCTGCTTTGTTACGACAATGAGGGTGTATACGTGAATACAGTCGGCCGAGTCTCCAAAAATATTGTATTACAGGTAAACGAGTTAGAAATATAAGAATCATCGCTCACCTGCAATCCCCAAACGTACGCATCGATTATTTAATGCTTACCTTTAGATTTGCCTACTGATCAGAAAAGCAGAAATCATTACACACTTTTGTACATCATCTTAATAGAATAGGAAGGAAAGTTCATTTTTAATAGTCATCCGCTTAGCGCAAGGGCGCAAGGGCGCAAGAGACCCTTAGTTAAGTAAATGTTGTCTAACGGTAGAAAATATATCGAAAATGAAAGACTTAAACTTATGATAACCACATTTTTAAATATTCGTCTAAAGTCTAATCGTTGCCGCTATCAAATGTGAGATCTGGAGAGAGGGATTAGGGACATTCCCCTACGTATCGCTTCGTCTCGTTTAATAGTCTTTTGCTTTTGTAATTTCTGTGTAGATATCTATAGCTTTTTTTGTTTCTTGTTTTTTTTTTTTTTTTTTCGTTTTTAGTGGGGCGAAATGCCTACATCTGTGGCATATATTGGTACTGGACAAATCATGGGCTGGGGCAATAAAGCAATTGAGGTAAGTTAACAATAATTTGTGTATTTTCTCTCTTGTAAAAGCCTCTTTTTACGCATAATAAAGATACGATCCGTGGAGACAGGCCATTTAGATGGCGTGTTTATGCATAAGAAAGCCCAACGTTTGAAATTCCTTTGCGAACGCAACGACAAAGTATTCTTCAGTAGTGCCAAAGGTGCTTCATCGTGTCAAATCTACTTCATGACTCTGAACAAACCGGGTATGGCCAACTGGTAACAAATATGGTCCATAGATCAAACTATGAAGAAGCCGCAATAACAGTAACCCAACTAAGCAGTAATTAATTTTTTTTAAACTTTCATTCTCTACATAATCTGCAAGTTTTTAAAAATAAGTAAGAAAAATTACTGCTTAAATTTTTATAATAAGAAAGTTTTTATAATTTTTTTTTTTTTTTTTTTTTTTTTTTATGAGAAAAAATAGAAGAGTTTGAAAGTGAAATGGAATGCACATATACACACATATATAGACATATAAAAAAGAATATGAAATCATAAAAATGATTATATGAAGTAGAAAAGATGGAAAAACTAACAAGAGACGTATAAGTAAACATATTATTTTAAATCGATTATAATAATTAAAGAAAAAATTGAATTAACAAAACGGATCGCTTAGATATTAAGATTCAGGTAAACAAGAGTAAAATATAAAAAAAAAAAAATATATATATAAATAAATAAATAAATAAAACCATTCATATGACATAATAAAATGGAAATATAATAGAGATAAAATTATATACAAAAACAATCGTAATTCTCTGCAAAGGGAAAATAGTGTGAAAAATGGTTATTAAAAAATTAATTAAAACGAAACCTTAACAAGTAGATTCTGAAAACCACTTGTGTAATAGTTTATGAAAGTTAAGTGGATTTCTCGAACGTCGTCAAGAGGAAAAGTATTAAATTAAAAAAGAAATTATTAGTAAAAAAGAAAAAAAAAAATTCGTAATTAAAGCAACAACAACTGACTCACCTAAGAAAAAATCACAATAAGCAAAAAAAAAAAAAAATCATGTTTATATATACCTATATGCCTATTTTCGAAATCTATTCGCAATAAGAAGCACTTCGAACCAAATCAACAAAAAAACATTAAGAGTTTTAATAACAAAAACTTCTGTAATATAAATAAGAAATATAAAAAAAACAAAAAAAAAAAAAACGAGAAAAAAAACACAAAAACAAAAACTTAAAATAATCCCTTTTCAGTCTTGCTTTCACCGCGAACATTTACTCTGTTTTCTTTTCCTCATCTTCTCATTTATATTAAAGAAATTTTTCTGAAGAAAACTTCAGATTAACACGTAAATGAGTAATCTGGTGTGTTCTATGGGTATTTAATCTATCTGCTCAGCAAGCAAAACTTATTATATATATATGGACCTATGTGTATGTGCATATTCATGTTTGTATGGTGTCCGTAGTTTTTAATTCGCAAATCTATTGTTATGCTATAATGAGCTTATACTCTAATACATCAGATTTTCTTCCTTTTTTTTTTTCTTATTTTTTTTTTTTTTCTTAATTATTTAAGGAAATTGTGTAGCATTTAACAATTAATATGGTTTTTATGAATAGTGAAACACGCTTCTCCGAGGATATTTCTAATAAGGGGTTTTTAGTGTTACACGCTTAAAAATAATTCCTTCGTTTCGCTTAAGGTCAATTAACATATTTTTTTAAACAATAATACGCGATGTAGGACACGGACTATAAACACTCTTATTGTCGTCAATACGTTAATATAAAGTTTAAATTTGAAAATGTCAAAGCAAAAAAATTATTTCTCAGAAAATTTTAAAGTTTGCATTAGTAGTAAGCACGAGAGCTCTTATCGCTTTTACTTTGCCCCTTTCTTTTTTTTACCCGTTTTTTACTTTTAAGCAACTATATAGAAATATTACATATACGTGATGCGTATACTCATTTCAAACGAGCTTTTTTCCCTTACCGCATTTCAATTAGAAACTCGTATATTTCTATGCCGGAACGAAATGAGCAATGAGTAGAAAGAATTTATAAAATCGTCTCCTATTACGGCAGCTATGATTGCATGCTGTCGCCTACTGGACTTACAATATGAAATTGCAATATACGGATGCGGGTACTCTGCATTAAAAAAATATTATTAAAAAATTTGTGAAACAAAATTCATTCAACTTAATATTTGAAAATATCTTTTCTTTTATAATATTGTCCATGCGCCGGGAAAATCATTTAACAGTACTTACGTACACTTACTACGACTTTGAAAATTGTGAGAACTAAAAACTACAGCATATATGCAAATATATGCAAATTCCTTGAAATGTTTTTAAAAATGAAATTGCCTTTTTATACATTCTGAAGAACCCCCCTCGCCGTAGTAGAGAAAAACATTTTTTCTTAAAATTTTTTCTTTTAATTACTAAAAATTCTTGCTGAATCGCAGCAAATTTTGCATACATACATTTCGAGCTTTCGATGTTTTGAAAAACATTTCAATTGATTTTTGGTTTTCTTTTTTAAGTTTTCACCAAAACTGCATTATAAAATGCAATTACTTTTGATAGATGAAAAATGGACGTAGCAGGGTGTTAGCGTTTTTCTTTTTAAAAGATTAATAAATTATAGCCATTTAAAAAATTTTGAAATTCGAACGCATACAAATGCTGGCTAACTGTTATCGGCTATGAACTTCTGAATTTTATTTGTTAAAAAGACTCTCGTGTCGCTTTTATAAAATCTGCTGAGAGTTTCAAACGGTTTTAGTATTCTTTTTATGTGTTTAAGATAAATCGAAAATCATCTGTCTCTCTCTTTTACTGCTAAATAAATAAAGTTGAACTTTAATTTTTATACATTTTTTTTACAAACTTTATACATTTTTTCTTCTTTATATATTTTTTTCTCTTATAGCATTTACATATATTTACAATTTAAAGTACTTTATAATCCTCTATATATCTGTGTGTGTATATATATGTATATATATACATATATCTATATATATATATATATATATATATATATATATGTAAACATTAAAAATTTTTGTATCCGCTTTTTAAATAGAAATTATTTTAAAAATATATTGAGAAATAAATAAATTTATATCATATTTACCTAAACAAAAATATTAACTACTTTATTTTAATTTTTTATTTTTTAATGAAACTAATGTTAAAAATTTTGCAATATGAAAAACAAAGCATAGAAACGCAATTTGTAAAAATTTAATTAATAAATATTTATCAACAACAATAGCTACAATAAAAAAGATTTATATCATCTTAACGATTTTAAGGATACCACTCTTCAAAGGTAGAAAAAATTCTAGAAATATTCGCAAATATTTTTCAAATATAATTTAAAACATAGTTTTATATATATATATATATATATATATATATATATATGATCCACCACTCCGCTCTATATACACAAATAAACAGAGAATTTAGATTACACACATCCCAATTTATACAACGTTATTAAATACAATTTAGGGTAACAAAGCATACGCAGCAGTAGGTATAAAAAAAGTTAAAAAAAAAAAAAAAATACACACGTCAACCACAACCACAGAAAGAAAAATTATTATTATAAAGAGCAACAACAAAAGCGAAAATGAAATGATTTAAAGAAAAATTTATTGAAATAAACTTCAACGTAAATATTTAATACTAAAGAAATAAAATTTATATACGTATATAACAATGGTAGACAGCAATCGTTTTAAATTTATTAACCCATTAAGGTAAAGTAGAAAGGAAGACAAATAAAACAAAAAAGGCAGCGGCGAGAAATAGAGGAAGAAGTGACTTTTTGTTCGATCGCGCCAAACCGTTGTAAGATACTCTGACTAATTAAAGTGATTCCAGTTATTTAGAGACGAGTGATTTGCAAAAACGAAATCAATTTATAAGGCCTTATATGTTACTCTAATTTTTTTAGTGAAAATTTTTTTGTATTTGATCCTTTTGTCATTAAAGGATAAATAGCCCCATAACTAAAATTGTTTTTTTTTTTTTTTTTTGCAGTTAATTGCCGAAGAAGAAATTAGTATATGACACACATATAATATGGATTAAATTTGCATCGGTACACTTCCGGAGAATCAAATTTGGCCTTTGTAAGCTTTGTAGTTACAAAATAAACAAAGTCTTTATTTTGCCGTCCAATCCTTAAGAAAATCGATGGTGTTTTCATAATCTTCTATCATAGTAAACACAAAAAAAATGTAAATTCTTTGCAGAAGTAGGTTGCGGAGAGAGTAAATTTGCTCGATATTTTTACGCGAAACTTCCAGTTGTCGATAATCTACATGAGAGTTCTTTCGATCATAAAATTGCTCATAAGCAATATATTCAAAGGAAAAATAAATTATTATTGCACATATTCGATGAAATTAATATGTATGTGTGTCGAAAGACTACGGAGCACGAATCTCAAAATGCATTATATAGCAGTTTTCGCGTTTGGCCTTAAATGTGCTCCGTAATAGTTCGCAAGGAAAAGAAAGCACGGAACAAATTTTGAAAAAACTTGTTATTAAAATAAACATATCAGTTGGCCGCCCTGTCATCCGGTGCCGGTATATTTTCTCTTTTATTCGATCTTTAGCGAAATTTCACCCACTAAACTCAAAAAATCGTTTTCTACGGTATGCTAGAAGCTAACACGGCTCAAACGTAGAAAAAAAAGGGCAACACAATTGTAAAATAGAGGGAATAACGATGGACCGCCGTTTAAGTTGTTAAGTTGGGCTTTTAACCATTTATTTATTATAAGCGACTCTGTGCTTTGCCTTTCAATAGCGATCATACAAATTATGGCGGTCTACTTTTAGGCTAAATTGTAAAATTAAATAGGTTTAGTTCGCGTATTTTCGAAAACATCTAAAGGAGATGAATGAGATAATACAAAGCCGCCTGTTTTTCACAAGAGAAAAACGATTTTTAAAGAAAGACTAGTTAGCCAATTTTGTGGTCTCCTTCTGTATGAAATGCCAAGGCGAATGACACAATCTACAAGCATCACAATTTCGTGACACGATCTGAAAAAATGAAAGACGGAAGTCATCTTTAGCACAAGCATATTGGAGGAGCAAAGGAATTAGGAAGGCTAGTGCATGTTTATATATGGCCCTTAAACAGCGGGCAGAGCTGACCATTAAGCACAACTCTCTCCAATGAAATTGCCCATTTATTTCGTGCCGAAGCTTATATTTATTATTTTTTAACGCAACGTCCTCAAACTTAAATCGCTCTCATGCAAAGATCTTCGTGATCCATATTTGGTACAATTAATTTTCATCCCTTATTACTATCATGGACCAATTTTTGAGTAATGAGTAATTAAAAATTCGTCCTCTTTGAAATACAAACGCTTACTAAGGAACTATCCTATAATATGTATCTTAAATATTTCTCAAATATTTGCTAACGGGGTAAGTAGAATGCAAACGTTTATTGCAGTAGATGTAAATTGCTCTCTCAAAGTAAAGAGAAGTGTTACATTTCTATATAGATAACTCTGTGACTTCACAGCATTCGTTTACGTTGTTATTTCCGTTTTCCGTTCGAGATTTTACTCAAAATGAAATTTAAACGTAACGGTTATTCTACAATAAATACTCTGCAAGAAATCGTTGACTTGAATCATTGCGATAATAACGAATTGGAACAGAACGAGCAATCAAATACGGTGAAGTGTTAAATTCTTAGAATAATATTTAAATGAAATGAATGTCAAACAGTTAAAATTATTAATTAAATACATTTTATGAAAAGTTTAAAATCAACTCATTTAATATGAAGCTGATAGAAAAATGACAATTTTTACAAACATGACCTAGGATGCTGTATAAGCCTCCGCTATTTCCTGAGAGCTTGCGTGCGTGCCGGCCTTGCTGCACCAGTTGTAAAATTTCATTGACTTACGCAATGCGCGCAGGAATAGTATCCATATTCGCATAAGCCTAGCTTTTAATTTAGGCGACAATACCTTTCTTACATATTGTGATACTGCATCAATCGCAACCACCAACCAACACGAATTTTGTAAAATTTCGACCACTGCCCCTTAGGCGGCAATTCCGTAACCATACGGATCAAATCAAACCCGAAATATAATATATGGAAAGAAAGAAATTTTTTGCGTTTAAATTGCATTAAATATGCAACGTTTACACAAATGAAAGCAAACAGGCACACGGACTAGTCATAATTCTATAGTAACTAAGTATTCACACGTACAATTCCTACTTAAAGTTGAATCCAAGCGACTTCTATATTACTTAATCCATTAGCGTAAATATTTATTTATTTAACCTTTTAACGCACTTCTGAAAGATAAGAGGATGATTCGGTTTGTCAAATCGTCTGTGACATCCAGAAAGACAATTCAGAGAATCGTATATAGCATATACATTCATAATATTCTTAGTCAGGATCAAATTCTGAATCAATTTAATCATGTCCGTCTATCCATCTGCTCGTCTGTCCTTTTATTTGTTGATTTGTGTATTTGTCTATGGTAAACATACTCTCGATTGGTAAAAAGATTGAAAACTCTTACAGTCAGATTAGTAGTGAAAACAAGCCAAATCGGTCAAATAACACGCCCATACCACAGCTGGGAGTGCCTCTGTTCACAAACCAAAAAGATGGGGTGTTTGTTCATTACTAATAAACTGCAAAAATATATTCTATGGGTGATCCTCTAAAGTACATTCACAAAAATTAAGAGAGTCAGCAGCGCCTACCTAATATAACAGGGTACTAAAATTTCGTTTTGTTCGTGTTCTTTTTAAGATAAAGATGGGTAGTACAGATGATTCGGCTTAAGCCGCATATAATGTTTTTACTTATTTACTTTATCATCATCCACTGTTCATATCACATATCACTTGATCGCCTTATAAAAAGCATTGTCCTCAATGCGTGCTAGTAAAATAATGTTCAGCTGTGGCCGAACCTTTTATACCCAACAGTTTTGTCTTAAAAAAGTGCGAAAAATGAAATTTCAATACTTTCATTATAAGACCTGTACAAAAAATGGAAAAATCCAAATTTCTTCTTACAATATCAGCACAGTTTTGTACCCATGGTAACTAACGAAAATAAAAATAAAAAGTAGTGTAGTCGGGCAAGGCCGACTATTAAATGTCCTACATCACCTCGCCAAGTGCAGTTAGTCGCCAATTTTTGCAATAATAATAGATAAAATATTACACGTTTTTTTTTATGCCGTGACGTACTTTCCATGAGAGCCCGCTTATTGGAGGATGCCCAAAACATCATATGACTTGATCCAAATTTAACAAATTTTCATTATTTTTCAGATTCCGTGGTAGAAACCTAGAAACTGTACTTTTTCTCCATACAAGGGCTTGCTTATAATGATAATCTTTACATACGTTAGGGTCTAAACAACGGGCCTATGTTATCCGCATTCCGTACTGTTAATTTTCTTGCTAAATTGCTACAATGGATCAATTTTCATTATATTAAAATTATATTAAAAATTAAATCTTTTTATTTTATGTAGAGTGGGGTCCAAGAAGTGTACAGTGCAAATTTGGTCGACTTAATTTTTATATTAAATTACTGTCATGAACAAATTTTCATTACACTGCGTTAACAACTAGGCCTTTTTAGCATATAAGGGTTTACATTTCCTGAGAATCCTTATATCCGGTGGTATCCAAAAAATATACCTATATGCTCCAAATTCGGTAAGGATGACTTCTTTGCCAGTTTACCCTTACGCATCAATTTTCATTATAAAGTATGGAATATTAGAGCCTTTTCCCATATAAGAATACAGTTTTCGTAGGGACCGGTTATATAAGAGGCTGTTCAAAAAATTGCCCCGATCGAGCGAAATTTTTCGTATCAATTTGGCATGTCGAAACACTATTATACAGCGAGTTTTGTCGAAAAATTTTGAAAATTGCATCTTTTTTCTATTTAACGATTTTTCAATATATGGCTTCATGTGAAGTGGTCGAAAAAGTGGACTCATCCAAGCCAATGGGTCAAAGCACGCCATTGTGCCAAACTTTGTCAAAATATCTGAAAAATGGCGATATGTAGGTTAAACAAAAAAATATACCTGGAAAGACAACAGACGGACAGACTGGCTTGGATCGATTCAGAAAATTATTCCAAAATGATCAGTGTAATAAAAGCACAAACTTAATCCTTTTTTCATTCGCATTACAATCCGCGAGTCGCGACCGTCATTTGTCACCAACAGCGAAACACCCGAATACTAATTTTTACGATTTGTTTTTGTTTTTATGTTAAGAACTGCAAATTATTTACAATGTCTCCGTAACGGAGCCCTCGAGTTTGAAGACCAATTTTAAATGGTTCGGCTTCGAAGCCCTCGAGTGCAAAGGGTTAATATACCTTGCATCATAAGTGATGTAGCGAATAAAAAAATATATATTGTCTGAGAGTGAAACTCTTCTCCAATGAATGTACACAATTTGTTCTGTTGCTCTTTTACAGGATTAAGGATTGCTTTTCAAGATACGCACTTCAATCCTTTTTAAATTTTTTCGATTTTCTAAATTTCTCTTTATTGCTCGATTATGAGATCCAAACGAAATATATATGAAGCACCCATCTGAATGTATAAGCGTGTATAAATTTTCTGCGGTTTACTTGCTAACAACTAAAAAAGACATATCTCGAATGAAAATTAATTTTCTTATAGTCGCAGTTGCCGGGCGGTAAGCTTTTTGCTGACGTTACTTCTCGCAAAATTAAAAATTTTCCCTGACTTTTCAAGTCTTGAAAACATGCCCTGATTTGACTCGTTTCATTCAAATTCATTTTACTGTAAATGAGTCAATATGCCCATCATTTCAATGTTTGAAAAATTACCGTTTAAATTCTATAAAATTAAAAACTGAAATACTTTTTGTTTCTTTATTTACAAAAGAAGGAGAAAAAAAAAAGTTAAGGAAGCTGTTTTTAATTGTGGTTTTATTTGGAAATCTAGCCGTCAATGTATTTATGCTTGTAATATATATTATAGAGCGAGTACAAAATGCCAAAAATATACATATTTTGGTTGCTGTTAATTTTTTTATTATTCTTAAATGGAGTTGTATTATAGTGTAAGTAATGTAAATAAATAGTAAGCATAAAAATTCCTTTTAGAAAATGAATAAAAAAAAAAAGAAATTAAAAACAGTTTCTGAACAAAAAAAAAAAAAAAAAAATGAATAGAAGTTTTCGTGGAAAATAATGCAGCTTGCAGCAAGCTGAAGGTGGTCTTCGTTTACTATAAGCCTTTTGTGTAGAGTGAAGAAATCGCAAAACAAGACACACACTTAAGGATTTATTATTCTTTTCATTCAATTATTAGTTGAAATAAATTTACACAAATTACAAAAAACGTATTTTTTTACCTCCTCCTTCTCCCGCTTTTCCTTTCTTTTTTGAGCTGATAGTTGAAGTCAGATTGTGAATGCGGTCAACAAAACCTTCTGTTTCACGCACGCTTTGCTTTACAGCATACCAAAACCTTTCGAATAATTGATGGCTTTAAGCAATCGCTCCTCTAACTTTGCTTTGCTACTGTATTCAGGCAACAACAGAACATTAAAACAAGTATGTGATGTAGGTAAACGATCACTATCGGGTCCATGACGTGTTATCAGCAATCTTAATCGACTTAGACCACCAACCGGCACGCGATCAGAGCCAGTGGTGAACTCTAAAAGCTTACGTTTAGATTCTTCAGGCAATGAGTGAACAATACTCCAAAAATCTTTAATAATTTGGGTATCGTTTGAGTAGCCGCCTTCATATTCCGTAGATTTTTCCAATTCGACAAAATCAAATTTCTAAAAATACGGAAAGAGAATATATATATATATATATATATATTTTAAGTAAGTATTAGATTCATTACTGATTTACTTACTCTGCTACCACAAACTAACAATTCGATTTCTTCAGGTCTAAACAGCAACCTCAGGGGAGATTCATCGGTTACCATTTCGAAGCCTCTTTTAAAGGCTCTAAATTGTCTTTCTATGTTTTTGTTGAGCAAAAAATCACTATACAAATCTACAAATTCTTGTTTATTGTGCTGGCCTACGGTGATTTCACTGCCACCTGGTTTCAGTTCGTGCTCTATCACTTCATCAAATATGGTTTTGTAACTGATTTTAAATGTCTGCATGAAAACCTCTTCCATATCTGATTCCTGGTAATCCAGCAACGATTTAAGGCTGCGATATAAGGTGGGGTTCCAATCTTTGAGATCATAAAACGTACCCTGGCCACCCATAAGCTTACGATATACCACCATGGGAAAGTTCACAGCCAAAATGATGTTATTATAAATAGCTAACCCTAAAATAATGCCAATTAACGTAAATTGTGCTTCATTCTCGAAAGGTGCCGAATTAAACCTAAAAAAAAAAAAAAGAAAAGAAAAATAACAAAACGATATAAGCCAAAACCAAAATAAACGAATTTTAATAAATATTAGCTCACCACATGGTATTGGTTTCCTCTTGATGAGTAAACATGCCAAAGTTTGGATTGAAGATTTCTTCAATAATTAATTGGAAGAATTCTTTGGAAACGCCTCCCTCATCAATACCCTGCTCACCTACAAATTCTACGACCAATTGTTTTTTCAAGTCTTTTGGATTACTCATAGCCACCAATTCCAACTGAAAATGTGTATATACAGGAAAATTGTGATCATTTCTTTTAACAAATCTGAAAACTCACTCCAATTAAAGCATCATCGACAAGACTATCACGCCGCACTTTTAATTTTAAATCGGGCCGTCCTCCCATATCGTTACCCTCACCAAAATAATTTAATAAAGAATACAATGATGAGTTGCGTTCACTATACATTCGTATACGACTATCATAGTATAGCGCAACAACTTTGGCAGCAGGCGTCAATATAAATGAATATAACATAAAGGAAAAATGATTGTCTGCCGGAAGGAAATAATTAAGTGATTTCCGCGCTAACAACAATGGTTAATAGAAGCTTACCTTCCCCTAACGGGTCCAAAGATAAATTCTTATAAGATAGGTAATCACGATCCATTTGTATGGCATCACTTAATGGCTCATTATAGAATTCTTCGAAGGGCACTAAAGGAACACGGCAATCCATACACGAAACATTCAGTTCTTTTTCTAGTTTATCTTCGGCGAAAGCCGGGTAATGAGGTCTAGGTACTTGGGTATAGAAGAAAATATCATCCATTTCATTTGAGGCGGTTATACCGGAGGCAGAACTAGAGGCACCGCCTCCAGTTTCCAATGACGTTTCATAATTGATTGACGTGGCTCCAGCCACTGAATTGAAAGTATCCAATTCTCCCGCTAATATATTAGCGTAGAAGGCAATCTAGAATGCACTTAATTTAAATATAACTAATTCGATTCTATCCTTTGTCTTTCTGACCTTTAACACTTTGGTAACTGCTATGACATCAGAATTTTCTTGAACGGCGTCTTCATCTACCATTACTTGCAAAGTAATTAACTGTTGACAACATTGTATGAAACACTGCAATTGATCTTTAGAGTGTACGGCCCAAATACGAGCCAAACGAGCGTGTGCTGCAACAGGCATGACATGAGCCGCTAGACATAATTTAGGCATGCTACATTCCAAATAACCGAAATCTGCAAAACGATTAGAAGCTATTGAAAGAAAATTTATAACCGATTAAACTGTGCGATTAAGCTGTAAAATGCTCTTACTTGTTGTAGCCATGTCAAAACAGATAACAAAGCAATGTAACACTTGTTCCCAATCGTGCGTGCGACCAAATCTAATGTTTTCCGTTAACAGTATTATGTTATTGTTTAATATTGCGGCCAGGGCTGCATTATTTAAAGCATACAATTTCTTTTTTACCCGCCTCAGGCTTTCTAAATCCACTTGAGTATCACTGCTTTGTGATGATAAATCACTATCATCTAAATCCATTGAACCGCCATCTTCATCCATAGGTTCCACAGTGGACATATCACCTGCAGCTAAAGGATCATTTAACTGTATACAAGTGCTATCCTCGTCTTTATCGTGTTCACCCTCTAATGTACGTAAGTCTTCTTTTTTCAACTCCTTCGGTGATTTGCCGAGTAATTCTTGCAACTTGGTTGCAGTGGCACTGGAAGTTAATTTCGCTAATGGCGGACGTTTAAAACTTTTACTTAGCTTTTCTACTGAACAATACACTTCGTTAATGGCGTGTATGAGACGATCGTAGGAATCAAATTTTGTACATTCATCAATCAGTTCGTCTAGCATTTGTTCGTTTAAATATTCCACCGGGGACAAAGTAGGTGTAGGTGGTCCCGATACCTTGGGCGGGGTAGTATTGGAGTTTAATGTAGTGATTGTCACTACATCACCCAAGGTTATCAAAAGAGGCATTTCTTCGGTGGCACAGCTGAAAGTGTTGGTATTACTGCTTCCTTCTGAACTTGAACTAGTGCTGGAGGTACCTGAGGTAATGGTACTATTGCCGCTGCTTATATTGCTACTATTACTAGAACTTGTCTGTTCCTGAGGGGATATACTCGAGTCTAGATCTCCCAAACTAGGTGTAGTGGCATTGCTGGCTGTTGTTGAACTGGTGGGTGAGTCATGTTGCGGCCCTGTACGTGGCACTTTGGGTGGTTGCGTATAGAAATCACACAATTTGGCATCCTGCGAAAACAATTGTATAGCCTTGGCGGCTATTTCATTGGGTGTCATGGCTGCCACCTTGCCGCTAGAAGCACAATTGACATTGGAGCACTTTGGATTGCCACAGCCTCTTTGCAATTGATAAAAATAACGTTCAATGAGTTCTTTTACAGCCGATCTTTTCATGTCGGCGTGTGGATTACTTATAGGAGTAGAAGGTGAAGATGTCGTGTTAGTGGAGGCGGTAATGGCGGTAGTGATAATGGCGGTATTGGTTGTTGTGCTATTAGCCGTAGTACCTGTAGTGATTGGGGTTTGTCTTGCAGACGTAGACAAATCCACTTGAATTCTGTGACAATTATATATACATATATATATTATAGGAATTTTGAAAGAGTGAATACCTTACCTCGAGTTATCTTCGTCATCCGACATTGAATTGTTTTGAGCCGCCTCTCCAACTGGCAACTTGTCTGCTGGGTTCATAGATACGTTTTATTGTTTGTCGTTTTTACGCTTTTTTTTGCCACACACAGCAATACACACTGACTTTTCCCCAATTTTATTAAATGAATTTTCTGTCAAATACGTCTAAATCTCTATTGTTTATGTTGCGGATTGTTATATTTCGGATTGCAGAATTTTTCTATCAAAAATAAAGAATAAATTTTCTTTTTTTTTTTTTTCTTATTATTGTCACCCCAAAAAAGAAAAAAGGAAATTAATCGATTGTGTTTTCTTAACTGTCATTACCAATGTTGCCATAAGCTTAATAATCTAACTCAATAGACAGCAGCCTACTCTATACAAAAAAATTTTTCTTTTCTGTCGATACAAGACTACTTACTTATTCGATTTGTTGATTAAGATACAAGTAAATTGAATTGTGATAATCAAGAACAATGGCAAAATATCTTAGCAAATTCTGGTAATAGCTATGGTATTCTAACTAATGGTCTCATACGAAATATTCAGCAATAGCAGACATGCTAATTTATTTTTATTCTCCAGTTTAAAATAAATTGAAGCATTATGTTATATATATGCCTCAAGAGCGCAAGTAATGTTCTCCGGTAAAAAGAAGCACTAAATTGGGAGTACACTTTTGGATTAATATATTTCATGATTGAAATTTTTTTTGCAATTTTGAACTAATTTAATCAATAAATTTAAATTGTATAAGCTAGTACTTAATAATGAGTTTATGTAATACATCTAAAACACAAATGTATATTGTAAACTATAAGATTTGAAATTCCATTTTTCATATGAAAGCATATGGTTGCGTATTTCTGTTAACGGCAATGGCCAGAGATCTTTTATAATTTGGAGTCAAATGATAGAAGTATTTATTCGCTAATTATCTATATATATTGAGGAGTAAGCAAAATAAGAGCAAGAAGTGAAGGCAATGTTCTTGAAATTTGCTAACAAGTAATGGAAAAGCATTGTGTTCGAGTTTATCGAGGTTATAAATTGGAGATTGAAAATTGCAAATAGCCATTTGTAATCACTCAATGATTGCAATTTGTAATGTTTTTTTTCTTTTGGAAATGTACATTTTGGATTTGTAAATTTGTAAATTTTGAGAAATAATCCCTTCATTATCATCAGTACATATCATAATTTCGAAAATAGTCTTTTAAACAAAAGCGCATACTAACCAATTAGATTGACATTACTTTACATATCAAAATTTATTTTCTTAGGGTTGCGACAAGTCGTAAGATAATAATGCATTCTATTAACCATTGCCGATTTGACTTATATGATTATCTTTATATAAAAAAATTCCAACTTTTCATACGAAAAAGTAAACACAATTGTGGCGACGTAGAATAATTCGTCATTTTCTTAAGTGAAATCTTTCTCTCTCTCAGTAAAGTGGCAAGGCACTTTAAGGGGGTACCTATATCGGACTAAGCTAAGAATTTTCTTTTTATTCTTTAAACGTATAAAAGAGTCATTATCATTTTAAAATATTTACTGAATAACACGTTTGAAGCTTCGTTTCTTATGCAGTATTTCCGACATAAGTAAAGTGCAAAGTACGTTTACCATTTCTACTTACGTTACGTTATCGTCAACATGCTACTAAGCAAAGATAATAGTTGTAATCGGAAATTTACGTTGTAATTACTTGTGCTTGGAGGAATGTAAAAATTCCAATAAAAGGTTTTCATGAAACAAGTTGAAAACCGAGAAGAAAATGCTGAATGCATTAGACTATACGTTTTAAATTTCTCAAATATATTTGGAACGCGTTGTGACCAAAGTATAAATGGTGTGACTGTTAACAGTTGAGACATAAAACAACTGCAACAAAATGAGTTCTGAAAAGGTTGTTGAGGACATAGCCAACTGCGTGCGTCAGAATGTGCCGTGGCATTTATTGCCCGTTCATTTAAAGCAGATATTGCATAGTAATCAAAGGGATTACGAGAAATATGTGTTTAATTACAGTCTAAAAAATCAATTACGTTTTCGTGGTAATCTAGTGGCGAAAGTGTTTCGACGTGAGCAGCGCTATTACGAACTGCTGGTACAGAAGAGCATTAACACATTGTGCTTGTTTCCATATCATTTAGCTGATGTTGTCACCAAAGGTTTAAGAGTGACACCATTCAACTACTACTTGGATGTTTTATCACAATTGCTGCGCAACGACAAAAGTTACGATACCTTACCCAATTTCACGGCAGTGGATTGTTTACGAGTTTTGGGTATTGGAAGAAATGAATATTTATCTTTGATTAGCGAGCTAAAAACTCATACTACAAGAGCTGTGTTATTTACTGCTAAGCCGAACCCGTTGGCTTTTTTACCAAAATTTCCTCTACGTATCCGAATTGAACCATGGTGGCGGATAGAAGTAGGCTTTATTCTGGAATCCGATATAAAGTTTGTAACGCCGTCGGAACGTGGTCTGATTGACGATTTGATCGACTTTGGCTCTCAAACAGCGGGCAAGTGCAATTATAATATTGTCCACAGTCTTTATCGCAAAGGCTTAATCTACTTAGATGTTCCCATATCTGGAGAAGACCGTATATGTATACCTCCCTTAAGGAATTTTGTAATGAACCGCGTCAGCGGCGATTACTTCGAAAATCTGCTCTACAAAATCTTTGTTAGCGCTGATGAACATATGACTATAGCAGAATTGGCTCAAATGCTGCAACTAGATTTGGATTCAGTGAAGCATGCCATTAGCTTATTCTGTCGATTGGGCTTTGCTCAACTTAAAGAATCGGCTGTAAGCGAAAGTAGTTTAGGAGATTGTAATAAAGATAAATTTCATTGCTCATGGGATGAGTTTAAAAAAGAACAAGCTCTGGCCAAAGATGTACCACAAATTACACCTCTTAATTACAATAATTATACCGTTTCCGATGCAGATATAATCATCAATCAAGAGAAACCCAAAGACATGTACAAAGATAAGCAAAAAGATAAAGACAGCAATTCAATTGGATACCTGTCTTCAGATGGCAATACCAGCGAATTTAGTTTTGCCAATATGCCCATGCCTTCTCCTCAGCCAAATACTTCGCCTCCGAATACAGGTATACCGTCATCGGATGATCCAGATCTTTCCTCGGAAGTTGATGATCTTAGCGAGAGTACAACAAAGCAAAGCGTTAGGGAAGTTTCCTCTTTGACACCACCATCCGTCGCGGAACAATCGCCGAAAACTGGTAAACGTGTGGGATTCTTGTTCGATTCTACCCTCACGGCATTCTTAATGATGGGCAACCTATCACCAGGCTTGAAAAATCATGCTGTGACAATGTTTGAAGTGGGAAAGTTGTGTGAAGAGAGTTTAGACACATTTTTAAATGAATTGGAAAAGGTCTCACTGCTTGATGCTGAGGGCGAAGGCGATGTATCGCGATACTTTGCGCACGCTGTCATACTACGATCAACCATTTGTTCTTTGCGTCATTTATTACCAGGAGGCTTAGATCTTTTGCGCCTAGAATGTTTAGAATGCTTGGATCAAAAGACTAGAGATCGTGTATTGGAGAAAAAATATAAATTTATTATTTCGGCCACCCCTCTGACTGCCAATCTATCTCATTTGTTTAGTGTACCATTTTTTGGTCAATTTTACAGTACTTGCGATAGCACGCATATGTGGACGAAGTTATTCTACAATCATGTAACAGGTAAATAGGAGAATCAATTTTTCGTCCCAGATTCAGTAATTATTATTATTATTTTTTCTATTCTCAGGTTACGGGCCGCCTAGTCTGTTTTTATGCCGGGGCACCGTATTGAAAGCCTTGCCACGCTTATTCCTAGGTTACGGCAAGTTACTTGTGTACATTTTACATTCTGATTCCTATATAATTAATAGTGAAAATTTTCGTAATTTAAATGATCAATTGAAAAACGGTTGCGTTCTTGTACAGGGTTATGGTATACGTACACCTGGGGAATTACGTTATGAAGCCTTCCCCTTTGTAAAGACCGATCCGAGTCAAAGTAAATGGTCCACACATAAAGCTGTTCTAAAACTAGAAGAACATCTGGATCTAGAATACCATTGCGGCTATATAACATTTTTAAATACCGGTGTACCGGATATAGGTTGTGAGATATGTGATGTGGACGTACACTTAAAGCTCTCCAGAAGCAAACTTAAAATTGATAAAGTAAAAAATAACATAAATAATCAAACAGAAAAAGTGCCAAAGAAACCGAAAGGTAGAAAAGAGGAAGTTACTATGCCTGACATAACTAAGGAGTTAATGTCTCCCGATAATACGGAGTTGACTAGTTTTTCACGGCCAGGCAACTCACCGCAACGTAATTTAAAAAGCCCAGATGAAAATTACTTTGCAAATAGTCCACAAAATAATGAACATTCGGCGGTATACACGATGGCCGAGAATTGCAATGAACTCTTGGCCAGTGTTAAATCTGAATTAAGTCATGCCTCCGTGGAAGAGTTGCTAAATTCTGAACCAATCGGTAACTACGACGTTAACGCGCCAGATATTACAGAAGAATGGACTTTACTGGATGTTAATTTCGGTGTACCGCTATTCGATGTCGACTGCAATACACGGATTTGCGAACAGATTGTGCGCAAATTGTGTTCGGAGGAAAATCTAAAGAAATTGATTATTAGATCTGAACAAATGTCCGAGAAATTCTATAAATTTGTTAAACAATGTTTATACTTTGAAGATGAACCCAGTGGCGAACTGGTAAAAATTGGCAAAAATTTACCCCATCCGCGTCTTAATCTGGCATTTGAAAATGGAAAAGTTTGTTATTGGAATGGCAGATAAACACAAAGTGAAAATAGCAGAGAATAGAACGTTGAAGAAAGGACGAATTGTATGTATATTTCTTTTTACAGGAAAGAAAACATTCCTCTTATCAAGTATTCGATTAAATAATTGTTTGTTTGTTTGTTTATACACAATTTTTTTTTTTGTTATATTTTATCGCGAAAACATTCCTGAAAAATTGAAAAACCGGAAGAGAAGAAAACGATGCAATAACTGAAAAATATATTCTTCTTAACTCTTATTAATTTTGATTTCATTTGATCGCAAATATTATTTATGGCCATTGAATTTTTCTTTATGACAAGAGAAAATTTATAGATTTTGAATCAAATGAATTTAATTAAAATTGTAAAGCGTAATTTAAATAAATATTAAAGAAATATTTTAAATATGAAAATTAAATTTCATTTATTTATAGAGAAATTTACGGTTCCTAACTTTGGTTGGTCAACAGAGATATTCAGAGATTGTTTCACCTAAATGGTTCTCTTACGAACCAACTAAAACTGCGATTTAAAGGGACTTTCGTATTATGCTTTGGAAGAATGTGATTGCTCTCTTTTTTATTTTATTAAAGAAGTTTCATTATTTTTTCCGACGCATACATTCTCAGCTTAAAAGCTGTGAATTTGAGAGTGGCCATAATATAAAAAAACTGTAACTTACAATTCGAAAAAGATAAGATTGGAAACAAAATTGGATATTAATTCTTGCAGGAACCGTCTGAGAGATTATCAGAAAAATGCTTCATCCGATCGCAAGGACATTAAGAATAGCTAAAAATGAGAGGGCCAATAAAGTATATTGACTCGAGTATTTCATTTATTAGTCAGTGTAAAATCGAAACTTTGTATATATCATGTATATAAGATGCAAGTTTCGCTATCAAAGGAATACAATTTTCTTGCAATTTGAAGGATCTCAACTGAAATTGTCAAATATTCGTCTGTTAATGAAAATCTGAACTTGGACATTTAAAAATTTCTGTTCTGGTTAATATAGATAATCGCAAAGTAAGGAATTACTTATATAATCACAAATTTGTAATTTTCATAAGCGATTTTTCATTTACTAACTGAATTGTTTAGCTAGGTCTAGCAAAATGCTGAAGCTTTTATTTTGACAATACTTTTTCTTTTCCAAATCAGAGATTTTTATTTCCAAAATTTCCAAAAATTCAATTACAATTTCTATCGAGACTTTTTACATTTCCAATTTGCCAGCTGAACTTCTTTGCGAGCCACTCCAGCTAGCATCAAGTATAGAGTGCCGCGTCAATACCTAAGTATTAGTTTGTTCTCGACTAGTTTATGAAGATATACTTGTGTATTCTTGCTAATGTGCCATGGCATACATTCACTTAAAAAACACAGAATTTTGACGTTTGAGAGAATGCGACGTAAAATCAAGAGAAACTATTGACAGAATCTTTGATCGTACAAATAATGAGAATGCGATTGCAAGCAGTCAAATTGGTACAAATTAACAGCGTTACCACTGTTATTGATAACAGGAACACAAAAAGAGCATAACAGTTTCCTAGTTTGAATTTTGAGCAATATGTTGAATCATGTTATCATTTAATTGTCTATGGTTTAACTGGGCATTTGTTCTTTCCCATGGTATAGCGTGCCTGCCTGCTCAAGAAAAAACATTAATAAATGCACAAGGAGTTAGATATCGACCAACTGACGTTGACAGCAATTGCTATCGTAGATGAAACATAAGCGCTTAGCGAGATACTAAAACAGCAGTATTTTTCCTTCAATATTGTCATTTTGGCATTAGGAGCTAACAAAAGAGAGACGGTTTAGTTGTGGCAATAGGAAAAAATTTAGGATTTCGCAGTTTTGTTTGTTTGTTTGCATTTAAATGAAATATGGAGCGGAAGCAAATGGTTTTTTTCTTACTTAGTTTGTGGAATGTCTAAGAATGATGAGGGGGAGGTAGGTGTGCAGCTTTGTCCGGCAATCGTTATTGATGCTTCACAACTAATACAAGAGTCAGCTGCATGACGCTATTAATTTGCTTATCGCAAGCGAAGCTACAAAATTACTGTAGCGTGTTTTGCTAGCGGTCGCTGACAGTTTCAAGAAGGTTCTCAAGCCCGCCAAATGTCCATAAATAATTAAATAAGCGTTAACAATATGACCACCATCATAGTAATGAAAATGATATGCATTGTGTATGCATATTGTTCGAAATCAAAAATTTATCGCAATCGTGTTAGTTCATAAAATGGCCGCAATCGCTTATAAACAAATTAAACGACAAAAATATGAAGGCTCGTAATTATTGCTGTCATTTATCTAAGAGTTATATCAGATATTAATCTTACATATGCCGTAAATATGTAGAACTGCCGTGTCAAGAATTGATGCGGAAATTGCCTTGATCGGCCAGCTAACATGCTCAAAAGGGAGAAAAGAAAAGAAAAAAACAAAAAAGGAACGGTGTTTATTGAGATAATAGGTACCCAACAATCATTCTAAGCGAACTTACTTACCACCGCTGTTACTACTACAACTATTACTACTACTCCTGTTACAACTATTCACAGACACCTGCACGTACACACCCATGGATAGCTGCAGGTATCTTATTCAATTTATGAGTTATAACAAAATTGTAGGTTTGGATGGTTTGCAGCGCACACACATATCCATGCTTAATTACATCTCTTGGTTTGCAGCTCGAGCAGATTTTCTGTATTGTCCGCTTTTAAAAGCTTTGTGCAAATATCAATGATAACATTGACGATAATTACGTTATAAAGAAAAAGTAAGAAAAGTGATGAGCAGCGACGAGTTTCATTAGTACTTTTCTCATGCGACGGCTTGACATGATTGAAATTTTAATGAAATGATAGTATATTAGAGTATATGGTAGAAGTGTAAGAGATTTTTAATAAAAAAAAAAAAATTATATAAATTCTTAAGAGGAAAAAAAAAGAAGAAAAATAAATAAATAAACAAACATTATTAAGAGCAAATTATATATCAATTACTATATTTACATGTGTGCAAAATTTCAAAATAGTTCGATTATTTGCTACCTTCTATTTATGTATTGACTCTGTGATGTGATCTAATCAAAATAATTTAGGGTATATTTATCATATATCGAAAATTCTTTTTATGCGTTAGATACTTTTCTAAACATTGAGTGCACTATTTCTCACACATTACACTGCTTCTCAAATCAGTTAGTTACCCGTAACCATTATTATTGTCTGCCCCTTTTAGTAACTACGCTATAGTGGGATGAATCTGTACGTACGTAAGCATTCAAGCTCGTTCTCTACTTATATACCCTTTTAAGTGAGTGCGAACGATTTTCTGCATACGCGTTCAAAAAGCTTGGAGTATTTTACTAATTGTCGAAGTAAATTTCAATTTAAACATTCATTCCATCTTTTGTTCATCCGCTTTTTGCGAACTAATCCTTTGGAAGGCACAATTACCACTTCTTCCGTGGAAAATCGAAACTTATCAATTTGCCCCTTAAGAAACCTATCCATGCGCTCTTCATTTGAGAATAGAAGAGTTGTCATTGACTTTAGGGGATACACCAGATTTTCCTATAAAAAAAAAAAAAAAAAAAGCTAAACACTTAGATAGAAACCGCATAAGATAATGATAATGATAGCGCCTTTCCTTTATTTTTAGTTTTGTTTATCCGCAAAATACATCAATTGGCTAAAATGGATGAACGGTACGCGAAAATTTTTAAAGGTCGTAAAGGTCGTAGCTTCTAGCGATCTCAGTTGTGATTCCACGCAACGAAAAACATTTCTTGCACATTTCTCTTAAACTCTTTTTAAAAAATTATAAACCTATCAGAGAGATATGGTGTTATATGTGCTTTATTAAGAGGTTTTGCTACAAATTTTTAAAATCAAAATTTGATAAAAAGCATCAGGTGAGGTTTGCAATAAAAAAGTTCGTTTTTCTTTTTCAAATGACTAGTGAAGCGATTAATTTTTATTTTCTCATACATTATATATACATTTCGAATGATTTCAATAATGAATCCAGTGTTTGCTGTTACTGCAAGTATAACGCAAATCAAAGTGTTAAAGTAGCACCAGACGCTGTTTCTTTTTATAATATGTTAAGCATATTATAGAAGCTTGCATTGACCATTAAATAAAATCCGGCTGGTCGGTTCGTTCTTTGGATTTTTTTCTCAATTAACGAATTTTGCCATAACAGGTGCAGAGAATACGTGCTGCAACGGGTTTAACTGCATCAACTGGCAAATATGTGGGCATTGTAAGTTGGTTAAATTAAAATGACTCTACATATATAAAAAGTGTGTATATAGACGCTCGTAGACACACGCATATATATACATGTGGTATGTAAAGAAGGAAAAAATGTGAAAATCAATGAAAACCTCAGATGTACTGTAATTTATTTTAATATTAAAATAAAAATAATAATAATAACAACAACAATAACAAGAACAACTACAAAATATACATTTTGCAGCAATGTAAGCAATGTAAGGAAATAAAGAGTTCGTTTACAAATGGCTTTTCTTCATTTTACGCGTATTTATATTGCGCTCGAAAAGACTTTTCTATATATATGGGGACGACGCGAGTTATTGCTAAGGTTCAAGTGGCAGAGTTCGCACCTTAAGTCTTTCGTTTCCATCTTTTTTTTTTTTTTGCTTTTCTTAAGAATAATTTTTTCATTCGCGCTTTCTTGACACATTTAATGTCTTCATTTACTATATTCTGTTATTCGTTTTTATTTTTCTCAGCATTTCCTTGAAAAAATTTTTATAAAAGAAACGCATAAAAATACCATTTCTTGTCTTTGACAATCATAAAATGCAATCATTTCAATTGCTGTTTTTCTCTATTTATTTGCGTTTGTATTTGTGTTTGTGTCTTTATTTTTATTTTTCACAAGACTCCATCCACATTTATATGATTGAACAAAATCAAAAGAAAAGTAAAAATAAAGAAAAAAAAAAAAAAATGAAGAGAAACAAACTTGTGAAAAGCCGTGCTACTAACCTCTTTCGTAAGTCAGCCCAAAACAAGCAAGGTGGTAACCAAACAACCAAACAACCAAACAACCAACTAACAAACCAGCCACTAAATGAACGAGCAAATATACAATGCTACTACCGCCTCACCGATCGGACAATGAATGCCTCGGAGTACGTACTTGCACATCAACTAAGGAATTTCATGTTACCATCTACGACAAGTTGAGAAAAATGTCTTAGCATAACTTATTATTTATTTTTTTTTTTTGTTTGCCTTGCTTCTCTTCTCCATTCAACATTCTAAATAAACATTAAAGTATAGCGTAATCAAAGTAAACTGTTCGGGTGCCATGTTCAGCGAGAAAAAAGAACATATTGTATAAAAATATGTTTTTGTTGATTTTATGATGAGATAAATTTCAAGTACCCACAGAGCCGAGCCAGGAGAGAGGAAGAGAAACAACTAAGATATGCAAGAAATTACTGAAGTGTAAAGGCAAGACAAGAGAGAAAATAAATTTAAAATTTTAATGAATTACAAAATAAGAAAAGCAAAAAAAAAAAAAAAAAAAACAAACAAAAAAAAAATAAAAAAAAAAAAAAAAATAAAATTTAATATTTTAAGATTTTAATTTTATTTTTTAGTTAAGGCAAATAAAAACAAAAATTTCCCATACATCAGACTACTCCGACCGCTCTGACCTAGGCTAAGAAAAATTATTTGAAATATTAGATCAAAATTTCGTTCCCTATTAAATGCTTTGAGCGATTCGTGCGAACTAACTACGTATTTCAATTGAGTCGTCAAGAGGATAGAGGATGGAATGCACATAAACGTCTCAAGTTTTATAATTTGTTTAAATTAAAGATTCAAAGTTTTCGCTCTCTTGGATCAAAGTAAGATGCGCACTAGTAAAACTAAAATTATCGGCTCCAAAAAAAGAAGAAGAAAAGTACAAAATTATATCTGAATTTATAGTCCACCATTTATTTTTATTATTATTATTATTATTATTAATTTCGCCAGAGAAATAAATTCTAAGACTAAACTCTTAAAAGCACTAGCATCAAAGGCTATCGGCTATTATTAAAAACTCTACCGCAGTTGAGATTCGAACCCACGACCATTGACTTGCTAGTCGAGATTCCTCGCCTTTGGCTACTCAGGCGGATATATTTATTTTTAATATAAATCATTCCTTATGAACGAATGTTTTATTTAACTGGAGAGATTTAACTTCTGTTTTAGTTTTCTATATCGTTCGCTGAACACCATATACGCTATACAATTTGCATTTCCAGGTATCAATGCAAATAGATTTTTACAAATTTTTATTATACCCAATGTTTGGGGACCGAAGTACACTAGTTTGGATTTCGATGACTCAGGGATACGTAGCAAAGAACCCTTAGGGTCTTCAGAACTGTCCTTCTCACGTGTGGTTTGTTTACAAAAAAAAAAAAAAAGAAAGAAACTCTTTCAACCTCTACAGGACTTCGTCTACCGAAAGATGATACATCAATATACCATAGTTAGCTATCAGTCCAATGCAAAATGCCGTGCGGGTTTTATCGCTTGAGGCGACCATAACGAATATAATCTATCATAATTTTTATGCGCTGGGGTGAATTCACTTTCAGGCGGCTACAATTTTCTTATTTAGATACTTTGGGAACTTGATTAGATTATGCTTATGACAATTTTGAAAAAAAAAAAAGGACCGAGAGATTTTTTGAGTTTTACTTAAAAACATAACGGGCATTATTATCTATGCTATTTATCTACGGGAATTTGCTATAATCGTTTTTTCATGGATTCTGGATGAACGCGAAAATTTGTTAATCCCGCCCTTTTTGATAAGTTGGTAAGTGGTTATAGCTATGTTACAAACTCCAACTTAATTAACTTATTTTGTCTCGTTGGCTGATCGTAGGCCATACTCTTCCGGCTTATTTCGACCGTGTCCGTGCTTTTTTTAATCACTTCATATCACTTCGCATTAGTTTCCCAACCCAAATATATGAAATAATTCTGATGATTACAAGTTTAATGCAAGGTAATTTTCCTAGCCGTTCATAATGTTTTTGATGGGTTTTCGTCGTTTCATCGATCGTTATCATTAACGTGGATGCATTCTAATTAAGACCATCTGCCCACCTATCAGCCCTCTTATGTTGTATATATTCTTTAATGTTCTTTACCTACCGATTGAGTGCTTACCCACTAGACAGGCTCTCTATCCGTTTCTCTATTGTAACTTCTTTTGTACTGTCATCGTGTTCCTTCCCAGAAGGATTGGTCAATTTAAAAAAAAAGAAACAAGTAGTTCTTAAAGGTTGCCCGAAATTTTAGTTAGACTTAGCATGAATGTTTGTTTGGTTATTTGTCTTTGAAACTAATAAGGAGAGACGAAGACGAACAAACTTCGGTACTTCAATTTCGCTTAATTTATTTTTTCGCCAAACGGCTTTTAATTTTTGCTATTTTCCTAAAGGTACCCGAAACCCGATTTCCCATCCACAGTTCTACTCTATTTATACCAATTAGAGTACTTGCTTTTGACTTGATTACTTTGTTCTTTGCGCTCTGGTTATTGCCTGATTTGTCATGTCAACTGACTAACATCTATGAAAAATGATTTTCCATTGGAAAACATTAGGTGGTAGGGGTTGTGAAGATTCATATGAATATGAATTTTTGACACAAAAATCAAGTAGGATTTTGAACGCCAGCTGAGGAGGATTTTAGACTTAAATCAAACGAAAAGAACAATGGAATGGAACACTTGAAGTTATCAAGCATCGTCATTGGCAACCGTAGGAAGATAGAGGGGTGCTTTGCAGAAGCGGAATAAGAGAATGGAATAAAATTCCCAAAGACCCTTCTATTTGTTGGTGTTGAAGTCTCACCACACCCGAAGCATTTTAAATTTGGAAAAATAACACGAATATATTCGTTTAAGCACAATTCATTATTCTCGTCCACAATTATTCCCAAGTTAATGCGGCTACTAAGAAGTTTCCTTTACTACTACTAGTACTCGATTGATCACTTTTTACAGACAGAGAGAGAAAGAGAGAGAGAAAGAGAGAGAGAAAGAGAGAGAATTCGAAGTAATGAAATATATACTATGCATATATCGGACGCTACTTATTGATAAATATTTTAAATTTATTTAATGATCAGACAGTTTGTTAGCAATTAGTGTGACTGTTTTTTTCTTTTCGTAGTTATTGTTCTTGTTGCGTTTTGTTTTTTTTTTTTTAACTCTCCTTCCCGCGTTATTCGCGTAACTGTGTGTTTTTCATGATTTTGTTTTTTTCCAGTTGTTCGTTAAGTTTCTAAGTTATCGCCGTTTACTATATTTGTGCTATTTGTGTGCTGCTCGATGTACTCTCAAAAAAAGTGAAAAACGGGTTTCATGAGTTTCACAAGAGCGTGCAGCAAAGTAAATTTTACTCTCAAAAAGACAACATTTTAAAACAACAAAACACATGCATATATGTTTTGATTGTTTTGATTGTTTCGATGCCTTAAAAATAAACTATATATACAATATAATATGATGTATTAAATAAATATATTAGTAAATAATTTAATTATTATATTCTTAATATATAAATTGCACATTTTCAATAAAGATAATGTAATTTTATTTAATTTATACAAAAAAAAAGAAAAAAAAAACCCCTCCAAATCCTAACAATATATAAAGGTTCCGTAAATTTTGAAAAAATATGGCCAGGATAAAATAGAGAGTTACATTTTTTGCGGGTATTTCCCCCCTCCATACCCTGTAAACCATGCTGTAAAAGCTGCAAAAATATATCAAATAGCTATGGATTCTCCATGAGCGTATAGTTGCAGAGTAATTTTGTAATGTTTTGGAATCTTTTCAAATTCAAAAGGGGCTCAGATAATTTTGAAAACACGCCCACTTTCTCAAAATTATGTTACCAAGAACACACAATTATTATATTAGTTTTCAATTAGGCCGAATAAGCCGGGACCGAATGGACGAAATAATATTACATAAAAATGAATGTGTGTTTGTTTTTCCATGTCCACTTTTCTAATATAATAATAATAATAATAATAATAATAAATGATGAAAAATTAATTTTTTATGTTGAAATATCTTTTATGAAAAATATCCATTCTTGAGAGTATGGAGTACATGCGTAGAGTAGAGTGCAATCTTTAAATGCGTGTAAGCATAGAAACGAGATATGATCTGATGGTGATTCAAGAATAAGGGATACAAACATTTTGATAAAACAAATATACCCATCATTTTTAGCTAATCAAGTTAACATGTCTCCCGTGTGTTGCCGTTGTTGCTGCTCCTACGGTCTCAGTCGATTCAGTCGATTCAGTCGATTCGAGGATTTATGTTTGAGCCAAGCTAAGCCGTTAAGCTAGATCGCAGTTAGAGTTTGCAACGTTCACAGTTAACACGCGTTCTGCTTTAACATTTTGAACGAAAGCAATGAAACACACAAGCATTATAAAAACATACATATAAATGCAAAACGAATTAAACAAACAATTTTCTGGATTTTTCAAATTAATTTAAACCAAACAAAAAGAAATGTGTTTGTTGCTGTTCATCTTTAAATGTCAACAAAGAAATAAAATATATTTTGCTTTGCATTTTTATATGCGAATGTTATGCACAATGCAATTAAAGAAAAGTACAAAGAAATCATAGTAACTAACTAACCAGCAAGCTATGGCACAAAGTTTCACTTAAACTAAGAGATATTTTTATATTATGAATTAAATTAACAAAAAAGGAAAAAAAAAAAAAAAGAACAAAAAATTTTTGTTTAACTAGTGAAAATAGTCTTCGTCTTAAAGAGTGCGCTCCGCGGAGGTATCGTTAAACAGCAAAATAAAAAATTTATTTAAAAAACGTGCGCATTCTTTTTTTTTTTGTTTTTTTTTCTTTTTAACGTTGGTTTTGTGGCTACAAATTTTGCGGTGAATCATTAAATTAAGTAAATAAAGTTTATATATTAATAGCAAAAACAAGAATAAATAAAAATAACACCAGAGAAAAGAAAATTTTTTTCTTTATATGCTAATTTTATGACATATGGACGACAAACAATCAAAAAAAAAAAAAAAATAAATAAATAAATATATATATATATACGAATGTGGATGAATGATAAAACAAGTATTTGGCGAATCTTGGATACCTAGTCTATAAGGCAAATATATAGTTTAAAACATTATTCGTGAGCGTGTCGATCGCCTGAATCGAATCGAATATTTGTAATTTTTACGCGAACCAATTACTTATGTAAAATTTTGTTTGCATTTGGTTTGTTAAGCATTAGTGTAGGGAAGAAATATTGCGAGATTTGGTATTTAGTATGATAAAGCAAGGGGGTGAGAGAACTTTTGGCTGGAAAGTTAATTGTGATGCGTATTCCTTTAACGGTTTAAAGTTGCTTTCAAAAGAGGAACGTGAACGACAATTGGCCAAGTTTTTCGGCGATTAGACACACAGAAGTTCCACATTGTGAAACTTTTTGAAAAATTACAAAAAATCTCTTAATTCTTTTTCCCCCTCCCAAACTACTATTAGTATACGATTTCATCTTATGTGTACGTCGCTGTACAAAATGCGTGAAAATTCCTTGCACACATCCGATCGCTCGTCGGTAAAGGTTAGGGATTACTTAATTTTCTATCGCTTTGCACGAAGGTTTTACACGGATATCAATCGTCACGGATCGTCTTTTGCAATTGGGCATTTTTTCATTACTTAGCGATTATCGTCAGTGAAGCTATAAATACATGTTGACACATTTTCAAATTTATTTCTTTTTTTGGGGTGAAGCGCCTTTCGGAATAGAAAACAAATAATTTAATCAATGCTCGATCGCATTTCATACATAAATGTGCGATAAAAATGGGGAAGGGGTTTTCGAAATCGACAGCAAAATCAATTTATGAATCGTGACAACTCTAATTCATTTATTAACTATCAATGCGTCCGTCTATGATCATTATATGAAATTTTACATATTTTAATTGTGATTAGCTCAGTAAACTATCCGCATATGAAATCGGGTAGAGGCATAATGTATTAACTTCTTAATTTCATATTAGTTTTCTTTCAATGTTCTTTACATACAATATTATAACTACTGCCATTTCCCTTAAGTGAGAAGACTAAGAAATATTTGACATTTTTCATAAACAGTTCTCTTAGACCCCTAACGCTTTTATTAAACTGGAATTATTTATGTATTATAATGTTAATGAAGCAAGCGTAGAACTGCGATAGAAATCCCATCGAAGGGGATCTCATCCATTGCGTCTATGCTTATTTTTATTCTATGCGTCTGTTTGTGTACACCTATGTGTGAATATGTATATATTAATTGTAATGGAAAGCTTTTGCCGCTAGAAAACAGCTGAAAACGATAGTAGACGAGAACGAATTTTATCCAAATCCGCTATAACCTTCTTCTTAGCACGAGTCTTAGGGACATCGCTATGAGTATGCTTTTCTACACCCGTGTACTTTTTAAAACAGTCCCAATTGTTTAGAGAAGGCAATCTCTTGGCGGTGCATCGCCTTTTTTTGATTCAATCCATTCAAATTAATTTGCATTTTTGCCTGTGCAATAAAAATGTACTTAAACAGTAAATGCATTAGTTTTATATGTATGTATTTATAGTTTAGACTTTGTTTGCGTATTTAAAATAACTTTGAACTTTTATAAATGCCAAATGTGAATCACGGAGATATAATGCAATACCAAGTAATCAGGTAATCGTTTTCAGCATATATACCGAATATTTTGTCTCATTTGTTCCAACATTTTACGAGAACGTGCAAAGCTGAAAAATTTTTATTTCAATTTTAATAATTATTTTATTTATTTATTTATTTATTAATACTAACTTGCGTAAATATTGCAAATTTTAAGATTGCTTGTGTAGGGATATCAATCACCTTATGACCTTTTTTCTTTTGAGTTTCTTTCCATTCGCCTAAAAGGGGCGAATATATGTTGAAGAAGGATATAAACAGATTACCATTTGGTAGGAACGACGGGGTGGTGAGGCGATATTTTAAATTGTCCAACAAGTAGCGTAATCTTATTACAAGTACTTGCGATTTCCACTATATCTTAATTCTTATTTGCAGCGAGGTGTAGAACATGAAAGCATTGCTTCTCTAGAAATGTCACGCCTCAATTTTGTTCTCAAAAAATTTCAAAAATAACCTGAATAATAAGTATACTTAAGATGGATTGATGCTTTCATATGTAACAAGTTCGTATATTAACCAACTTTTCTTTTTTTTTTTTATAACATGAGAGGCTAATTGCATGCGATTTATATTAATTAGCTTAGTAGATGATGCAGAGATGATTGACTGATTAATTAATTCAAGAAGATTGGTGTATTAAAAATTGCAGTAGTGTTGCTTTAGTTTTTTTGAAAGTTATTGGCCAAACTGAATTGAAGAGATTTTTAAGTGATTTTTAATTTTTTGTAAATTCGATCGAGCAGGATTTTATATATGGCGATTCTATTGATTGTAGACAAACGCTAGCTAGCTGTGACCACTTTTATTCATGATTTCAGATAGGTTTTGTGGATAAGCACCAACATCTTTCAGATGAATCTCGATCATCATCTTTCATAAGGACAACAAGGAGCAACTTTTTCAGTTTTTGCGGTGCTGTGATTGTATAGCGGCCGAATCTATGTCATCAAGATTTTTTCACGTTCAAGTGTTGACAAAAGATTAGTAAAAAGAAAATATTTATGTTGTATGTATTAGTGTGATATTTAAAAGAGATGCAAGGATGGCAAATGGAAGAGAAATTTGGCGAAAATGTTTTGATGAGAGATTGTTATGCAGAAGAATTTTGCAGGACAATGGTGAGTGAAAGGTTCTCTACATTCTGAAAAAATTCAACAGAAATCTAAGCTTTTAGCAGAGCAGGGGGTACCTTCAACTTTCGACGGATGTACGAATACATAAGATGAACATTGATCTCGTAGAAGCTCAAAACTCTCACTATCTCTATTTACTACCGATATACTCTTAGCTTGATATTAAATCCATTTACTTTCCTTCGCTTGTTACTCACGTGTTACGCATATATTAAATGAAACCTAATATTTTTGAATAGATGTCTACAAATAACTCAAAGAGAACAAGGATTGGGATTTTATGTAACACAGATCGTTCTAAAAATGATTCAGTTTTTATTCACGCTGCAACGCGAAAGCTTGTACTGAAGCTTACTGATATTTTAGAGTTTCTTTAAAAGAAAAACTTCCCTTATTTAATCAGCAAGAAAAATTTTGCTTTGCTACGAAATAGTGACCTTAAGTCTACATTAAAAGAAAAACTTCCCTTATTTAATCAACAAGAAAAATTTTGCTTTGCTACGAAATAGTGACCTTAAGTCTACATTAAATATTGGATATATAGGAAAAGAAAGCCGTCATCGTCGCTAATGATACTTTCGCGACTTCTACAAAATTGCTTAAACAGTGTCGCTGGAAAATTATAATTAAATATTATTGAACCGAGTTCGTCCTTTAACCATGCACACTTTACCTTTAAGAATTAAAAAATAAAAAAAATAAAAATAGGCACTGGTCTGAAGTGTTAAGGCCCTTGGTCTCCCTGCGTAATATAATTATGAATTTATTTTCAATAACTGTAACGTTTGATTGATGGACGGCAATATTGTGTTAGCTTATAGGAACCATATCATATCTCCTTTAGAAGGTATGAAAGAAAATTCCAAAAATGGATTTACTTGCTCCAACTGCTGTTTAAACTTAGTTTTCTGATCAAAGGAAATTCTACTCTTCGCTTTGTTTTCCTCGTTCCGTTTTTATTGTATAAAGTCAATTCGGTCCAAATTTCGCACAGCTGATTACTATCAAAACTAATACCCTTTACCAATAAACCTAAATTAGTAAGCTTTCGTCAATACGGTTGTAAAGGTAGAAGTTTAAAAACTCGTCGAATCGCATTTAAATTGCCGATGTTACCCGTTTAGGATGCGAAGACTCCTAGAAAACTCCTATATATATATATAAATTTTTTTTTTTTTTTTTTTGGGGGGGGGTGTGTGATCAATCACCCGGTCTAAAGCGATGCCGAAAATCGCAACTTGTAGGCTATTGCTTACAATACAATGCATTGTGCCTATGCTCATGATGTTGGCAAATTCTGAAAGGTCACCTTTTCGTATACCCGAGAACGGTATAAAGCGCCATGACGATGAGTGGATGGACAACATCCTTTCATGCCCATGCGGTAAAAATATACTGAAGCTTTAGATGTTCACTTAACTTATGCGTTTGTATGTTCACATTTGCGATTCACTAACGCGATTTCTAATATAATGCGAATTAAATATAATGGAAAAATTTATGCGTAGCAACGATGATGTGGTTTTTATGCAGCTACAGAGAA